>NC_135784.1:94649171-94972921 GCF_051106095.1 Pogona vitticeps
CCCCTCCTTTGTCCAGGCACACGCTTTCCACCTCTCGCCTTCCCCACAGCCGGGCTGGGTTAACCTCTGAGGCCTGCGCCCCGTCCCGTCCCGTCCCGACCGGCCACCGCCACCCGGGCCGGTCGGACAAACCCGGGGCTCGCGCTCGAGCCCACAGCAGGGCCTGCTCGCGCCCCGGGCGTCCTCGCAGCCCCATTCATTAGCCGGCACGAGCCGCCGCCGCTCCTCCCGCTCCTGGTCCTGCTCGCCGGCCGCCCCTTCCCCGCCGCCGCCGCCGGAGCAAGAGCAGCGGCAGCCCGCCGCGGTCGCCAGCCCGGCCGGCCGGCCGGCAGCCCCCGCCGTGTCGTACCTGTTGTCTGCAAGGCAGCCGGGCGAGCCCAAACGCAGCACCTGAGGAGCTGGAGAAAGTGAGGCGGGAGGGAAGAGGGCAGCGGCAGCAGCGCAGGCAGGCAGGCAGGCAGGCTTGGCTGGGTCCCTCGCTCGGTTCCCGGACGCGGCGGCTTCGTCGGCAGCCTGCGAGAAGCCTGCCGGGCTCGGCTCAGCGGCTGCCGCACAGGCAGCAAACAAACAGCAGCAGCAACAGCGCGAGAGAGGGGGCTGGGGGCTGGATGCTTTCGCAGCGCCTCCTCGAAGGCCACAGCAGCCTCGGCGGGAGCGTCACCGGGAGAGGAGCTGGAGCCGCCCGCCGATCGTGGCCGCCGCCGCCGCCGTTGCCGTTAACCCTTTCTCCGAAAGCGAACCCGAGCAGGGAAGCCACCGACCAGCTGCCAGCTCCCTTCCTCCGCTCCCATCAAACGCGATCCGCCCCCTTCCTCCCGCACCCAGTCTCCACCCACCGGGACCAAGGTTGCTCTAGGCTCCTTAGTGTTCCTCATTATTTTTTATTAATATCATTATCATTTCTGCTGTTACGACTACCGGGGTCCTTGTTTTCATGTTGTTGAGATAATTCAGGGCTGCCATAAGAAAAGCCCGTCTTCGGCTGAAATTTCCCTGTGGACCTGCTTTAGAGTAAAGGGGGTTGGATTCCTGCTCCAGATGGAAACCCGTCATCAGATTCGCGTGATTCATCCGGAGGAATGTAAGGGTCTAATCCCCACGGGAGGCTGGACCATTAGGGTAAATGGGGCACCGCCCTGGAGGCTCCGGCTGCCTCCCCCACCAGGTCCTGCCTATCCTATTTTGTCCAAGGTGCATCTGTGAATGCTTCTTTCTTTCATGACTGGGTTCTGCCTACCATCGGCTGTTGTGCCTTCTGCCCCATCAACTACCATGAGCACCAGTTGCCACCATGAATTCTCGGCCTCCTGGTGGGAGAAGCCCTATCCAACACTAAGCTACTTCTCAGTGTAGGTACAGTACTTACACCTGGGGTGGAGCAAACTTCAAGCTCAAACCCTGTGGATCTGACTGAGATGTCCTGGTTTGCCACTTTTATCATGCTTGTGAGCCAGGTCCACCACACTAGAAGCCACGGGGAACAATGCATAAAGATACTCCTGTTTAAGTGGCTGTGTTCCCTCGGTTATTTTCTTAATAGTGCTGAGGCTTCAGTGGCATTTATACCAAACTCAGAAGTAACTAATACCTGCACTAAAGCATGGGTGGTGAAAGTGCAATAAAATATTCTGTGTCCTATCGTAAAGGAGAGGGCTGTCTAGGTGGCTTTTTCCTGCACAGGTTAATTTAGTGCCCATAAAAAGATAATGAGAAAGCTGCTGTGTGTAAACTCTTTTGGTTGTGCCATCTATGTTGACTCAGAACAATAACAACAACAAAGCCATGTGGTCTTTCTATACAAGCTAAAGGCAAGATGTGTTATACCTTCATTAGACCACTAAAACATTACAAACAGAAGGTAGCTTTTGATCCCAAATGAAGACCTGTATGGATTAAGCTCTGGATGGATCCCAAAGTAGCTTTTGTTTACAGCATGTCAGTGGTCTAAAAAAGGCTATCACCCACTCTCACCTTTAGACCATGCTGACTCTGTAGTCCAAAAATAGACTGGCAAGAGTCCTCAAAGGGGTTGGAAGTGTCAGGCACTCTGAATACTTCCATTCCTTGGCAGAACAGGTGGAGAAGCTGTAGCCCTCCTGCTGTTGATGAACCATTATCTCATATAACCACCAGCCTCAAATACTCACCTCAGCTCCAGGGAGGGAGTCCAAACATACAGGCCACTGGGTTCGGGGCATGTAGACCATTGAGAAGCAGCTCTTTGGTGAAGGCAGGGGCTATAAACTGCAAGTGCAAACCACCTTCACATACGTACTTTGTTTTAAACATGGAGAGCTTGCAATAGTGTGCCCAGGGGACTAATGAGGGGAAAGCAGCTAAGCTGAAGGACAATAAAGAAACCTGAAGGGGGCTGGTAGATGCTGTCAACATCCCTGATACCCAGGAAGTCCTGGGGCTTCAACTCTGTGAGTCCTGGCTCCACTACACCACTGACAGGAGCCAATAAGAATGGGACCCCAGCAGAATCTGAAGGGCCTCAGGTTCTCCAGGCTTGTTCAGCAAGTATCCAACAGTGACCTCAGAGTGGCATCACACATTCTGTGACAATAAGATGTTATGCAAACACTAGGGTGGCCCGTACACATTTACAAGTGTGAATTACTGTAAATATTGATCCATTTTGCAGACAGGAAACACTTAGGCCTAGACTAGCCCGGAAGCCATTTCAGTTAGATGTGGTCAAATAATTATGCATCTACTGATCACACACTTTCTTTCAATTTGTCATGTGTGTGTACACATAGTGCCCTGAATCCACAATCTATCCTTCACTGACCTTTCTTCCTTCTGTTTTCCTCCTCTTTACCGTACACAGGCAGCAGCACATTAATTATAAACAAATGAGTATTGTTGGAGAAGCCTAAGGGGAATAGGGAAACTGCGTAGTGCTTTCTGAGTCTAACAGCTAATGGTCTAGATATCATAAAGACCTCCGGACTGGCCAAGAAATGGTCAGCTGGCAATCCTGAGCCAGGGGTACTGAAATAAAGGGGTCGAAGGATGCCTAAATCTTGTGGTCTAACCTGTTTGCTGTTAAACGGTTTGTAGCTTTACATGCTCTTCCTAGACTAACCATATTTAATTTGTAGCATATAAAATCACTGAGATGACATTTAATTCCTAGGTAAGCGTGTGTGTGGACTAAGCACAATATCTGTCACATACATACAGCATCTTGATAAGCCTCGTGAAGGAGGCATTTAAAGTGATTTATACAGTAGCTTCCACAAGGCTTCTCACCCATATAACATACATGACCAGACCTGCTTAGTGTCAGCGGTGGAATTGACATGCTCTGACTATCTCCTGAGTCTGGCACTCAGTTTAGTGCTTCCAGAGAAACCCATACTCGCCAGACATCAAGTTCCACTGAAATGAATAGTGGCACCTATCACAACTGAGTAAACACATTTAGAATTAGCCTGTTAATACCACTTGGTGATAAAGGTTGAATACATTCTTCCCAGAGAATTAGGAGCTGATGATAACACAGGGTGGGAGATATGCAGGCATTAATGATAAGGGAGGTGATGGGAGATACTTAGTGATGGGGGGGCGTGCTGCAGGTTTGTACAAGAGCTCCCTTTTTCTTTTAAAAATTCAGCATTTTGATTTTTTTTCTTTTGTGGATCTGGATGGGAAGGGATGAATCAAGTTGGGTGGCAGTAACTAAGATTCAGTGCCCTCGTTTGTCACAATATATATTTTCTTAACATGCTGTTAAGTGGGGAAACCTCCACAAGATTAACTTTTTGGCATGGTGATTTATCCTGTGAATATTTCAGTGACTGTGAGTCACTGCCTCCTGAACAAATCCACATTTCAAAGTTTCCAAGATGGGATGAGGCATTTAAAAATCTGCCAGTAAAGTCAGCTTTACAATGTAAGAATGCACATATGAATGCCAGCAGTCAAATGTCAGCTGAAAATTATTATTACCGTAGTTTGAGTCTAAGAGGTCCTTTGTTGCCTGCTTGATCAGAATGTTTAGATGTGAGAAAAATATCCAAATGAGGTAAGGCAGGTATATTCATGTGTTTCCTGATCATTAAGAATCCCCAAGTTGCATTCAGTCAATTTGCATAACCCTACAAAACCCTGAAGTTTGATCTAGCATTTTGGGAATTAAAAATTCTCAAACAATCAACAACATTTTTTTAAAAAAGGCTTGGTGCCTGTTGCTGCAGCAAAAAAAGGAAACTTCAAAGGAGAAATCGACAGCTAAGGCACCATGGAAAGTCAAAACCTGGAAATTCCCATTGCTAAGCTCTCGGCAGGACTCAGAACAATCTCGCAGGAGTCTGTACAGTATATTGCCTTCCACCTGACTAAGCAGCCATTTTGTGGATACAAAAGGCAAGGCAAAGGGAAGGTGTTACATTGCTCACTAAATTGGGTGCATTCTAGAATATTCTTCCTTTTACACTGAGTTTTCCTTACACTTAGGACAGTGTCTCTGTGATTGTGGGGCAAATGACTTACTTTCTTGTAAAGACCAGTTGGATAGGTCAAAGCAGCACTAGGGATAATCCTTCTACCCCTTCCCTACACAGTTTTTTTTCTGGTTTCTTTTACCTTTTAAATAGTTTCTTTTACCTTTCTTTTACCTTTTAAATGTTTTCTGCTGGCTTATGCAGGATAGATTCATGGAAGAGCAAGAGTAGAGCAAGAAGAAGAGTGTGATGTGTGGAGATGAAATGGAAAGAAGGAGAAAAGCTGATAGAAGCTTTGCCTACAGCGTTTGGAAATCAATTATGCTTTACAACAGTTCCCCATCTCTGGTCATAGTTCTTTTTCTCCCCCATTTGCAATTTCCCCCCTTTGGAATTGTACTAATACCTACACAAGCCCAAGAGCAAATTGATTCAGGCCACCTCCAAATGAGCTCAAGGTGGGTCAATATATATTTGGATAAAATTCAGATGGGACAGTATTCACAGACCCTTAATTTCCACCCTCCTTGAAGCATAAAGCTATGTTCTAAGCAACAAATATAGCCTGGGGAATGCACAATCTAGGTACCTGTTTCCAAAGGGACAGCTGTATTGCTGTGTTAACAGTGCAAAGAATACTTGTTGTTTAGTCATTAAGTCGTGTCCAACTCTTCGGAACGCTATGGACCAGAGCACACCAGGCCCTCCTGTCTTCCACTGCCTCCTGGAGTTTGGTCAAATTCATGTTGGTAGTTTCGATGACACTGTCCATCCGTCTCATCCTCTGTTGTCCCCTTCTCCCCTTGCCTTCGTACTTTCCCAACATCAGGGCCTTTTCCAGGGAGTCTTCTCTTCTCATGAGATGGCCAAAGTATTGGAGCCTCAGCTTCAGGACCTGTCCTTCCAGTGAGCACTCAGGGTTGATTTCCTTCAGAATGGATAGGTTTGTTCTCCTTGCAGTCCAGGGGATTCTCAAGAATCTCCTCCAGCACCACAATTCAATTGTTTATGATATGTATGCGGTGGTATCCAGCATATTTGTATCTGGGGTGGGGAGTCTGGTAATTGGGTGTCGTGCATTTATAGTTTGTTTTTTAATTGAGAGATTGCTGCCCTGTACATTATTAAATTGTTGGAAGAAAGACACAACTGTAATTGTATGCACTTGGGGGTAGGGATACTAGAACTATATTTGCGGTGGAATGTGACTTAAGACTGGTAGGTAGGGCATGATGAATTCTGTTTCTTTCCTGATGCATTTTTACATTTCCTTATTCAACAAGGCAATACAGTATATAAACTATTGATAAAATCAGTATCATAACCATGCATACAGCATACCAACTGAAGCAGGGATAGTGATTTGATCATTAGTTTCATGTGGCTGCCATGAAGCTAATGATCAAATAATAAATGAAATATTACAAAATTGACTAAAGCATAACATTAAGCAAGGGGGGATTATATAAGACTCTCTAAAGAAAAGGCAAAGAAGGCAATAAGGTCTCCTGGCCCAGGGCTCACCAAAATTTCTTAAGAGCAAAACCTGTGAAGTCTTAGACGGTTTAAGTGACGGACGAACCGCTTTGTACTATGTGTCTACATGTTGTGCTGGTTTTGTGCTGCTTGGAACCATAAACTTTGCCTTTGCAAGTGTTTTAGATTGTAGATTATATGCAAAATATTCTAACCATAAATGGTGCTAGGAACTTTTGCTTTTCATGGCAACCCAGCTCCTCTCTGAGTGAGCCTCTTTAATATTTGGTTTGAGGAGCAAATGCCAGGGATTTTGAGTCATGTAGGCACTCATATTTAACACGATTTTTAAAGTATAGGTTGGGGTTCTTTAATGTTAACTATGAACCCACATGTTAATGTTCCAATAAACTCTTCTCGTGGCAAGTGTGCAGAACAGAGGGCAGCAGTGGAGCTCAACTGACCCAACGAAATGGCAACATTTATTGATATATAAGCCATGTTCTCTAGGGTGGTCTCTTCCATCGTAAATTCAGGTGCTCTGCAGAAAATGCCTTGGGGCTCCTTGCCAGAGCAGCCTGTATAAACTGAATTTCTTCCTTGAAGATGTTTGGATATTATGGCTTTAAGGTCTGGCAGTAAATTTATTCATGACTGGCACTCCCAAGGTGAGGCATTGCATCTCCCTCCCCTCAGACACAGGCAGATCACCACCTTGACTCTCAGTAAAGAAACAGATTATCGGAGCATGTTGGATGACAAGCTTCTTGTATGTTCAGCTGCTTGGGCCTTTCCTTCTGCTCACCTTTCTGACAGGCAAGATCAAAACAAGGAAGGTGGTAGGTTTTATCTGCCTCATTACTGTGGCTGAAAAGTGTGCAAACAAAGCTGTTTAAGGTTGCTGGTCACCTGACCTTCACAAGACCTTGCCAGCAGGTTATCTTTTGATACTGAAATAAATATGCAGGTGTTAACCCTTGGTTGGATAGGTACAATCCCCAAAGGGTAACCTGCTGAATAGTTATCCTATTTTTTCCAGGATTTGAACAATAATATTTCCTGGCGGCAGGACTGCCAACTGTGTAAGATGAAAAACCTGCTCCTTTGCTTTTAGCAGAGGTTTGATGTGAAGAAATCAATGAGCTAAACTTTTCATGCAATGGAGTTAAACATATCACCAGCTCCGTGCCTTGGATCAAAGTCTGATTCGAAAGAAAATTGTATACACAGCCCCGCCATGCAACATTCAAAAGTTAGACACTCTAGTTCTTGAGAAAATATTCTTCCCTGCCCTACGTCCTTTCTCCCTTCCCTTTACATACAATTGCACTCACACAAATCACAGCACATCACCAATGAAAGCAAATGTAGAGTAGAATATTGTTGCATTCCTTAATACCACTGATGATGAGTTGTACTGGCATTGTACTTGTCAAGTAGTTAAAGAGAACAGGTAGAAAGAAAAGGAATAATTGCATTAACTGTAAAAACTGCTGTCTGCTAGTCGTTCCCCAGAAAAGCTACCCAAGGACGGTGAAGTCTCTATACAAAACTGCAAATCTGATAGGCTCCACAGTGTCACCTTTTGTTTATAAAACCAACAAGGAGTCTTGTGGCGTCTTAAATGAACAAATTATATTTGGCATAAGTGTTTGTTGACTACAGTCCCTTCCATCAGAGGCCTCTGATGAAGTGGATTGCATAAACATTTAAGCTAAATGCAACTTCATCTTTTCAGGTACCACAATCCTTTGTAGGTTTTTCTACAACAAACTAAGGAGGCCCCAGGTCCCTCTCCAATATTATTTATAATGCTTGTTTAAAATATTCTGACACCTAATACCTCTGAGTCCCCTTTCCTGGAGGGGAAACAATATTTTTTTAAAAAGTGGCAAGGGGAAAAAAATGCTCCCAACTTTGCACAAAATGGTACCAACCAGTTCCCTTGTTCTCTCCAGTGGAGGGAAATTAGTTCTGTGCTAAAATTAGCTGTATACATAGCACATACCTTTGCATTCCCTGCACCACACCTTCATCGCAGACATGTACACTAGACTACAAATGCAGACATCATACAGTATGATACCTGAATGTATATGCATAACAAAGTAGTCATGGATATTTATAGTAAAAGTAGCCAAGGCAAAACCTTTCCTGGAAATGCACTCTGCAGGCTTAGCTAGAGACCAGGATACAGCACTAGCTTACCTGGAAGACTGTGTTTTCTTCCTGCATCTGTCTTGTGTCTCTGGCTCAGAAGCTATGTACATGGCTGCACTTGAGTGATTTTATGTGGTTTACCTGGGGCTAAGGAAAGAAGAATCTCCTGCGCCAAGGCACCATGGCCTTTTCAGTTCTTCTATATCTATGATACTTCTCAGCAGAAAGCCCTCTCTCCCCCCATTCCACCATACTCTCTCTCTCTCTCTCTCTCTCTCTCTCTCTCTCTCTCTCTCTCTCTCTGACAGGGGCAGTGGCTGTTTTCAGTCCGTGTGACACCGGTCTTGGGTGGATTATCCTGAGTTATGTGATAATCTCTCCCTGAAAGGATTCTCTAGGACTGTGATTGAAGTGTTTGATGCTCTCTTCAGCCCCCTGTTTCCATAAAGTCCACTTCCTCCTAAGAGATGCAAAGAGACAAACATGGTGGGATGCCCTGGAGGGCTGGATTGAGGCTTTGGGGAGTAATTGGCATGTCTGGCTGATGTCTTCTTCTTAAGCACAAGCCCTTTATTTTCCAATCGGTGCGCTTGTGTGTCCTCATGCGGGTCAGTTTTTTTTTTTTAAAAGCCAATTAACTCTGAGGTTTCTCCTACCTCCTAACCAGGGACTGAGAAGAAGCTGCCGGCTCATCAAATAATTTCCACTTTTCACGCTCCAATTGAGAGATGAGGTGCAGATCAGCTTCAACGGCCAGCTGCATGTTGGACTTTGCCTAGCTACAGTCTCTGCTCTAGCCTGCAAAGCATTCCCTCCATTCTTTGGGCGGGAGGAGAGTTGGGGGGTGGGGTGGGGTAGGGAGGGAGGGAAGGAAGGAAGGAAGGAGAGAGGCCCAGATTTGTCCTAGTTCCTCATTTTCTTCCTGCCTGGAGGCTCCTTTAGGACTCTTAAGTCATGTACAGGCAAAACTCTGAGCTACAGTAATGGCACCCAAAGTCACTGTCAGCACACAGAAGAAGTTACACCTGTCTCTAAATCCTAAAAGAAAAGACAAAATTATACCCAAATGACAAATAATATATCCTATTTTTGACAGGACAGCTTCTCATTCCAGACAGATTTAAAATACATGCACACCTTAACCAATTTTTCCCCATTTCATTCATTTATTTGGGAAAGGAAGTAATTTCTCTTCCTATCCGATAGCCTCTATTTGGTAGATGCTCAGACTTGTGAATAACCCTGTGGCAAGTAAAAATCTCTTCTAGGCTATTGATCAAGGAACTCTTTGTGAACTACAGACATATCACCTCCATTTGTAAATCATTGATTTACCCCATATGAGTGGGATTCTACACAAGTTTATGTGTTATTTGCAGCCAGGTCAGAGCCAATTTATAGAAACTCTAAAAGACTTTCAAGTTAAGTAAGATATTTGAGGAGTGGTTTTACCAGTTCCACTCTCCCATTACTAGTTAGTTACCATGGCCAAGCACAGATTCAAACCCAGGACTCCTAGTCCACCACTATCCACTTTCAGTGGTCCCCAACCTTGGGCCTCCACATGTTCTTGGACTTCAACTCCCAGAAATCCTGGCCAGCAGAGGTGATGGTGAAGGCTTCTGGGAGTTGTAATCCAAGAACATCTGGAGGCCCAAGGTTGGGGACCACTGCACTAGATCACAATGGCCCTAACACCTGTTTACCAATGGGCGTAATACTGTTGCACCGGTTTATACCACAAAACTGTGATCATGTCATCTGCCACTAACATTTGGCAGGAATTAAAAGGGACCCCATCACTCCCCCTCTATTTTCTTTAGAGATTCTTTTCATCCTGGAGGAGACTTTGAGGGTCACAGAACAAAGGAGGCAATTTCTCAGTGCTCGAAAAGGGCCACTGCTAGTTCCAGCTCTGGTTCCAGCATAAAACTGTGCAACAGGATTCTGGCCAATGAGTTTAGCATTTTCAGGTAAATGTGAATATGGAAAACCCGTAGAAGCCAGTAACCTTTGTAGTCTTAAAAGCAAAGTTGCAAATGCTTGTATAATCTTACCAGCATACAAAACTGCTTGATTATGATTATTGTTTTGTAACCCCACCTTTCTCCCACGAATGGGACTCCAGACTGATTAAAATAAATAAAATTAAAACATAAAAGAAATATAAGGATACAAAATAATTTGTGTGTGTTAAGGGGGGGGAAGGGGGAATAAGTGTGCCATACTATTGAGTGAGAATACTAAAAGCCATTTCTCTGGGTGGACCCTCAGAGCGAATGCATACTTTGCCTTGTTCATACAATTTCCGGGGGCAGCAAGTTGACTAAGCAACTTCCATTTGTAGATCCTCAACCTTTGTTTCTCGAAAAAGAAGAAAATCTTCTTTGTTACTTGTTCCCACTCCTGTTCCTTCAACAACAGCCTGTGAGCGTCATTTTAGTAAGGGAAGCTTTTTCTACATGTAACAGGAACAGCATTACCGGCTTGATGCCCACGTCTCCAGCTACCACAGTAGGAAGCACCACAAGAAAGTGTCATTCCTACTTTTCAGTTCAGCATTTTGGGGGCAAATGGATGTGTTTGTTGCACAAAATTAATGCTTGGAGTTTCCATGTTCAGTGTATATGTTCGAACCAAACACTCCCAAGTCTCTGGCGTCAGCTTGTGTACTGCTGCAAGGTTACCCAAGCCTGCGGGGGCGAAGGAATGAATTCCCAGTGCATTCACATTCCCGTGGCAGTGCTGGAGAAACACAAAAAGGCTCCAGAGACTGCATGAAGCCAGTATCGTCCCACTCCAGAAAGACTGTCAGGATGCACATTTGAATCTCCCAACATCACCACAGCTCCCTGTTCACCCCCTCCCCACATCTGTGTTTCATTAGCCAATGGCTATGGCTATCATATGTGCTGAAGTGGGAATATTTAAATGCTGGAGGGAAAAACAGATACTGTGATATTTGGTGTGCCACATCTGATAGGGATGAAGTAGACTGTCTGATCTCTGGAATCTGGCCTCTGGCACAGTTATCTGAAATAATTTCCCATTAACAGAAGGGAAAAGAAATATTTATATGAAAACAACCAGACGCCTTCCTCCTTTTAAAATAAAAAAAGGGGGGGGGAAGGAAAGAGAAAGCGATAACAGAGGAAAGCAGGGGGGAAATGCAGTCAGCTACAAATTTACTAAAAGGGCCTTAAGGCATAAGTTCTGAAACTAAATTTTTACTCTGAACATAAGACAGTTTAATGTGCTTCTGTGTTTCCTCTATATGTTATTTCTAAAAGTTGTGTTCCCAAAACTTATATCTACAAATACTTTCATGAAAAGAAAGTCTGCGGGAAAAGAAAAGCCATTTTTTACTTGGAATGTTGTCAGTTCAGTAAAATGAATGATTTTGCTGAGCACAGAGATGACTTGCAAGCTGAGCTAGACTAATTCCAAGAAAAATCGTGTATTTTGATGCACTTGAACCCTTGTGAGAGTTGTCAAAGGGGGATTCACACTGAAATTATCATGCTGGAAAAGAAAGGAAGAGATGGAAGAATATGAGTAATAAGAAGTCTCCAAGCTAAAGTTCACTATGTCCAGTGGCAGAAAATTTCCCACTGATTAATTATTCCTGTGAGGAAAGGAATTTGCTAAGTATTCAGCTTGGCATTTGCAAACCCTTTTCTGGCCACACAGTAACAATGTGACTATTAAAAGGCTTCAGAGGAGCATTTGCCTATTTGCATCTTTCAATTAATGGCCTGCTGGCTTGACCCAGGATCTGTCCGGATAGGAGGAGAGATAAAACAGAACAGATCTCAAAACAAATTATGCAACTTCATGAATTTCTGCTGGTGGGAACTGATAGACCACACAGGAAGAACGGATCAACAGTGAACCAAAGAATATCTTGATTGAGAGAGAAAGATTCAAAGGGCAGCTAGCAACATAATACAGATTTATGGCTATAATGTGGCAAAGAAAGACTGGAGATGGCTGCTGTTCTTTGCTCTGGATAATTCAGGAATTATCCATGGACTTCAGTAGAGCTTCTTCTGGTCCAGCGGGCCACAGGTTAGAGATATATACAAAAAGATCATTATATTCCAAAGTACTGATGCAGCTGCAACTCCATTTCTATAGAATGAAGCAGGAATCTTATGCAGAAGAGTTGGGAGGAGGATATAGCCAAAGAACAGCCATTTCTGTGTTACTCTTTAACGAGATAAAGCTGAAATATGTTTCCTCAACTATGCCAGTGGAAAAGTAGACAAAGTTTTAAAGTTTATGGCCACTTCCTGGAATGAGAGATTAAGAAGGATGATTTATTTTCTCAATTAGTGCCAGAGCCTTTCATAACTATTTTTGAAGGTTCTTTCACTCGTTAATTGCATTTGCAATCTCTCTGGAAGTGGTCTGAGAGTCCTCTTTTGCTGTCAGTCTGTTGCAGTTGCTCATAGTGCTGTTACCGCTGACAGCAGCACCCCATCCCCTGAGATTTGAGGTCCAAAGCCTGATGCCTAGAGACAACCCACATGCTACCATACCAGGTAGACTCTTGAACAACAATTGCGTGTGACAGGCACATCGTATTCTCAATGATGAATTTATGAAAACACCACACACCAGAAAGTTGCCCCATGATGAATGAAAAAGCTAACACATGAGAATGCAACTCTAAATAATGTTTACATTTTGATATAGCAACAGAATGAGTATGTAGCCTCCATGCTTCCCACATCTGTTTCCAAATACACTTTGAGACTAGCTATATCCTCTTGGATGCTAATTCTGTTTGCAAGCTGCCCAGCCCAGTTATCCAGGCACATCTGGTTCCTTTTTTCACATAGCACTTTTGGGATGAATTCATATCCCGCTTCATTCACCTTTCCTCTGTAGTCTGGCTGAGATGGGCCACACACAGTGAGATCTAACCCTAACCACAGCAAGTCACACAAACTGCCCTCTGGTAGGGCAGAAAGCTGATGGGAACTCTGCTTCTTCTCCTGGAAGATTCTGAGTGAACTGATATATGATCGAGTAGGAAGAAGACACACAGAAAGGATGATTTATAGATCACTCACGTTGCGTTAATGGCTTGAAGGAAGTAGAAGGGGGAACGAGTCCAATAAAAGCATTACGCAAATCACTTCTTGAAGAAGATAAGCAATCAGAAAGTCTGCCCCATTCCTGGTGTGTTTTCTATGGCTATGAGGGAGCAAGGCCAAGCTAACACTATCAAAAAAGTTTTGTGGCCCATTAGAGATTAACCCATTTATCATGGCATCTGATGAAGTGGACTATGGTGGACAAGAGCTCGTGCAATAATAGATCTTCTAACTTTCAAGCCATCACAAGATTCTTTTGTTGAAGTTTGCAGAGTACAGTACCACAATGAAAACTGCCAACAGAAGGTCATAGGCAAGGCCCCTGATGCTAACAGCCTGAACATGTCTGGCATAAGGTCCTGCATTCAAGGAGCTGTAGACTCCAATATGATTTGTGCTGGAACCAGATACAAAGCTTCGCAAGCCAGGATAAAAAATTTCCCACTCACAAATGTAGCTCCTGTGCCGGATTTAAAATAGTTTGCTTCCGCTCATCATTGTTGTTATCATTTAGTTGTTTAGTCGTGTCCGACTCTTCGTGACCCCATGGACCAGAGCATGCCAGGCCCTCCTATCTTCCACTGCCTCCCGGAGTTGTGTCAAATTCATGTTGGTTGCTTTGATGACACTGTCCAACCATCTCATCCTCGGTCGTCCCCTTCTCCTCTTGCCGTCACACTTTCCTAACATCAAGTTTTTTTCCAAGGACTCTTTTCTTCTCATGAGATGGCCAAAGTACTGGAGCCTCAGCTTCAGGATCTGTCCTTCCAGTGAGCACTCAGGGTTGATTTCCTTTAGAACTGATAGGTTTGTTCTCCTTGCAGTCAAGGGGATTCTCAAGAGCCTCCTCCAACACCACAGTTCAAAGGCATCAATTCTTCGGCGGTCTGCTTTCTTTATGGTCCAGCTCTCACTTCCATACATCACGACAGGAAAAACCATAGCTTTGACTATTCGGACTTTTGTTGGCAAGGTGATGTCTCTGCTTTTTAAGATGCTGTCAAGGTTTGTCATCGCTTTCCTCCCAAGAAGCAGGCGTCTCTTAATTTCATGGTTGCTGTCTCCATCTGCAGTGATCATAGAGCCCAGGAAAATAAAATCTGTCACTGCCTCCATGTCTTCCCCTTCTGTTTCCCAGGAGGTGATGTGACCAGTGGCCATGATCTTAGTTTTTTTGATGTTGAGTTTCAGACTGTTTTTTGTACTCTCCTCTTTCACTCTCATTACAAGGTTCTTTAATTCCTCCTCACTTTCTCACTCCTCACTTTCTGCTCATCATGTTGCATGCCTATTCTGTGACTGCTCTTCAGACTAGCTTTCACAGGCATTGTCTACACTTCCCTGGCTACAGATCTAGCCACCAATTGGCATTAATTTCTAAAGGGAGACCTTCATTCTCTGTTTCTGATCCCCACTGTCCCAGCATCCTCTTCAAATGATTCTCAATCTCAATGTTTCTTTGACCCTCTTGTATCTGTCTTGCTTTGAGGTATTTGAGACTGTGTTTTTCATTCCTTGCCTATATTATTACATCTGATGTTCCACAAAGACCAGGATTTTCAAGCATTTTCCTTTTGCATTTGTAAAAGTAAGACACCTATCTTTTTCTTGAATTCTAAATGTCCAGATTCTCTTAACATAGTGTCCCATTCTCCAGTAAAGGTAAAGGTTCCCCTTGACAATTTTTGTCCAGTCATGTCCGACTCTAGGGGGTGGTGCTCATCCCCGTTTCCAAGCCATAGAGCCAGCGTTTGTCCGAAGACAATCTTCCGTGGTCACATGGCCAGTGCGACTTAGACACGGAACGCTGTTACCTTCCCACCGAGGTGGTCCCTATTTATCTACTTGCATTTGCATGCTTTCGAACCGCTAGGTTGGTGGGAGCTGGGACAAGCGACGGGCACTCACTCCGTCGCGTGGATTCGATCTTACGACTGCTTGGTCTTCTGACCCTGCAGCATAGGCTTCTGCGGTTTAGCCCGCAGCGCCACCACGTCCCAAATTCTCCAGTAGCTCTTGGGTTTGTCAAATTTTAGCATAGTTCTTCACGATCAAGATCTCACCGCCATGAAGAACCAGTTGCTCTTCATATCATAACTCAGTGGCAATCAAAAGTGATTTGACTGATAAGATCAAAAATAGCTTTTAAAACAGAGTAAAGGCATCTTTTATAAAGTTATTGTTAAAATGTTAAAAGGGGATGGAGAATTATGTAGGAAAATAAAGTAATAGGAGAACTAACAGAAGGTCATCTAAGATCATCTGATTAATGGAATTCTTTAAGTTCGCTTAGAGGTAAAGGAAGCAGCAGGCAGACAGAAATCTGAAAGAGTTCCACATTAACAGGGCTCTGCCACTCAGAAGGTTTGTTCACTGCTTATAATAATAATTTTGTGCTGTCAAAACTATTTCAGCTTATGGCAACCTCTGTCACAGTTTCTTGAGCATAAAATATCCAGAAGTGGTTGAGAATTCCCTTCTTCTGGTGGTGCTCTGTGATAGTGCAGCTTGTAGGGAATCACAAGGGAAAATCACACTCCCAACCCCAACTCAATGAGTTATGCAACCAGCTGCTCATTGCTTGGGATGAGCTAAAAGGAAAGTACTTTTCATGCGCACGCAAAGAGTACTGCCCTTTGGCAATTTAGACAATGCAGGAGTACCCGTATAGGAGAGACTCTTTTCGTATAAAATGATAGTATGGCAAAAGATGTGTCCATCGTGCCAAAGCAATTGGTCTGGCCTTCCTTGTCTTGCTGCACTCTAACAGCAGGATATCGAGCTAGTACAATTGCTACTGTGTGGCAAGACTGACCTAATCAATCTCAACACTGACAATGTGCAAATCTATCTATATTGCCCTTCAATTAAAAAATTTCCAGGCCAGACAACAATAAATGATAAAGTGCCCAAAACACATCACGTTAGAATGGGAACAATGCAACCATATTTGGTTTTATTCAGTAACAAATTTGCCTGGCTAGGTAGTATAGTGACACCATGGAACTCACTTATGAGATGACTGACTGCCTGAGATCAATAAGAGAAGCACACAGCTGCAAGATTGAGGGGCAGCACCAAAACAGAAGAAACAGCTGGAATTGCTCTGAGCAGCAGCAAACAAGCAAAGAAAATAGGGAAGGAGAGGAGGTCAAGGAGCTGAGCAGATAGACTCATCATTCTGCCTCCTCGCCGGATTGGTCAGCAGAGCAAGGAGGCAGGGAAGCACTGGCCAGGCTACTTCAATGACTGGAGCAGCGCAAATAACAACAGCCACTCATGCAGCACCACAGACAGTAAGTGGACAGCCTAGTTCTGGAGGAAGGGTCCGCTCAGACCAACCACCTACGTTGGCGATGTTTTTATTCATC
The DNA here is from genome assembly GCF_051106095.1 of Pogona vitticeps. Taxonomy (NCBI): domain Eukaryota; kingdom Metazoa; phylum Chordata; class Lepidosauria; order Squamata; family Agamidae; genus Pogona; species Pogona vitticeps. The sequence goes on from NC_135784.1 coordinate 94,665,735, forward strand.
TCCCTTGGGGAATCAAATACAGCTATCCCATTGATAGTTAGAGATTTTCCTTGAGTTCTAAGATTCCAGTAATATGATGGGCAAAATCCTATTGCGTAGCTATGCAGGAGTAACTTGACATTATGCCTGCGATAGCTACAAAAGTGCCAAGGAGGAAGTGCTGTCTACTAATCACTTCCACCGGTGCATTATGCAACCCTGGCAATGGGAATTATGTGACCCATTGCTGGATGTAAAACCTGACACATTTATATCAGTGTAACTTTATGTTGTACCTGTACAAACAGGATTTTGCTCAATACTATCCATTTGCTGGAAAACTACTCACCGCTTAGGGACGTGGCATCACATTTTAATATAGGAATGAGATTTAGATTGCTAAATTAATTTCACAGCAATCTGTCTGGTGTCTTCTGCTTTTGCAGTCTTCCTCCTTTTCTCTGTATGCCTTTGGTATTATGAAGTGGAAATTTGCATATATATGAATTAATTAGCATATGCAATATGAATTAATTATCATATGCAAATACACAAACCATCCTTTTGCTCCCCCCATAAATTGTCAAACCATTTAAATTCTAGAACAATCATCCTGGTTTCACTGGGGAAAGATAGCATGAAATATCTTGCGCCAGCTCTAAAAATAGTTTGTTTCAAAATTTAATTTACTGTATCTTAGAACTGCAGGGATGGTAAGGACTCTATGGATCATTGAGTCCAGCCCCTGTCAAGAAGGCACAGTGGGGGGTACCTTTATCTTTTACTTCTGTAGCATACTTCAAGGAACTAAGTGCTTTATGATTCTCATTTCCTTTGTGATTCTTATCACTTACAGACACCTTCTGTGTTACCATATTGCTGGTGGAGAGCTGAAATGGAGAGGAATTTGCCCCAGGCTATACCCTGAAATCCTCTTGTTGACATGACATCTCCATGTCTCACGCCAAACTCCACTCTAACAAAGAAGCACATTGTGCAAAAGTTACTTTTTTGAAACAGACCATGCTTCCGAGGGTTCTGGGGACTGTAGTCCAGAAGAATTTCCCAGTCTCTGCACAGATGTTAGCTGCTGGATCAGACATTCTTCCTTGCTGCTTCGCTGTTGGCTGTGATTCTTATTGGATGAGTTTGGCACACTCTTGCCTTGCTTAATTTCCGTCACTCTGTCAAGCCATGTGTGCTCTTTTCCAACTGGACTGAACAAACCGGAACGGTTTGTTTCAATTTAAATCCAGTGATTTTGATTTTTAAAAGGAGAAAAATCAGACTCTTTGGAGAGATTGTAAAACATGCTTTTCATGTACAAAGCTCTACATCATATTCCTGGCATTTCCAGTTTAAAGGTTCTACACGACCTTTGAGACTTACAAATATTTTGTAGGCTAGTAGGGCTAGGCTTTATCCTTTCTTTTTCTCTTGTATGGATGTTTAACCAGTGAAAGATAAACCAAACCAGCACAATGAGAATGGAAAAACAATTGTCTAATCAAGCGGAACGGTGAAATGGGCCAGTCATATGAAACAGGGAAACGAAACTACTACTACAATGCTAAATTGGATACTATTACGTTTCTTTTACAGTTAGGAAAGGATCCACAACCTTTATTAATGCTTTTGGATGCCAGATCAAATTTGTTAATAAATTCCATTTCTGCAGTGTCCTATTGCAACTGTCACTGGATTTTGTTTTTTTTTTATGGTTCATTGCAATTGGAAAGTTATTTTGTTGTCTTCCTCGTGATGTTGCTTTCACCCAGCGCTATCTCCTGCACCTTCTAGTGGGAGCAATGGGAACAGCAACAAACATCAAGGGTTTCAGATACTATACTGGGTTTCTAATTAATCAATAAACTGACCAAGTGAAGAAACAGTGATAGATCCTATTCATCTTTTTTATCACCTTCAGACTTCATAGAACTACGTGTTAGAACAAAACAGGTGTGTTCAGCTCATAGTAATCTAGTGAGTCCAGCCAGCTCCGATCCCACAACTCCTAGGGAAGTCCAGTTCATTCAGCCCTTTTCTGACATTCTTCCTTAACCTCAGCAATTCTGAGTCATTCCTATACAGAGCCTGTTCAAAGACTGAATAAACTTTTGTCATCCTTTCTTTAACCTAAGCTTTCTCTGGACAGGAAATAGTCCTTAGATTGCTTTAATATAAAACCTGGCAAACAGAAGCTCTGTTGCTTTAGAAGCAAAGAAATTTCCCTGTGGTAGCTTGCTTAAGGAAGAAATAAAATGGCCATCCCAGTTCTGCCATTTCCTCCGCTGAGTCTCTGCTATTCACAGCAATAACCTTATCTCCCTACAGAGAGTGATCTGGATTAAAATCGCCACCAATTAGATCCTTAAGAGAAAACGTTTCAGAGAATTATTACACACATTAAAATCCCTACATGCAGTTTCATTAGTCTTGAAGACCCCCTTATACTCCAACGTAGATCAATTTTCACAAGCGGCCGTAGCTACATTATGGGGGCCGCCTCACAGGGACTTCATTTGATATTAATTGCATTACATTCCTATCTTGTTTTTAATAGAAATCTCTTTAATACAAAGAGACATGCACCACTGGGAAAGGTTAACAGCAAAGACGGCTGCCTAGAAGACTTTTAAGGGTGATCAGAACAGTGTGTGTTTTGCTAGATTTCATTTGAAAAGTACAACCGATTCACTGCGCACCAAATGACTCTTGCTGCTTCTCTGCAAAGCTGACTACGTCTAGGAATGCAGGAAGGGGCTGATGTGCCCCTTGAAGGTCCCCAACTTTTAGTGGGAGCTGGCTCAGTGCTTAAGCAAAGTGGGGTGGGGTGGAAATCCAATGGGATGTTATCCCACTTCTTTTAACACCGATCTTAAAAAACCACCCCATTTCCCCCAATGGATTTAAAAACAGCCTCGGGATTCTACAGGGAGCAGGATTATACCCTATTGGCCCAGAGCAGAACTGTTGATAGAACTGGGAGAGACAGGCCTTTTTGAAGGCAGCTTCATTTTTCTTGAATGTAAGAGGGAAGACCAGCAGACTTTCAGCTGGCCTTTGGCCTTGTGTAAGGCTGGGGAATGTATGGCCCTTCTGTCTCTGCACCACCATCAGTCCTAGGCAATACCGCTGATGGTCAGGGATGATGGAAGTTGTAGCCCAGCAATGTCCAGAAGGCCCAATATTCCTCAACCCTGTAAGAAAATGAAACAGTCCATCCAAGGGCCTTCCTTTTGCCTGTTCCAGTCGCACAAGCAACTCTGGCCTAAGCAAAATGTAAGACAGGCAGTGCACAATCGTAGAGATCGTGACCAGCCCACAGGTGAAATTGAGTTTAGCTCAATTTTAAATAAAACCAATCCATTTCTTAGTCCATCCACAGTAGTTTGATTATGAGTTCCTAATGTTATCAAATGGATCAGCTTCCCAACCATATCTTTATAGTTTGTAAGAACGCAACTAAGTATCCAATCCCATGCATACCTCTCATGCAGTAAATCCCACTGAACACTGAATGAATTACTGCTGAATAATTATAAAGAGAACTGGCTCCCCTAAACCTAGGTACATCACCCTCATAGAAACATAGTACACTATCTTATTCTGAGTTAGACTCTTCGTCCATCTGGCCTGGTGGGTTGTCCTTCTATGGTGATTGCCAGAGTTCCAGCAGATCCCACCCATCCCTAGAGATGCCAAGGATTGAACTTGAGACCACCTGCATGCAAAGCTTGTTTTCTGGCCCTGACCTATGATCTTTCTCCTACACTCAAATATTCTGATCCTGAATATCAGCTGAGTCTTTGAACAGTCAGTGTGATCCAGGAGTCCAGCATATCAAGGGTGAGGGAATCTGTTGCAATCCTTTGTAATATAAGATCAGAATTTAGGCTTAAACTTATATGAGCAAGAAAGCTAGAGTTTGTTTTTAAATTATTTAAATAAATAGGAGAAATGAAATTTCTACCATTTCTACCAGGAACAACCCTGTGGCTTTTATCCAGTTCTCTAATTGTGCTAAAATAGGCTTTTGTTCCTTGTGGTTTTTGTCACTCTGAGCTTTTTACCCCGCCAGATAAAATGACAGATTCTTAAAATATGGCTATTTCATCATCAGAGAAATAGTGGATGGAAAAATGCCCATTCTAGTTCACTGATCAATAATTTCTTATTACAACATGGCTTCCCACTTCCTAGTGTAAATCCATCCAGAGCTGAAGTGCAACAACCGGAATGAACGAAACATCAGCCTCCACAGTGGCATTTGAAAGGCCCTTTTGAAACATTTGGCAAAACTCTCTCTCACCACTGATGCAAGCAAATGAAGATTTGTTCCAGATGAATGAGAGGTGGCAGAGCCATCCTGTTGTAAAATTACCCGGCAAGCCTCCTTGAAAGAAAAATGAGATGTAAAATGTTGCCTGAATTACGTTAAATGGAAAAGGGTAATAAAAGGACTGGAAGCGTTTGCAGATTCCTGCTGCAGCACATTTAGGTTTTGGCCTGGAGTCTCGGTTATTCTATTTCTTGCACTTGAGGGAAATCAAAACACCCACAGATTCTGTGAGCTGCCTAATCTAAACAATGTATGGCTTTGAGGAGTAGTTGTGATGGACAGGTTGCCCTGCTTGTCATCACTGCACTACTGGCATACTTAACAAACTGTCCATTAAACTGACGATTTGAAATGCAAGGTGCATTTAAGAATGCTCATAGGTTATTCAGGAGCATTATTCATAGGTACAGTGAACATGCAAGGCAAAGGCAACATAATTCAATGGCTGAAATCCTGTTCCATAAGTTACGCAGCAGAAGGCTGACGGCATCACCAGCTGCAGTGTTTTTAATAGAAATATTTTTTCTCTCTCACACACACATGGTCCTAAGGCTCCCGATTAAGTCACCTTTTGGGACCACAGGACAGGGAAGGAAATTTTTTATTTCCTTAAATTGCTGCTGCTGAGATGACTTTTCAGAAATTAAGGTACACCCCATGACAAAAGGGATTCTTTTGGAGCCTCAGGAACTGAGAAAAGGGGGTGTTAGAATTTTTTATTTCTGAAAAATCTCTGCAGTTGATGACATTATCAACCTTACACAGCATAGCTGCGCAAACAATATTTCAGTGAGTAAGTGTTTTCTGCTTGCAAAGTGGGCAAAAAATTTAAGTCAAAGTTTTCTAAAGCCTGCATCTTTAAAAATGTATTTTAATACTGTACTTAAAACAAAGAGCTAACTTAGCCAACACCCTGAAGAAATTGTTATCATCCCAACAAAGATGAAATGTATTTTTGTGATTGTGACCTGTTAACCAAGACTCAATCCAAACTTGTTTTGACCTATCTAGCAGTGCCTATACCTCCGAATATGATTCTCCTCTTCCAGAAAATGCGTAAGGCTCAACATATTTTATAAATATCTCAAACCTTTGCTTTCAATATGGCTACATTAATTTAAGCTATAATTTTAATAACATTTCTGATGAATTTAGAGTCCTTCTAAAGAACATATCTGCCTCACAAAACTCAGTTGACCATGAATCAGAAGAACTGTGGCTTGAAACCAGAGATATTAGAAAAGAATATTTAAAAAGATAACCCCTGTAGTCAAAATGAAAGAAAACTGCATCTGGATGTCTGAGGAAACTTAATTGTGAATAACAGACAAAAAAAGCAAAAGTAAAGAGTGACAGAAATAGGATTAGAATCCTAAAGACAATTTTTTCAGCAGCTGGCAAACAGAAACAAGAACTTTTAGAATAATCCGTGCAAAGAAACAGAAGACAACAACATTAAAGGAAAAGCAAGAGGTTGCTTCCATGTATTCCAAAGAAAATGTTAGCCAAGATTAGAAATTCTGAAAGACTAACAGGAGAGCACGTTATCTTTTTAAAAAGAGAGAAGGTAAGAACAATGTGCTGAAGAACTCTATGGAAGTGAAATGGAGATGACAGATTGTTTCAGAGAAGAACCCTGTGATGAAAAACTTGCGATTTAAAAAAAAATAAATGCAAAATATTCCCAAAATAATTGGAAGAAATAAATCATCAGATGTAGATGGAATACTTCAAACTACAGACACAGAATCTATCAAATCCTAACAAACACAGAAAATAAAACAATGGGCCCCAGACTAGAAATGTTCAACATACAATCCCAAATAAACAATATGCTAATGACTGCAGTAGCTATAGGACTGCTACACTGATCTTCTATTCAAGCAACTGATGCTCAAGATTTTGTGACAAAGCCCAAAATCCTATGACTTATTACAACCATAGTAATACACTTTAGACGAATTGGCAAAAGGACACACGAGGTTAGCATAGGCATTTGCTATTGCACAACTAAAAATTCCTATGTCAACTTCTTAACCTGCAGCAATTTGCCAGTGAGACTTATATCAGTTTCATTAAGATAGCATAAAAACTCAGTAGAATTTTGACCAAAAGATTTTTTTATCACATATGGAGCGAGACATGCCAGATATTCAAGCTGGATGCAGAAAAGGAAGCAGCACTAGAGATCACAGAAGTCATTGGAAATATATGTTGCTTATTGGATAGTGCCAAAGCATTTCAGAATAAAATCCATCTGTTCTTAATAGATTCCAACAAAGCCTTTGACTCTGTGAATTAATGTGTGCCTTCCGTGTCTCCATGAGTAAAGGGGTATCAAAGGGTTCTTGAGGTAAGGACATGAAAATCTTCCAGTTGTCAAACTTGCAACACTTGCTTTATTGAACAAACTTAACAGGTAAGTCAGTCAGCCTTCTTCTTTAGGCATAACCCCAATTCTCCTAGTACAAGGTGAGCTGGGGGTGACTGACTTCACCCCCCTAATCAGTCCTTTTCTGGAGCCTGACAGTCACTACTCCAAAGGTTCCCCCCTTCCCAGCTGAAGTTCCTTGTAGGCAGTCTCTCAGCCAGTGAAGCTTCCAGATCTGCCTCCAGCATCTCAAGCAATGATTCTGGTTTGGGGTCAGTTCAAACCTCCAGCCTCTGCTTCTGGTGATGAGGCCTGCTGTGGTCCAGGCCTATCGGAATGAGAAAAATCAGCATGATCACAGTCAGTCCTGCCCAGGAGACCCCAATAAGAGGCCAGCCAGTTGGCAGCATCAGCCCAGACATCCTCCGTGTCACCATCAGCTCCACCCCCTATTGCTTCTTTTATACTGTCTACATTTCCCTATCTCTTGATGCCTCCAGATGTCATTACCAGGGTCCATCCTACATAACTAGCTTTCATTCCCAGAAGGTGGTTCCACTGCTCAATCTTCAGGGGGAGGAGTGGGGCTATCTGGGTGTGCTAGCTGAGGGTTGGATTCTCCTTCTGTCTCAGGAGCAATTGCACTCCAGCAAAACGGCCAACCCAACTCCTGCATCTTTCTTGGATGACTTGCAGAGGCTGGCCTGTCTGCTTACATCTTCTTGTTTCTGTTGTACTTGTGAAAAGCTATAAATTGTTCTACAAGAAATGGGTTTGCTGCAATATATGATTGTACTGAAGACAAAAATAATCACATAAGAATTATTTAACTTTTAAGATTAACAATGAAGACATTGCAATAGTTTAATAATTTCTATACCTTGGCTCAATCAGCAGTCAAAAGAAGACTGAGACTTAGAAGAGATCATCAGCCCTTTTGTACCAAGTATATTTCACTATTAATGATCAACCCTCTAGGAAGGCTAATTTGTAATGAGTATGACAAGGTCTGATGAGGTACCTCGCATTTCAAAGCTGAATTAATGTCGTAGTGTGATAGTGGCAGTCTTAAATGCAAAGTCAGAATGGGAAATGGATTATCTACCTCAGTTCAAAGCCACAAACAGATTTTAAGTCTCCTACATGCTGCATAATGAACACAAGGAAACTAGGGATCAATGCTATGTAGATCCTAACATACTGTGTGTCATTAGAAGGTATACATCCATGTCTACATCTACATACCTATTTCCTTTGTTATGTCTTTCTAAGTTGTTCCACACAGGATATTTAAGAGGGTTCCTCTTAGTCTCTGCTTAAACCCATTTTTAAAAACCTTGCTGCTCCAGGGTCATGATCCGAAGGGACTGTTACAGGTTGTTCACCTTTTTCTTCCTTTTACTGCTTCGTAAAATTCTACATTGATTCTCTTCTTCTTCCTATTTTAAAATTGTTGGCTGTTATTATGGGTGCAACTAGACAGGTAAGGTATGTAGGAATGGGTTAAATAGAGTCAATCTGAGTGTGTTGTGGTATTTAAATTCATCTATTTACACACACAATATTAACATTCTCCAGGTACTTTGGGGACAAGAAACGATACCATACCTCAAACCATTCCAATTCTCAATGGCTACCCTCTCTCCTCTGTCCTTACCACCATCCTCCTGCCCAGCACTTACTCTTCTTTCAATCCCCGCTGTTTCCATCACAGCTGGAAGCCACATATAGAAGTACAAAACTCATATCTATTACTATATTATTATTACTACTGTAGCTGTTATTATGGTAAGTAACATAGTGCTGGATTAATACAACCTGTCAAGTTCAGCATTTGTCTAATACATTGCAGTAATCTCTCTTTACTACTTACCACCTCCTCGCTCTCCTGAAGGTAGTGCTGCCCTCCAATGGATGAAGTGCCAGTGCTGCCACTGCCACCACCAACACCCCAACCAAGCCTCTCTTTCTTTAATGTAAACAAGCCCTCTGGGACCAAGGAAAATTTGCCCCCCCCCCCCGGATGGAGGAGATGTCTTCTCGCCAAACTTGGAATGACGTGGGAATCTTCTGAACTGGGGGTTGGAAAGAGATGTAGAGGTGTGATGCAGGAGGCAAAAGATGCTGGGCTTGTCTCTCGTAGTTCACCAGCAGCCTTCCTTCCACTCTTTGAGGGGCAGGGAAGGGTGGAAAGACCAAATATGTTCGGCTTGTCAAAGTTAGAATGTAAAATTTAATCTGCAAGTTTTGCTATACAATTTTATTTATGTCCAGTACCAAGACTACTGAAGTTCTTTTATAAATAGACTATGATGATGATACAAAGGGGTGAAGTTTTCAATGATCAGATCATAAAGAGCACAGACAGAGTTCTGACTCCCATCTTCCAAAGATGCTGGCCCCAGAGACTGGTAAAACGTTAGGAAGAAAAACCTAACACGGCCAAACAGCCCAGAAAACCTACAACCACCAGAGCATAAAGATTTTGCACCTTTCCTAAAATAAAAGGTGGGAATGAAAAATTAACTTGGATTACATTATACTATTAGTGTAATAAATGCATTAGCCTCCTTCCCTCCCCATATGTATGAAAGTTTTCAGGATCACAATACCTCCTGCATCAGACAAAAGTGTTATAAATGGACAGGGATGGTGGTGAGGCAAAAAAAGCCAAAGTCAGGCTTGTCTTTAAAAGTCTTTGTTATTCCCATCTTGTTACAGCTGTGATAGAGGGAGAGAATCAACAGATTTAATCTCAGCAGATACAGAGTCAGTAATATTTCTCCATCTCTATGGACAAAACATTGTTCAGTGAATTTTCCATTTCTTTATTAATTGGCTCCATCAAGTACAACATCTTTATCTCCAGACATGTTACTATAAATACTGTCTGGTAACTGCCTATTTTCCACCTGTTAATGACTTGTGATCTTTAAACAGGTCAGAGACAAGCTTAAATTCACAGCTGCACTTTATGCTTACAATAATGATGGAGCAAAATGCGTTCGCTGAAAAACATATTGGTCAAATCTTGCTGGTTTTTTCCACCCATGGTAGAGCAATCATGGAAGACACAGTAGCTAACTGGAGGCCGATTAATAAGGTGCTAAGAACACAACCAGGGAGAAAATGACAGTTACTAGTAAGTTTCATAATAACATGTCTCAAGACATTCCCCCATGTAAAGTCAATACAGACCAAACGGCATACTTTTACCTAGTAATTAATGTCAACGTGTGGAAAATTGTCACTCTCGAATTGGCCTCCTCAGCCACACTAGATGCTGTTCCAAGTCCTCCATACAGAGCACGTTACCATAGTCTTTCGAGACTGAAGGATGCCTAACTAAACTAAAATGTCAACTTCCAGCACTCTGCATTTGTCCTTCTCCAAGCATTGCCTCTATTTTGTGTGCACTGACAAATATTCAGTTTATTCAGTAATATGGATTCTGAAATCTGGCACTCTGCTATTTTCTTGGTTTATTGAATACTGTATCCTCAAAGGAAATTGGCCTTTGGCTGGGGATTGTGAGCACTACTGTCCAAATAAAAATAACATTTCAGTGCTCCCGCAAGTAAAGCCTAGTCATTTTATTGTCAAATAAATTTCATTATTAATAATATAATTAACGAATTTAATTACTGAACGAATTTCATTCACTGAACTCACGCCTAGAAACTCAGCGTTTGCTCGTTACAGCAAATCAAACATGGGAGCACCCAGCAGATTTCCATCACTCAGAAAGAAAGAAACCACCAGATCCAAATATTAAAATATGGAAGGAGAAATGCACGTTCTGAAGAGTCTTCTTTGCGTTATCCCAAGAAACCTATTAGCTGAGCCTGGCACAACATCACAAATCGGATTCATGATTTAAATCGGCCCCACTGTCTGGAAACGCGCTGTTCGTAACGGCAGACAGATTGAAACTGTCACCATTTTCTGACACTGAACTATGGGGCTAAGGTTTGGAGGGCACTTTCCCTCTTATTCGCCCAGTCCTTCCAAATAAATAAATAAACAAATAAATAAAGCAGTCGCCCAACGGTCCTCCCCCATGTCAACTTTGAGCGAGGAAGCCATTTTTGTGCCGGGCATCGAGACACTTTCCCTCGCCTCCGGCCTTCCATCTGTCCGGGGGGGGGGGGAGACTTGGAGACTTCCTGGGCGGCGTCCACCATCTTTAGTGCGGGTTTTCCGGTCGGTCTCTGTCTCTCTCACACACACACACACACCGTTTTGGGGCAGTTCCCATTCCTCGTTTTGTTTCGTTTTCCCGGACTCTTTTGATTCCCCCCCACTCGTGTCCACACCGGCTTGTCGGTCTCGGGCCACGCTTGGAATGTTCCAAACCAGGCGAACGACGCGAGCCTAACCGGACTTCCTGATACCGAGGGGGTGCCCGGCTTCATCCGCCGCTATTGCTTCCGGGTGAGAGGAGGCGACCTCTGCCCGCGTGACGCCGGCCTTTTCCTTTCCGCTGCTGGTTGGCGCCTGCAACGACGGTCGAGTAAGTGGCGGGGGGGGAGACCGACTATCCAGCGCCATCCTTGCCCGCCAGGCTCCCCCTCGCTCCCTCTGCTCTTTCGGCGGGCTCCTGGGTGCCGGCCGGGGAGGCTTCAGCCTCTGGGCGGGGAGTAGAGGGGGGTCGCCTCACGGGGAGAAGAAGGTCTCTCTCCCGGAGGGGGCCTTGGGAGTCGGCCTGGCTGGCCGAGCCGTGCAGGGCTTTCCGGGCGAGCTCTTCTTCTGGGGGGGGGGGCGGCGGAGAGGCCTCGCCTGCCAAGTGTGGGGCTTTCCACGTGGTGGAATTTATTATGCTTTTAAGTCGTTCGCGCCGCGTATGGTCACGGTCGCCCTCCGTGGGCTCAGGGGCCGGTGGGGGAGTGGAGGGGGAGAAAGGTTGAGCCGAAGCGGGGGCGCCCACATTTGGGGGCCGGTTTTTCTTCTCTAGTGCGTTAGCTGCTCCCTTTGCTCGTGGAGGAGACGAGCACTCCAGAAGCCGAGATTAATTCGGTGTTATTTCTTGACTTCTGTTTGGTGGGTCAGAAGGCCTGGATTCCATCTTCATTCATACAACTGGGTTTAATGCTTCCCCCTTCCCTTTTGGGAGATAATGCGGTACAATATTTAGTTCAGGTTGCCCTTGGCCCTGAAAATCAACCACATATGAGAGTTGGTTAATGCTGCCTTTCTAGTGCTGCAGTCCTGTCTTGGGCTGTTGAGTTCCTGTAAAAAGGCAGTCCGGTGGAAGAGACTTGTAACTGTGCAGGATTGTGGTCTTCATCTCTACACTTACATTTATCTCTCTTGAGTTGTAGGTATTTACATTTGGAAAAACATTGTTCTATAAAGGTTAAAGCATACTCAAGATTTTTTTTAAAAAATTGGAAAGTCTTGTACCTGTTAGCAGGATTTTAAAAAAAGTACTGTACATTGTACTCTTAAAAAACCAGATGGGAAAATTCAAGCCAGTTGTGGGTCTCTAATGGCTGAAAGACTCAAATGTAATCTTAGTGTCTGGATGTAAGAATTCATATCTCCTAGTACAATGGTTTCCAACTTTGGGTAACCAGGGTTTTCATGGACTGCAGTTCCTAGAAGTTTTCCAACAGCAGCTGTGCAGAATACCTGATTGGGAACCAACTTGCTAATAGAAAATAAGCATGCCTCTGAAACCATCAGGGCAGGAACTGATGCCAAATTGCTGTTTCGCATAAAATGCCATTCACACATGTGTTGGCCAGAGTCCTGTTTTGGCCTGCATTTGGGCAGTGATGTCACTGGCAGTGTGCATTTTCAGTTATTAAACAGCGACCTTCCATCCCAAGGTTGGCATGCACAGTGACACTGGTTAACATGGAAAGTCAGATAAGCCATGGGACAGAAGCAGGAATTCTTCAGTTACCAAAAGTGTCCCCCTCTCAGTGATATATCATCCTTTTAGAAATATAATTCATGGAACTGGATTTTGGCTAATTTGTGTAGAAGTGCTGGCATGGCATGGACACCATCCCTGCGTCATTCTTCCATGTGCTTAGTAACTAACTGGTGGGGACAGTACAGTATTGAGACTTCATTGTGAATGGTATGTCATAAATATTTCTAATTATAGTTAGTAGCAGGAAACAGTTTTGATGGGTAGGATGCTTCTGGTAGCATTCTCAGACCAAGTGTGGCCTACAGATTATAAGGAGTACTGGACTTTTATTTGTACAGTTATGAGTGTAGCAATGTGTACTACCTAAGTACAGTAGCATTCTTTTTTTCATGAACTTGTATTACCAATATAAGATCCCAAGACTTACGATAACTCTCTAAGTCTTCTGGGTAGTTGTTGTAGGTTTTTCGGGCTATTTAGTTGTGTTCCTAAGGTTTTTCTTCCTAACATTTCACCAGTCTCTGTGGCTGGCGTCTTCAGAGGACAGAAGTTAGAAACTCTGAAGATGCCAGCCACAGAGACTGGTGAAACTTTAGGAGGGAAAACCTTCAGAACACAACCAAACAGCCCGAAAAACCTACAACAACCATAGGATCCCGGCCGTGAAAGCCTTTGAGAATATATCTCAAGAATAAGCAGTATGGAAGCAACACATTTGCTTGGATGCTATATATTACATAGTTGCATAGTAGTAGTTTTCTAAGAGAGTAAAAACAGTCTTCTGTATCCTACATTTCATGAAGTTAGATCCTGAAATATTTAGAATATCAATGCAAGTTAGTGTGATCCGAGTTTGATTGTTGGCTGGTTCTATGAGTCTGTTTCTGCTTAATATTAAATAGTTCAGTATCTTACATTATTTTATTCATGACTGAGATAAACAAAACTATAGGGTATAGTAATGTCAGGGAATGTTTTCCTGAAATATATCAGACTGTCTTACATAGGTGACAAGAAGGAGAAAGAAGAGCAGACATTTGCAATGAATACAGTGGAATCTTCAGAATCAGGACAGCTGAAGAGAGTTCTGTTGTATGTGCAGATATCTTTTTGGTAGTTGTCATAGCTAAGTAGTTGGTGTCAAACACCTTGAAAACCTCCATCGCTAGTGACTGGCTTTTTCAGGAAAGCCTATACAGTACTGTATTTTGTTTGCAAGAGGAGCAAGGAAGTCATTGCATGGACTATTAAATTTTTTTTCTTAGACATGTTCCCTCCTTTATGCAGATACAAGTGGGTCTCAAGAAGGAAGTATAAACAATCCATCCAAAAGTTGATAGTCTTTTTTTTTCTGCAGGGAAAAAATCTGGTTTGCTTCAGAGGTGACACAATTGATGAGAATATGTTGCAAATTAAAAGGGTGGGGGACGGTCGGTAGCTATCGATGCTTTCACTGATTGTCAGACAAGGAAGTCATCCCCAGTGCAGAATACATTATTTTTGTCTGCTGTTTTATTTAGTGGCTCTGAACCAACCCGTGTGCCTTCTTTTTAAGTGGCCTGCTTGAGTGATTTGCTCAGCGTGCATCTTAATATAAGGCTGCATGGGCAAACTGCACAGTTCCCAGGGTGTCCCCAGAAGAAAGGAGTAGCAATCCACTTCTGAGTATTCTCTACCTGGAAAATCCTAGGAAGTGCCATAAGTGGAAATGAACTTGATAACATGTAATTATTCTTAGTATTATTGTTAACAGATCTGATCCAAAGGAAAATACTTTGCAGCCCTCTGTCTGCATAACATCTTGTGCTTTTTTTTTTGCACAGAAATGGCACCTCGTAAGGGTAAAGAAAAGAAGGAAGAACAGGTTATCAGTTTGGGTCCCCAAGTGGCTGAAGGAGAGAATGTGTTTGGAGTCTGCCACATCTTTGCTTCCTTCAATGACACTTTTGTCCATGTAACTGACCTGTCTGGCAAGTAAGTAGCACATGTTTGAGTCTTGTCTTGCTTATTAATGATCTTTCTAAGCACGGATGGGCATGGTGTGCTCAAAGTGAACATACATAGATGTCCGCATGCATTTCTATGCCTGCTTAATCCAGGATTCATTTACAGTTTTGGGCTAATAAAACTATACATTGAATGGATATCATTATTCAGAAAGCATGGACATCAACATTTTTGTAGGTAATGGCAGTCCTCCAGTAAGCACTGAGGTAGTTTTCTTTTTGAAAAGGAAGCTTAGGCCATTAAGCCTTCCAGGTAGGCCTTTCTCCAGGTGAGCCACTTTAGGTGCCTGTAGGAGCGGCTCTGTCAGGTGTAACACCCACAATGGGAGAGTACTTGGAATTGAAGTCCAAAAAATAAGAATGGCTCACCCCTATCAACCACCTGGCCTGTCACAACGTATGATTGATACTTAGCATTTGGTCTGATGGACCACGTTTTTCTGTTCAGCTTCACAAGGTCTGGTACAATTTTACATCTCAATACTCTTGAACATTTTTGTTAGCATTGTACTGTAGTTGCAGCAGTGTGTGACATTTCCCTGACACTGCAAACAGAGCATGGATTGATCATGGGACCAAGAATAGAAGACTCTCCTTGATTAGAATCATGAGGTTATCCCAATATATTGTAGTGGCACGAGAATGCATGGGACAGCTAAAATGATACTTGCCATGGTTTTCTCCACTAATGTATTGGTTCCTTTTTCAGGGAAACGATCTGCCGAGTAACTGGTGGCATGAAAGTGAAGGCTGACAGGGATGAGTCTTCTCCTTATGCAGCTATGCTGGCTGCCCAGGATGTAGCCCAGAGATGTAAGGAACTGGGCATAACAGCCCTTCACATCAAGCTGAGGGCTACAGGTGGAAACAGGTGTGTATGTATGTGATGATTTTCTCTCTCTCGGAACTTAATTATTCTATTTATTTTTAGTTACATTTTATCCTGCCTAACTAATAGTGAAAATACTTGAAATGGTGAATGTTCTGTGGTGGTGTTCTGTTAACAGCTTTGCAGAATCTGGTTCTCCAGATTTATTGACTATTGCTCCCATTACTCGCATTGGCTGTAGGGGCTGTTGCAGTTCAATGCATCTGAAGTGTTTGAGAAAGGGCTGCTGTAACGGAATGCTTTTGTGAATGCACGGGTAAAGAGAATGTCCCTGTTTGTTGCCATTGTATGCAGAAAAGATAATGTTGGTGAATGTTTGGTTGCCTTTTCTTCTAACTTGATAAGCTGTACTATTACGATGGGCCAAGATGTGATGAAAGGTATTGCCCGTACTGTATGGTAGTGGCGTTGAACAGAATTGCTACTCTTATGTGCACAAAAGCTTTGATGCCAAAGGTAGTAAAATGGAAGCTCTTCTGGACCAGTCTGTACAAGAGAAAATGAGGAAAGAAGAGGTCTCAGGAATTCACAGGGATGGTGCCTAGTATATGAAAGGGATGGTTTACTTTGGGTAGTAAGTATCCTTCTCAAGAAAAATTAGTGTAGCTACTTAAATAATGGAAACTGGTTTTTGAGATGATAGGTAGAACTCTAGTGGTGTTCATATAAGCTTGTGTAATCTGCCAGAGCAAATTACAGTTAGTTAATGAGATTCCAGGGTGCATTTAGTGTGGAGTTGGGTGCATACCAGGCATGTAGCTAAGGCACACCTCCTCATCTCATCAGATAGCTTCAGCAAACTATGCAGACTTTACACAAATACCAGTTGGATTTTGGCCAATAAGGGCAGCTTAACCCTCAGTTGAATGAAAAGTTTACAGGCAATTAGTACACAGTTTCCCTTCCCTTAACTTCAACATCAGCAAGGAGGAGTCTGTGACACCGTGCAAATCTTTAGGAAAAAAACTTACCAAACCAGACCAAAGGTCCATATTGTCCATCTCGTGACAACTTGGGTTCGTTAGCTAGCTTGAAAGTAGGCTGTTCTCCCATTCCACCCCACTCAAGTCCCTGGTTTGATTTATTGTAGATACTCTTGTGCTATGAACAAGCACAGACCAGTTGTTGTTTTCTTTGCAGAACGAAGACTCCTGGACCTGGTGCGCAGTCAGCCCTCAGAGCTTTGGCTCGATCTGGCATGAAGATTGGGCGCATTGGTGAGTTGTCTTAAGAGACAGCCAGGTTTTGCTTTTGAAAGGGCTCTCGAGGAGAGATGCCTTTGAAGAAGGCATCTTCAGCTATGTTCTGTATTTTTTGTTTTGTCAAACTAGTTCCTTTAGGGCAGTGGTTCTTAACCTTTGTTACTCGGATGTTTTTGAACTGCAATTCCCAGAAACCCCAGCCAGCATAGTTGGCGGTGAAGGCTTCTGGGCGTTGCAGTCCAAAACTCCTGAGTAACCCAAGGTTAAGAACCAGTGCTTTAGGGTACCTCCAGAATGCCTTACAAGACTCCTCTTACAGGTTGTGTGTAACATAGCTGTATGTATAAGGATGTGGTGTATAAGACAGGCTGGGGAACTTTTGGCTCTCCAGGTTTTCAGCTCCCATAATGCTTTCCCTCCCATTGGCCACACTGGCTAGGACCTCTCCCATAATACCTTACCCAATGGCCCATGTTGAATTCTGAACATCCAGATGGCAAAAAAATGCTCACTTCTGGAATAAGACTTAGAAATGCTGGAATATTACAAATTAGATGAGGAGGCAACCCAACATCTCAGCTAGTTAAAAGCTTTGGGCAAAACATAAGAACAACAGTAAGCTTCACTTTTATAATACTTTTGATGTTGACAAATTTCATTGCATTGCAAATTGTTCAAGCGTTTCATAGGAACCGTGTCTTCTATTACTCTGATGTGGGGGCGAAAGTCTAAGCTTCTGCAGACTTGTCTGAACTTGCACTTTCACATCCTGAATTTTAGACGCTGTAAATGTGAAGGATATATTAGCAATCTGTCTCATGGACAAGCTGTATTGAAGTGTTGGGCGGGGGAAGGTTGTATAAAGAAGAACACTTGTAGATTATTTAGAAGTCTCCAAAATGAAAGACTCTGGAAACCTTTTTCTGAATGCTTATTTTCTCTCTCCACAGAGGATGTCACCCCCATTCCATCAGACAGCACCCGCAGAAAGGGTGGTCGACGTGGTCGTCGTCTCTAAACCATGGCTGTTATCTTACAACATTAAAGCTTTCCAATAAACTGTCCTTGTTGTTTCTTTTATATAATTTGAGTCATTGTTAGGCTCCTGTAAAGTGTATCTTTGTGTTGCTATGGGGCTTTTCACTAATAATTGCTTCCTCGAAAAGCAGTCTCTCTGTGGACTGTTTTTCTCTTTGTTAATAGCTCTCCTGAGCATTTTTGTTGTATCCCTTTTCTTTGGGATGTATTTATATGAGATTATTCTCTGCTACTTGGCAAAAGATAAGAATATATTCTTGCAAACAGGATAGTATATTTTTGTTGTTGTTTAGTCGTGTCTGACTCTTTGTGACCCCATGGACCACAGCACGCCAGGCCCACTTGTCTTCCACTACCTCCTGGAGTTGCGTCAAATTCATATTGGTAGCTTCAATGACACTGTCCATCCATCTCATCCTCTGTCGTCGCCTTCTCTTCTTGCCTTCACATTTTCCTAACATCAGGGTCTTTTCCAGGGAGTCTTCTCTTCTCAGGAGATGGCCAAAGTATTGGAGCCTCAGCTTCAGGATCTGTCCTTCCAGTGATGAAGTTACCAGAAAGTAGAGACTAAAAATCTCTATGTTCCTTGTATTGGTTGGACTCTTATTTCTTGGCAACTATATTCCACGAAGTGTTGTTCTTCAGAATATTGCAGGCTGACATAAGCAGTTCTGACATTGTCATCTTGGTGTTATGAGCAGAACACAAATTATGTGCCACTCAGCAGTCTTTCAGGGGAGTCCCTTCTCCAAATAATGTCAGTGAGAGAACGACTGAAAAAACAAAGTTGGCTTTAATTAATTAAAATATTTGTATGCTGCTAAAGGATTCAAGGTGGCTTACCATATTGAAAGAAACTAGGTTTATAACCACATAATTGTTCAGATATTTTAAAAAGGACTTTAGGAAGACATATTAAAACCCAAACTTTGTTCTTTGCCTATGTAATGAGCCTATATCAATGTGGAGGATGTATTCGCGAAGGCTTTCACGGCCGGGATCTAATGGTTGTGGGTTTTTCGGGCTTCTTGGCTGTGTTCTGAAAGTGGTTCTTCCTAACGTTTCGCCAGTCTCTGTGGCCGGCATCTTCCGAGGACAGCAAACTGCTCAGGTTGCTGTCCTCTGAAGATGCCGGCCACAGAGACTGGCGAAACGTTAGGAAGAACCACTTTCAGAACACGGCCAAGAAGCCTGAAAAACCCACAACAACCAATGTGGAGGATATTTGAGGGATCTATGAGGAGTGAAACGTTTCATACTAACAAAAAAGAAGCCCAGTTGCCATGACTCAACTTCCAGATAACACCACCTGGATGATGGAGAATCTTCACATATATATTAAAACCAATAATAATGATACTAAAATAAGTAAAACACAGAATAAAATGCACTCTTTAAAAAAACCATTTGGATAGCCAGTCAGTAAGGGAAAGCTTGCCTTGAGAGAAAGATCCATCTGTTTGTAGGAAGGACAGCAAAGATGGGGCCAGCATAGCCTCCTATGAGAGGGTGTTTCAGAATCTGGGAGCAGTGAAAGAGAAGGGTCTCTTCTGTGTCCCCACCAAATGTGCTTGTGAAGGTAAGCTCATACCTGAGTGTGTGTTGGTACCCTGCCCTTAAAGTAATGTTATACAGTAATTTGTGTAATGCTGCATACTGCATGCTGGGTCCCTTGTGAATGAAGGGTGGTATGCATTTTTTAAATGAATAAATAAAACCAGTTAGCAAAATTTTGAATCTTGTACTAGAGGGGTTCCCACACAAAGTAATGGTCTCTCCTAGTTTGTCCTTGTAAATGGAACCTATTGGTTCATTTTATACTGGTTCTAGAGCTATCAACTACAGATGGTACTTTTCAGGATAACTAAAAGAGCCACTTAAGACATAGCATACATTCTTGAGGAACAGAGCTCACTTCTACAGGTACCTGGTTGCATGTTGGAAGTGAAGCCAGAGTAAGTCTAAGTGGGGGAAAGTATTGACAGTAATTATTACATTAGTAGTCCTGGCATTAGAAATCAATCTCTAGATTGAGAGTGAAGACCAAAGTCCAGCTGAAATGCATACGGGACTTCCTCTTCGCCGATGATGCAGCCATAGTTGCCCACTCTGTTGAAGACCTCCAACAACTCATGAATCGCTTTAGCAAGGCCTGCAAAGACTTTGGACTTCAGCCTGAAGAAAGCACAAGTCATGGGCCAGGGCGTGGACTCACCTCCCTCTATTACCATCTCCACACAAGAATTGGAGGTTGTTCATGACTTTGTGTACCTTGGCTCAACCATCTCTGACTCTCTCCCTAGATGTCGAGCTGGATAAACATATTGGCAAAGCAGCTACCACGTTCTCTAGACTCCCAAAGACAGTATGGTTTAATAAGAAGCTGACGGCATATATCAAGATCCAGGTCTATAGACCCTGTGTCCTGAGCACACTCCTGTACTGCAGTGAATCCTGGACCCTTTGTGCACGGCAGGAGAGGAAGCAGCACACGTTCCATATGTGTTGCCTCCAACGCATTTTTGGTATCACCCGGCAGGACAAAGTTCCAAATAGACTAGTCCTAGATCGAGATGGAATTTTCAGCATGTATACATTAGTGAAACAAACGTCTATATTGGCTTGGGCATGTTTGAGAATGGCTGATGGTCGGATTCCAAAGGATCTCCTGTACAGAGAATTAGTGCAGGAAAATCACCCCAGAGGGAGACCACAGCTGTGATACAAGGATATCTGCAAGCGGGATCTGAAGGCCTTAGGAATGGACCTCAACAGAACCCCTGACATCTGAGCGTTCAACCTGGAGGCAGGCGGTGCATCAGGGCATCTCCCAATTTGAAGAGACCCTCGTCCAGCAGGCTGAGGCAAAGAGGCAGTCCCAAAACCAGCAAAATCAGGGAGTTGGACAGGGGACATATTGGATTTATCTTCAGTGTGGAAGGATTTGTCACTCTCGAATTGGCTTTCTCAGCTGTTCCACGTCCTCTACTCGGAGCACGTTACCATAGTCTCTCGAGACTGAATGATGCCTAATCAATAATCAATTCTGGCCTTTCACAAAAGAGAAAAACTTTCCAATAAGCCAATTGACACATATCACAAGCATCTGTTCTCTGATACAAACCTACACTTGTACTTTTAAAGATGTTTAATGTTGCCAGAATGCTTGAAGGATAGCCATAGATTTGGATTTACTGAGATTGGGGGAGAGGGCTTGGTTTTAATTAGACTGTTTATTTAGTTTTATGTCATTGTCTGCAACAAAATGATAACCATGTTTATGTAAGACATAACATCTTGGGATCAGTGCATAGCATTGCAACTGTCTTTTGATTTAAAACAAGAGAGAATAACTTAGTTGCTGAAGCATGTACTCATGGAGCTGTCCCACATGGCTAGTTTATAAGTCACTGGAATGTCCATTCATCTGTATAAGGACTTAATCATGTTTCACTTGCTAACTCAGGTTGAGCTTGCTAATATGGAGGATTTATTGACCACTTTCTTAATTTTCTGAAAGATCCACAAGATGGTCTCTCTCATTATATATATCGGAAATACATTCACATCTACATCAAAATTGGTATTGATTTTTTGTTTAATGCAGTGGTGCTAAAATCTGATTGACTAGAACCACAGGCAAATTGAAGTTTTAATCTGAGACCTGGAAATTGGCCAGGTGGAAGACCATCACACAAGCATGTCCCATACCTAGTTGCCACTTCCTAACTTCTGAATATGATTTTTGGACAGTTCACAATAGAAATCCTGTTAAAATACCCATATCCTGAGCCATAAAAAGACATCACGTTTAAAAATAAAATAAAGAGACTCCAAAGATACTTCAGGTCACTTGAGTCATTTGGACACGGGTAAAATATATGGATTGTTCCATGAATTGGAGTATCTGGCTGCAGAGCCAGGTATCAGGAATTCAGTCCTCCATTATTCCTCCAGACAGAAAAGGCAGGCTGTATAACCTTGAACAAAGCTGTAAAATTCAGAATGCCTCCAGGAGAAGGGAATGGTAAATCACTTGTCTGTACTCTGTGCCTAGAAACCCTTGGCAAGAGCCACCATCATTTGGACTTGATGGAACATGACTCAGTTGCCAGGACCTCAGTTCCTATATTTTAGACTGCTTGAATTTTCTGAGTTGATTTCAAAGACAGATACTGTAAGTTACTGCTGCGCGTGTTGTACCTACATGCATCTAATCATGGATATGGGTATCAGGAATCAGGCTATGTGTCCAAGTAGTATATTTCCCTTTATACAAAACCCTCAAGTCATATGACTTGTCTCACGTTTCACAGCTCTCATCCTGGATAAGTGAGATGCAAGTTGCTCTGCTGGCAGTTTTTGAGAAACAAATCTGATCTCCCTCAAGGAGACAAAAAGTATTGGGGGGGGGGAATGCTTCTCAGGTGTGTGGTGAGAGAGCGTAAAGAAAAACATCATTTTACTCGGCGTGCGTTGCCTAAAAGGATAGCACTATTGCAGTTCTTGCAATTCAGTGTCACTCCGCCTATAAGTTTGAGTTTGTTGACCACAGTACTTGGCAAAAGTTAAAACTCTGGGACATGTCACCACCTCATCTCTTACCATTTACTGAAACCTGGAAATGAGACCTGACATCTTTGTAGGCCTTGATATTTCACTAATATGTGTGAGACATCTTGAGAACAGTTGCTAATAAAATAGTTTTATTTTTCTGCTTTATGGAAATGGTTCCTTTCTCGCTTCTTTTGCAGCATTGGAAGGAAGGCCATAAAAACAATCTCCTTATTTTGTTTGCTGTGTTTTTGTCTTTCCAGTATCTTTTGTCCAACAGTTGAATATTGGCCAAAACTATGAAAAAGAGACTGTGGATAATTTGGATTGCACTTTTCAGGTTATGGGGGGTTTAATTTAGCGTCGACTCTCCTGCATGGAATGCTAGAAGTGTTTCCTTGAAAAAGAAGGGTTTGCGTTGTGTCATTTTGGTGGCATGAGTCTACTTCAAATTGCTTTTATTATCACTGCATGGGAATGCAACAATGTTATTGTGCAGCAGAGCAAACCACATTCTAAGCAATTCTAAAAATGGGGACAGATGAAACAAAAATTGTAACTTTGAAACTGGACTTTGGATTAGTACCAAATTTGGCACATAGGTAGCAGATTTTCTGTTCTTGCTCTTTGCCAAATTTGGGGAAATCTAGACAAAGGGTTTTCGAGTTATATTTTGTTAAAAGTAAAACATCAGAAAATTGCTTGATATTGTTGCCCAATATGATGCCCGTGTTGCCAGCAGGAAAAGAGATGTCAAGCTTTATGTAGCAAAGGGAATCCCTGGCAGCAGTCAAGATTGTCTACAGCAGTGGTCCCCAACCTTTTCGGGACTGTGGACCAGCTGAGGAAGACAGGGCACCCCCCTGCCCACATGTGGGGGCACGCGGGTGCACAAAGCAGCTGTGGGGGGAGTGTGTGCAGGTGTGTGTGGGAGGTATGTCTTTGTGGCCCGGTCCAGCTCAGGCCACGGATTGGCACCAGGCAGCAGACTGGGGGGTGACGACCTCTGGTCTACAAGATGCTTGTGCTCACTACCAATCACACTGGTTAAAAAACCAGCCCTGATATTTTTGTGTGTGTGATAAGTGGTTAACTGATGAAATGAGTCAGTTTGCAGGATAAGTCACTTTGTGAATGGTAGTGTATGTAATGCTATGTATAGCTTGGCATCCACATTCCTATTGGTAATGTGGGCACAATATTGTGCTTCAATATTGAGCCATTTCCTGGCATTTTGAATCATGCACATAGAACCACAATATCCCATGTTCCTAAAGTGGAAAGGGTTTTTTTTTTTTGGGGGGGGAAGAGAATTTAATAAATAGGATGTTTGAAGAAATTGTATGTAAAATATCATGGGATCTTTACTGTAGCATAGTTCTGCTTTTGTATCTCGGTTTTGAAGGAATATGTCACAGGGAAAAGTGCTCATAGGTGCATCTTCTAGAAGTAATGTTAGCTAGCTTGTTCCTGATATATTTTCAACTTTCAGGATCCTCTTAGGAGTTTTGTTTTGTGACTCATTCTGTGGAAATAAAGGGTTTCTTCCTCATTTTGTTTTCCGTTTTCCAAGTAGCAGCAGTAGATTACAAAATTGCCCTTCTGTTGGGGATAATGGTGGTCCTTTGCCAGCCAATGAGGAATCAGCCGTTTGCTGACATTTGGAGTCACTAAGCAGAAAATCCTTCAAAGAAACCAATACTGTACTTTGAGCATGCAGCAAACTGTGCTGTGGATAGATGGTTCTGCTTGTGTTATAGTCCCTTTCTATCTGCTTATTTTTTTTTTGAATAAACTCTTCTATTCATGTTTTATTTCCATCAGACATAACTGATTGGAGAGCCCTTACCAGCAGAAATGAAAATAATGTCTGTTGAGAATACCTTCTGGAGAAAAGTGCCTCATCATTTGTATTTTGCAATAGCCTTTATTTTAGGATAACTTTGATAGTTTCCTTTGATGTCAGAGCTTTTAAAATATCTCTTATTTGGAGATGTGCTAACTGTACATGTGAGGCAAATTGATTTGCTGTCTTCCACCCTCCTGTAAGGTAGGACAGGCTGGAAAACACTCTCAGTACTGTTTATTCTTATGCTGCTGTCACCTCTCTCTCTCCCCCCCCCTCTTTCCCTCTCCCTCCCTCCCTCCCTCCCTCCCTCCCATACGCACACACACACACATGGGAAAGTGATCAAGACTGTACTGATAGTGGTATAAAATGGAGGACTGCATTTTGTGAGCCTTAAACGGAGGCATCCAGAAACCAATTGGTAGTTCCCAGGACCTTTCCTTCAAAGGTTTAATGTGTGAACAAAATAAGGAAGGAAGGCCAGCTTGTGTGAACTCCTGGAATCCTCCAGGTCCAATGGCAATGAAACTTTACTCACTTTGGATTGAGATTAATAGAGCAGTTTTAGTTAAACCAAAACTTGGAGAGGAATGGTTGTTGTAGAAAGAAGAAGAAATCTGCTAGTTGAAGTCTATGAGAGCTCAGGCAACCTTATCAACCAATGCCTCCTTTCATGCTCCAGGCATGGCCAAATGTGGCAAGTTATCTAGGGAGAGAGAAAGACCAAGGTAATGGAGGAAAGTTTACTATTTTAAGGACCAGGGCAGGGCGAAGAAGGTGTGAATAGCCAGGAGGGGGTCCACAGCAGATCAAAGAAGTGTGAGCGTCTGAAGTCCAGAAGGTGCTAGCTGGGTGCCTCCTACCTCCAGCATTTGGACTGCATTAATCCCGCCATGTCTTGTCTTTCCAAGAGATACGGAGGGCTGCCAGAGGAGAAGGCATTCTCCTTGACTCAAGCAGTCTTCTCTCCAGATGGGTTGGACTGCAATGGCCACCGTCCTTTCTCGCTAGCCCATAGTTCAGGAGCGATAGAAGTTGTAATCCAACAAAAGTCTCCGAGAGCACCAGCTTGCAGGATATTGCCATATGGGGTTTTGGGTGGGTGTTTGAACTGGTTCTCTCTTATGAAATATCTTAATATGTCTTGGCGGCAGCAAAAAAGCTGGAAGGACATGTGTCGCTTCGGGAGGTTTGTGTGGCTACAGCTATTTCAGTTTGGGGTGTTGACAGCAAAGGGATGTCTGTTCATGAAGTGAGGAAACGCTCTTACTTAGTATCTCAAAGTGCCAGGAGTCAAAGTAGGCCATACTTGACTAGACGGATCAATGGCATAACTCAGCACATGTTGTGGTTTTTGAAGTTCACGGATGTATCCGAACTGGCATAGCCATCTCCTATGGCACTGTAGATGGCAGGTATCCATAAGAGACATCGCCATTGTAACAATGCTAGCTTACTCCAGAGTATTGTCCTGCTATTTTAAATACGTCCGATGTTCTTTAAAGTCAGCCATGTGACTTTTTTCCAAAGTTGAATGTTGTGTTTCTATACAAGCCTCACCATACAGCTCTGTCATTATGGCTATGAAACCCAATGATGTGAAAGAGAGGAGGGTCCTGTTACTTATGAAGCAAAAATTATTATTACAAGGAATAATAATAATATTATAATAATAGTCTTGCAGAGCTGGGAGGGACCCTATGGATCACTGAGTCCGGTCCTTGTCAAGGAGGCACAGCTGAGAATCAAACTCCCCACCCAGAGACCTAAATCACTGAGCTATCCAGCCAAAGCAAGCAAGATACGGTGAAAAGGGAAAGAAACCCAGTTCAGGTGGGAATGATTGATTCCCAACCAGTAACAAATTGAGGCAAGCAAGACAGATGGTGTACATGTTTTCATGGGACTTTAGTGGCATGGCTTGGGCTGATTAAGGCATCTCAGGCTTATCTTGTTTTTCACAACAAACTATCAGAGTGCCATGTCTGTGATCTTTTGTATGCTTTCATGATCTCTGAATTCTGCATATGCTGCCTGAGTCAAGGAAGGCACCCAAACCTAATGATCTCCATTCCCTACGCTCCACCTTTAGTCTACTATGATTTTTTTGCTTAAATTTGTTATATTGGCAGTGGCTGCCATATCAACGTGGCCCTGTCAGTGTACCTATGAGTACAGCATCTGCGAGTTAACATTTACTCTCTGTTTCTCCTGAAAAAGTGACAGAGGCAGTTTCGTATTTTGGAACTCAGCATTTCACCCTTATTTGGTTTTTAAAAATGTTTTATTTTAGTATGCAATTGGTAATCATTTTTGACTGCTTGTCTGTTAATAAAGGTTAGACAATGCTCAGTTTTCCTTCCCAACATATTGCTTTTTTGTGTCTTTAACACAGCCCACTACTGTGGGTGGTGACGTCTTGTCAAAATTTAAATGATAAATGGAAACCTTAGTTCCAGTCTAACTTTTACAGTCACTTGTACAAATGTTATTATACACCAGATTCTGGTACATTGTAGGGGTGGGATGTCCCATAAAGATACACAAATATTTTAATGGTTTACCAAATGCAGCCTTATCTGGTCATTTTCTATATCTTCCCTCCACGGATGGCATGATTTTAAACACAGTTAAAACAGATAGATGAACGAACAGATTGTTCTCTCTCTCTCTCTCTCTCTCTCTCTCTCAGCACTGGCAAAAGACTTCATAATACATAGGAGAAAAAAGGGCTCACAACAAGCCATATGTGCTCCAGTATCAGTGCTGGGTCCCTGCAAAGATTATCTGTATAGGAACAGCTTTGCCCAAGAGATGGATCAGGAGCTGAGATATGAGCCTTCTGAGATTTTGCTGCTCTTGAAATCAGCCCAGAGAGATTCACAGAGCTGTCCGCTTGCAATGTAAAAGAGTAATTTAAAGAATAATAAAAAAAATCTCTCTGCAGGAATCATTTCAGAAGCACTCATGCCATAGGATACAACACTGGGTAATAGTTAAGTTCAAAAGCCTGGATCAGAAATGTTGGTGTCATGGAACAAAGCAGTATGAATTCTGCAGTATTTCCTGAATGCCAGCTCCCTGTAACTGTGCACTGAAATCCATTCTGTAACTAGGTTTTTGCAATGTACATGTTAGGAATGAATATACATGTCCTTAAAGCAAAAAGAACAATTTGGTATTCCTTTCCCTCTTATATGAATATACATTCCCACCTACTACCCTGAAAAAACCTGGGACCCTCTCTGTGTGACTGAAGGGCAAGGAAATAGCAAGCTAGCTGCTGAGCTCTTAACGCCAACTATGCGCTGAACTGAAAAAATGAGGAACTCTGCCTGCCAACTGGTGACAGGTTCTTAGTGACCAATGGGATTTTGTTTCAAAGAGCAAACCAGCACAGTGCAGCCCCCGCTAAGACCTGTATAGGGTATTAATGTGGGAGGGGAAAGGACCAAGGGTATTTCCAGTTCTTTAAGTCCTGCAACTTTCACTTCCCACTTCCTTGTGCTTCAAGAAGCTTCTGAAGAGCAAGACAGGTTTCACAGAGCCTGTGCTGGTGCAAGGCAGAGCATAACCCCTGACTACAGCCCCAGAAGTCAGCCAGCGTCTCAGGAGACCCACAGCATGGAGGACGACAGGAACAATCTTCTCTCTGGTTCAGTTGCTGGTCCTATAGGACAACCAGCAGGGTATTTATATTTTTTGAGGATTTATTTATTTTTTCTCTTGCATTTTTAGTTATTTCCCTGGGGTTTCCTCAAATTTTCACAAGGAAAAGTGCCCTCGTGGATTCCCAGAGAAAGCAGAGCACGGAAAAGTTACTTTTTGGGAGTATAACTCCACCAGTCTACTGGGGAACTTGTAGTGCTGGCCATGCAGGCTGTGGGTTTTTGGATGTTGTAATCCCAAGATGTAACTTCCCCATGCCTTATTAGGGAGGCACACGAGAGCGAAAAAGGCTGAGAGTCTGGTAAGTGTGTGGCTTCCCTTCTGCGTAACTCACCTTGCCTGAAAACTCCAGTGATGTGGCAGGAAGGCAGGCAGTGCCAATGGAGGGAGAGAGGAGGTATAATCCCCAGGTATTGGGTACAGAAACCAACCATCATGGGGATTTTGTGCTTTGCTTCTGTTCTCTCTGAGAAGAAGAGATATAGGATACATTGGCCTTTGAAAAGCAAAGGGATGTTGTGCAGTAAAAGCTTTGGTAAGGGAAGGTGGGGAGCCAAGTAAGCAAGCTGCAGGCTGCGCACATTTACTCAGGAGCAAACCCTTTCGCACACAGTTGAGCTTGCTTTTAAGCGAATATGGGTAGGATTACACAGCACAGATGCTCCCTGTGTTAGTTTTCCAGTCCACTGAAAATGAATGCTTTGTCTCTGGGTTTCTGGTCCCTTAATCTCAACTTTTCATGACCCAGTAACTAGTTTTCATCAGATTAATGTGGTTGTGTAGTTATTACATGTTAATTTGTTCAATCTGTCTGGGGTGGACAAGGGGAAACCGTCATGGCATTATGGCAATGAAGACTTCACAAGGTAAGTTTGGAGCAGAAATACTTATTCCCCCTTTATGCTAATTTTTCAGATATTGTGTTTTGTCCATGAAATTTATAGCCGCCAGTTGAATATTTTGGTTGTTTTTCCATTGCAAGGCAATGAATGGTTTCCTCCTCTCATTTTTGACTGGTACATGAGATATTTCATTTCTTTCCTATAATTTTAATTCTGAGTTTTACAAAAAAAATTTTTGAAAATGTGGCTTACTGCCTATCTATCCCTTCCAGAAATACAGCTCTCAGGTATGGCGAAATCAAAATGCTAAACAAAAATCTATATGACATCTTTGTTGCAAAATGCTGGCGACAAACAGAAAATATGAGATTAAAATTTCTGTTTAAAAACAACAATGATGAGGAAAAACATTCCCGCCATTTTGTTGTTTAGTTGTTAAGTTGTGACCCCATGGACCAGAGCACGCCAGGCCCTCCTGTCTTCCACTGCCTCCCGGAGCTGGGTCAAATTCATGTTGGTAGCTTCGGTGACGCTGTCCAACCATCTCGTCCTCTGTCGTCCCCTTTTCCAAACAAGTCCCTGTGTTTTAGGATACCTGACTTTTGTTTCTTGTTATTAGGCTTTATGGCTTCTTATTTTTCTGTGATGAATAATCATTTGTTAACAATAATTGTTGTGCTGGGAAATCATGCAGTTGAGATGCTGCCCATTTTCAATGCATGACAAATTCTACAGCCAAGGCCAATCAGATTACAAATATCTCATGACATCAAATGTTACTAGGGCAAAAATTGTTCATAAAGCTCCTATCCATACTTTAATATGATTTACAGATTTTTCTGGCCTGTTTTCTATCCAGTATAACAATGTTGTTATATCTGTGGAAGACCCACATTTAGCTGGAATTTTTCTTTTATCTATAACCATTTTTATAAGCAACAAGCATTATGTTCAGCTTATGAATCAGATCAAATATATTTTAAAAGAATTAAGTTCAGCATGCACTTATTAGTCTCGAATTAAGAAGAGTGGGGTGAGTGAATAGGAATAAATATAGCCTTAAAAACAGCAATTTTTAAAATTTCTAATTATTTCTAACACAATACTTATGAAACAACATGCATGATGGCCGGTATATTAAGGATAGGAATTTCTTCACATAAAAAGAAGAAATGTGTAATATATTGTTTGAAGTATTTTTTTTTCAGCCACTTTTCAGGGTTTGCTTAAGTCCATTCTTACTTTTCAGGGTTTTCTAAATAGGAAATACATAGAAATGGTTTACTGTTCCCTTTTTTCTGGGGGTATCCTGGACCTGTGCAGCTTGCCCAAGGCTACGCAGGCTGGCTCTTCTCTCTGGAGGCAAAGTTGGGGGACTGAACTCTGCAGCCAAACACCTAACTCACTGAGCTATCCAGTTATCTAGCTCAGTGAGTTAGAAACCTGGCTGTCGGGATTCAGAGGTTGGGAGTTCTATTCCCCACTGCGCATCCCAGAATATCCAGCCTGTGTGGCCTTGGGCAAGTCTTGGATGCCAACAGAAGAAGGGAATGGTAAACCCCTTCTGAGTACTCTTTACCAAGAAAATCCTGGAAAAGACTCACCATAAGTCAAAATGGACTTGAAGGCACATAGCTACTATTCTTATGAGAAAAGCAGCCCATAACTACTGCATCAGTAGAACAAACGAGCCAGTGGAACAAACATTTCTTCTCTTCTACTCATGGGTTATGTCTACCCAGCAACTTATGACATCACAAGTAAAACAGATAATGATTGGCTAAAATTTAGGTGGTTTCCCAACCGGCTTCTCCTTTGACTGGTTAAGTACACAATTACCCTTTGTTACAGAAATTAATTAAATAATGGAGTGGGTAGAAAAAAGAGAAAATCCTAACAAGCAAAGTTTTACCACCATAAGGCAAAGCCCTGTGCCAGTTACAGCTCTGTAGATAGGTAGACATCTGTTAAAAAAATCTCCTGTGAATGACAGCCCAAGTCATAAAGGATGGAATGGTTGTTAAAAAAGAGAAGATAAAAGCAACCATTCAATGCCACTGCCTCTGATAGTTTGAATAAGAAAACAGTACTTCTCGATGCACATTAATGTACAAAACTGTTTGAAGCCAGGTGCCTCATTTCTCTGAGTTTGAAATTCTTTGTAAAATATGTCACAGACTCCCCACAACCGAAATCTCACCAGGTTATATGAAAAACTGTCTGTTTGTTTGTTTATACCCACCTTTCTCCTTTAAAAGGACCCAAAGTGACTGACACCATTAAAAGACCATATTTAAAATTACTGACAGTAATTATACGAATACTAAAAAGGATCAAACAACTACCACACTAAAAAAAAAAAAAGGTAAACAAAAGCAACTCCAAAAGAAAATGCCCTCAGACCTCAGACATGACTTAATAAGAAGAGCTGGACAGCACACACTCGTATGCAAAGTTTAGACAAGTTAATTTGTGGATGACAGTTCCCAGAACTGGTCATGCAGTCTAGGGGATTCCTCGCAGAAAGCTTTACTGAATGCTGTGAAGCCTACAGCCACTTGATATTTTAGAGGCCACCATTTAATGGTTCTCGTTGTTGATCATTCATTGCTCTTTCATTTGTTAAAGATACACGGTGTGGTGTAGTGGAGAGAGTGATGGTCTAGAGACTCAGAAGGTCTCGGTTTGAATCCCTGCTCATGGAAACTCATTGGGAGTGTGGATCTAGTAAAACCACTTCCCTTGAAATCCCTATAAGGGCTGTTATGAATTGATTCCGACTTGATGGTATGTATAATAACACAATTTGTTAAATGTCTAATAGCCCTCTGAGAGCTCGTGTAGTTCAGTGAGTCGGATAGCCTGTGTGCAGAGATGAGGTTGAGAGCTTGAATCCTTTCTGTACCTCCTGGGAGAAGGGCCAAGCCAAGATCCCCTGGAAGAGGTGTGGCTGATGGATGGGTTATATGCCCTGTCACCTATGCAGCCTTGGGCAGACTGCAGAATCACAGAGCACCATCGGATAGAGAGACTGGTAAACGACTTCTGAAGACTATATATATAGTGGAACTCGCCTATCTGCAAGATATGTATCCACTGTTTCACTTACATGCTGGCTGAAAATACTAAATACTGTAAAACCCTCCAGAAATACCTATTTATACGTAGGTATCACCGGGGTGTATTTACCAGGTCTGGCCACTAGAGGGAGCCAGAGACAATGCAGTGTACAGCGTTTGCAAGTTCTGCGTTTTCCAGCCTCTGTTGGGGAGGGACTTGGCATCGATTCCCCCGCTGAGACCCTCGTCCCACTGGACCTAGAAGACCCTGGAAAGGTCATTCGGAATGGATTTGATGGTGCCTAACCGTAATCACCGTCTGAAATCCCTTGAAGTTTAGGAAATGCTATTCTTTTTTTTTTTTTTACAGGAGATTCATGATTAAAACTCTCTTTTTTAAAAATAAAAAATAAAAAATAAAGTAGCTGGAGTGGATGCGAGATGGATTTTCAACCTTTCCTTCCATGATATTTCCCAGGTTCCGCTCCCTTCCCATAGATGCACACATGGAGAAATCTATAGAGATTTCCATGAGACTCAGGTGTATAAACACAGGAGTAGGTGATACTTTTAATCGACCATTAAGAATATTAAAAAAAGAGAAAGGAATGAGCTTTCCAGGATAACTCGTCTTCTTCAAGGCTGGGCATCAAGTTCTTGTGGGCAGTTCCAAACCTAGGTGCTGTTTTTAATGTCCCAAATTCACCTGGCTGACGGGGTGGAGGCCAGGTAAGCTTCTTAGATGGAAAACAGCTGCAGCATGCCTGTTCAACTCCCAGAAATCCTGGCCAGTAGAGGTGGTGGTGAAGGCTTCTGGGAGTTGTAGTACAAGAACATCTGGAGGCCCAAGGTTGGGGACCACTGCTTTATCACACAGTACTACTTGTTTGATGTCAAGAGCCCATGATGTCCAAGAACTCACATTGGGCTTCTGTTGATGCCCTGATTCTATGGCATCTTGCAGTTTCCATGACCATGCCGCCTTAACCAGATTTTTACTCAGATGTATGTTTTATTATCAATGTATACATTTTGTACAAATCTACAACTTCCCTGTAAAAATGCATGGGAAGGAGACTTAAATTAGCAAAACATTGGTGGGGGAGAACACAACCCTCCCTCTTCAATGTATAGCTACTATCCTTTTTAGCCCCTCCTCCATGACTGTCATTAAAAATTATGGGAAGCAAAATTCTAATAAGATCCAGTCACAGATATCCTGCCGCCCTGTCTAGTTTCACCGTTTGTGAACAGGACAAAGCATTCCGTTTTTGTCTGCAAGCTGGAGATACGCCAGGGTAGAACTATTTGCATAGTCTACATTTCCTGCTGATTATTTTGAGCCGGGGCCCTTTCTGCTCCCTGAGATGAGAGGAAACCCACGGGGGGGGGGGGGCGTTGAGTGAGCCGTGACGTGTGTGTGAGTGGGCCAAGATGAAACCTTATTTTAACAAGCAATATTATGCTTTGTTCTTTTATGCTTTATGCTTTATTTATAGTTAATGGTTGATGTATATTTTCTATGATAGATTTTTCTGTAATGAGTTTTAAGCACTGTATGGATTATGTAGTCTGTAATCAAAATACCTTGTAAACTTTGTAACAGAACTCGTGTAACTTTCCATGCTATAAGATTACATTTCCTGCCCTTGTAGTCTTAGAACATCTTCCCACATTTCTGCACCACAATTACCTTGATTCTTGTCAGACCAGCAATAAGAGAAATCAACATTATAATGAGATAAGAGGGAAAAGGAAAATATTTCTTCAGACATTCAGGCAATATTTTTGCACACCCTGGGTACATTTTGACTTTAGGTCAAGGGAACACGGGGGCACAACACATATTTACGCATAACCAATGCTTGGAGTTAATTGGCACTGTTAATCCAATTAGAAGCAGGATCCAAACTTGGGGTTCAGGGAACCAATAAGGGAATGTTTTGCTTTATTGCTCTTTGTGTAAAACCCTATAAAATGCCTATGCAATTTCTAATCGGGGCTCTTCTCTGCTTTTAAGATGAAGAGTCCGGCTGTACTTCTTAAATAAAAATTGGCTTCAGTATCAGCGGTGTGTGTCTTAGCCTGTTATTCTTGCCGGAGATTCCGAACATTAATTTCAAAGGTAACATGTGCTTCTCTTCTCTCTTGCAGGGGCTCTGGCAACCGCAAGGCTGTCTACTCAGCTCTTTCTGTCCTGGCAGCTCTGCTCATTGCCGGCCAGGCAGCCACCGTCTTCTTTGTGTATAATCACCATGACAGGATCACCAAGCTCAGCATGGACACCAAGGAGCTGAAACTGGAATCGCTGACCAACAAGCTCGCTCAGAGTTAGTAGCTTTGCCTCAGAGTTTGCCTCCTTTGGCTTTCTAAACAAGGTGGCCCAAAGGGCAGGAAGAGGGTAACCAAAGGCCTGTGGCTTGTCCCCAGGACCTGCAATAATTCCAGTGTCTTATGACTGACCCGGTAATGTAGAGGGAGGTGCATTTTAGCCATCACATGTGTGTGTGTGTTGTTCTGCTTTGCTTTTTTGCAGGCAAGTTGATTCTGGGTTGTGTCACTCTTGAGAAAGCAAAAGCGCCACCTGGTGGTAGAGGTGTGCAAAGGCTATGAAAGGCAACATCAAGGGAGCAGAGGAGACGAGAGATGGAGGGCAAGGTGGAAGGAGGAAGAGAGGATGTTTTATGCCAGTGGTTCCTAACCTTTGTTACTCGGATGTTTTTGAACTGCAACTCCCAGAAACCCCAATCAGGACAGCTGGTGGTGAAGGCTTCTGGGAGTTGCAGTCCAAAACTCCTGAGTAACCCAAGGTTAAGAACCAGTGTTTTATGCTGTCAAAATTTAAATTGGTAGAATCTGAATTACATCAAAGGAAAACTGATTAACCTGTACGAAGCCCCTTCTTAGGTGTACTAAGCGCACCTAAATGTGGTGAGGGGGCTTGAGTGTGTCAGAGAAGCCAAGAGCAATGCTCTCTGGAGGCTCGATTTCCATTACGAGCCTGGCCTCCCAGCAGGGTCACCCAAGGGAGAAGGTCCATAAGGTGAAACACCAGACTAAGGCACATACCCCTTCTTCAGGAGTACAGGCCACATCAGGTGAAGAGCATACTGTAGGTACTTCCAACAGAGATGGGGACAGAGAAACTTCTGGAAGGCAGGCACGGGGCAGCAGTGGTGGCTGAAGGTGCTGCTGGTGGAGGACCCACCTAGTTTGCACAAGGCCTTTGTCTGCTTGAGAACATTTTAAACATTCTTCATTTGCGTTTTGTACTGCTTTTTGTTTCCCCCACCCTACAGATTCCAAGCCAGGAAACAAGATGAAGATGTCCATGGTCAATATGATGCCCCTGGCCATGAGAGATGAAGAGGTAAACAGGCGAGGCAGAGATGGTGGTAGAGAGGAGGTGTCAGAGTTGAATACTGTAGGATGATCTTGCTTTTTGATCCGTGCCATGTAATTGCTCCAACCCTAATTTTGCAGAAAACTGGTGGAGGTGAGGGAGGACATTCATCTCTTGGTGCCCTTCTTTCCAGCTAGTCTGTGGGTGACAGCAACAACAGAGGGTGAAGCTGTTTTCTAATTTCCTGCATGCATGAGATTTTGAAATAGCTCAGTCACCAATGAACAAAGACCTAAAGTATAGGTGTCCCTGACACTAATATAAGCGTAGGGCTGGAAACAACAGTAATGGAGCTTGCAGCTCATTAAAAAGTAACAAGTTTTACTGAGCATAAGCTTTCACAAAGAGTGCCCCCTTTTACCTGATAACATTGACAAAAGTTTTATGCCAAATAGAAAATGTGAGATTTTAATGTATTCGTGAAGGCTTTCACGGCCAGGATCTAATGGTTGTTGTGGGTTTTTCGGGCTCTTTGACCATGTTCTGAAGGTGGTTCTTCCTAACATTTCGCAAGTCTCTGTGGCCGGCGTCTTCAGAGGACAGGAGTCAGAACTCTGTCCATGCTCTGTTCCTACTCTTGTTCCTCTGAAGATGCCGGCCACAGAGACTGGCAAAACGTCAGGAAGAACAATCTTCAGAACACGGCCAAAGAGCCCGAAAAACCCACAAGAACCATGAGATTTTAAGTTGCCGCAAGACTGGCTGGAACTTTTGCTATACTCTATCTATCACAGCCATCCTGTCAGAAATCTCTGTGATTGAGATATGGTCCTACTCAATAAACAATAGCATGCTTCCATCAAGAGCATGTTGTATGCAAAGCGCTTTCACACATGATGCAATCAGATTGATTGATTGATTTAACCACTCTGGGCAGTTTAAAACAAAATAAGACCATAGTCAAAAGGGACGTGGTGGCGCTGCGGGCTAAACCGCAGAAGCCTGTGCTGCAGGGTCAGAAGACCAAGCAGTCATAAGATCGAATCCACATGACGGAGTGAGCTCCCTTCGCTTGTCCCAGCTCCTGCCAACCTAGCGGTTCGAAAGCATGCAAATGCAAGTAGATCAATAGGGACCACCTTGGTGGGAAGGTAACAGCGTTCCGTATCTAAGTCGCACTGGCCATGTGACCACGGAAGATTGTCTTTGGACAAAACGCTGGCTCTATGGCTTGGAAACGGGGATGAGCACCGCCCCCTAGAGTCGAACACGACTGGACAAAAATTGTCAAGGGGAATCTTTACCTTTTTACCAACAATTATAATAAAACAACATAAAATTGACATCAGGCATCAAAATAATATACTGACTAATGTAGGGTGTATCCAGCTCTTTCAGACCCCACATGAGTTCTGGAAAGGAACCTTAGGGCTCTCTCCAGATGGACTCATTCTGCTTCAGCTCAAGCACTGTAGCCATATTCTTCCTACAAGGACGCTTTCAGAGCACAGAGTGGATTGTTTCATTTGGTCGGTTTGACGTGAATGGAGCAAGACAGCCTGTGAGGCCAGCCCTGTCCTTACCATTCATTCGGGCACTTGCATAAATGGTCTGAGGTGAGATTAACCTCTCTTGCCAATGTTATTTGGAGGGCTGGATCAACGGGATGATACCAAAGGTCACCAGCTAGTTTGGGAACACCAGAAGATCTAATGGGAGGAAATTACATGGTTGCTCATTTCACGTCATTTAACTTCATTTCTATCTCATTTCATGTAAGCCACAACTAACGTTTTTAAACTGATTTCAGTGGGATTTGAGTGCAAACAACTTTAGTCTGGATCCACAACAAAGCAAAAAGTGTGCTGCTTACATACTGCCCCGTAGCACTTGAAGCAGTCCTTGGGCGGCTTACAAGTTAATTATGCAGGCTACACATTGCCTCCCCCCCGCCTGCCCCTCCCCCGAAGATGGGTACTCATTTTACCGACCTTGGAAGGATAGAAGGCTGAGTCAATCTTGAACAACACATCTGCCAGAGTATTGGAACCCTAACCCATCCCTTCAGGGTGTGCTCTTAGCTTGCTGGCAAATCAGAAAACGGGCTTTGGCCCTGCTGAGACGACCCACTCCTGGTGTATAGTGTAGAGGATTAGGCTGAGGATTTACAGGCAAGAGCTTGTGTTTAAGGCACTCTCCAAGGGCCTTCTCCTGGGGCTAATGGAGGAGAGCAACCTGTGACTCCGGGGTGGAAAACATGGAATCCTGAAGATGTACCTGGGGCTGCGGTTCCTGTTAGCCCTGGGCAGCATAACCAATGGTGAATGATAATGGCAGTTGTCGTCCAACCCTACTTCCTTACGACTAAATCTGCACTTAAAATTCTCTCAGGCAAGCAGCTCAGGACTCACATCAGCTCAGTTCGTGACACTTCCTTAGGAATGTGTCTTAAATGTGTCTTTGCATTCCTGTGTTGAAACTTGATAATCCTTGAGATTCCTTCCAAGTATATAATTTTGCTTTCTCTCTCATTGTTCCAATCTGTTTATTTCTGCAGACTTTGTACACAGCTACGGTCATGTGCACTCCTGCTCCACACACTAGGGGCATCACTTGAATTCTCCACTATCACCACTCAAGGGAACCTGGACCCGCTTCTCAGGGTCACTAACTTTCCACATTTGTTCCTCTTTCTGCAGTCTTTGGAATACGAAGCCAAACTGACCAACAGCACTGAAGATCAGGTGAAACGTGTGCTCTTGGTAAGAGTCTCATATTCACCCCCATGTGATAGATAGTCTAGTGCACGTTCAGCCAGGCTGGTCATCTGGAGCTCTAGATTTATGCCTCCAGAGTCAGAAGCATCAGACTGAACAGCCTTAGTCCAGGAGAATGGCTATCCTGCCACTGCCTTCCGGCCATAATATCTGACAGGCATACAAGTGTTGTTACAAATGGGAAACAATGCTACAAATGGGTAGCATTGGACAAAGCATATATATAATAAAGTGAAATGAAGGTGGGGTGGGCTGAGTTGGGGGGTAGGTGCTTGGGCAAGCTTGCCTTCAATGTATCAGCCTGCAGTGCTAAATGGAGCAGCAGTTCATTTCTTCAGCAGTGGCAACCTGCATGCTTTATATGCCGTCAAGTGACTCCTGATGATCCCAATAGGGTTTTTGAGGTGCACAAGATGATCAAGGAGTGGTTTTTACCAGTGCCGTCTCCCCCAATGAGTTTCCATAGGCTGAGCAGAGATTTGAACCCAGATCTCCTCCGCCCATCCCTCTATCCACTGCACCACACTGGCTCTCTCTGGGAACCAGCGTCATCAGAAACGGCCAAGGACAGTGGCTGCTATGTGAGCCGTTCTTCCACATGTGCGCATAAAACTTTTTTTGGATGCTGGTTAGACATCGGAGCCTGAATATTGACTGTGAAAAGTGAATAGGCATCCAAGTAGCTACTTTGGAAATCTTCCCCCACCTAAATAAAAGCAATAAATACAGCACACACTAGTTCTTCTAAATTATCTTGGAGTGAGAAGTAAGATGTGTGGATAATTTGACCTGCTTTTCATGTGGGGTTATGCTGCTGAAGATGGATCCCAAAAACAAATATTCTTCTTTTTTATAACAAAGGCTGAGGCAATGGGAGGCGTAGTGCGTGCTGTGAACATTTATTCTGAGAACTTGGGGAAAGGCAACATGTTCTGCTTCTTATGTCAGTTTTTCCCACCATGACTCTTGTGACACTGTCCTGGAGAGCTCAGTGGTTTAGGGATCCAGCTACAGAGCCTGAGGTTGGAAGTTCAATTCCCCACTGGGCCTCCTTCGATATATTTGATGATCCATAAGGCCTCTTCCCATGCCGTCTATGCTTTTCCCTGAAACTACTTTGGCTTAGGTTGGTGAAGACTGAGTTAGAGACCAGACTTGTCACTCACACCTGATTGAATCACTAACATCACATTCTTCGTTTACAGAGCTTGGAAATGTTACTTTTTCTGTTGTAAGCCCTAGAATCCTTCAGCCAGCATGGTGAGTGCACATGCTGCCTGGGGGATTCTGGGACTTGTAGTCCCTGATTCTGTGTTTCTCAGGCTGTGCCTTTTCATATACTGCCAGTCCAGACTTTCCTTGCCTCCCATTTGATGATAGGGTTAGCCTTGTTTAAGCCATATCAGCCTAACCTAGTGCTATCACCTTCCGGGCTTCCAAATTTCTTCCTCCTCTTATGCACCTTTGTTCATGGTTTCCCACCAACAGCGGGAAAATCCTATGAGAAAATTCCCAGAATTGAGCAGCAGCTTCATGGAAAACATCAGCCAGCTGAGGAAGCACATGACTTATGAGGATTGGAAGGTAAGGGTTGCAATCAGTCCTGGAAATCCAGGAGGGGGATGATGAAGACAATCTTATTTACCACTTTTTTTCCCCTCCACAACCTCCTACACCTCTTTGGTCTGCCAATGGCTGCTTTTGCTTGTTGTGTCTTGTATTGATACCTTCTGTACCTTTATTTGTTAGGGTGTCTCTCCCTAGGTGGACTGTCTGTGTTGTTGTCCAAGAAAGTTATTGCCAAAACTTCGACTTGGTTGCTATGAGTGAGTCGGATGGCCAGTTTTGTATTTGAAGCTTGCTGTTTCTCTCCTCTCTTAAAAAGGAAGACTTTTCCCCAGAGGTCAGAGTTAACTGCACCTCATTTCACCTGGTTTCCCCCCTGCGTCTCCCCCTTTTCACTCATTGATGGAAGACCACAGGTATATTGTGATGTTACAGTAGCAACTTTCCACGCATGGGGGATTATGATTTGCTGCCCAGCCCCTACCAAGTCCCCCAGGCCCTCTCCTTTCTCTGCTTTCTCCTCCTTACTGCTTGTTTCCCTCCCACAATGTCTGTGGCCTTGTTTTAGGGCCATTCACTTAACATGGGGCTTGTGGTTCCTTTCCTGTTCTGTCTTGTTTTTCTCAAATTTCATAAGCTAAAACGCACATGCGCGCACTGTTGGCAGTCTACTGTTAAAGTGCTACAACACTATAGTTGCCACTTTAAGACAGATTTTTCCACAAAGTTCACAACACAATTGTATATGGCAGTGCCAACAAATCTCCATATTGGTTGAGTGCCATTTATTTTTATTTGGTATGCACCTCAGTGTTGTCATCCCTTGGCTGTCGCTTTCTATATGCCCCAGCCTCTCCCTTGCCTCCATATATGTGTGCCCCTCTCTTCCCCACTCACTGCATGCACCCAGCAACAACATGGCCAGTCCACCTAGGGAGAGACTCTCTAACAAATAAAGGTTCAGAATATATCAATACAAGACACAACAAGCAAAAGCAGCCATTGGCAGACCGAAGAGGGAATGTTGTTTGGACGTTGGGGAAACTAAACTAACTGAGTTGGGCAAAACTAACACTTCTACAAGAGTGCTTTTCCCCGCCAGATGTCTGGCGGAACCCTCTGCATACATTCTTTTCTGACCCAGTTCCAAAATAGACAGCAAGCTATTTGCTGGCTTG
Source organism: Pogona vitticeps (assembly GCF_051106095.1). NCBI lineage: Eukaryota > Metazoa > Chordata > Lepidosauria > Squamata > Agamidae > Pogona > Pogona vitticeps. The sequence continues at coordinate 94,706,280 of NC_135784.1, forward strand.
CTTCATTCAGTAATCCACACTGGCATCTGAATCTGAGATTCATGTTCTCAAAATGACATCTGCTCTCTTCTAGGCTTTTGAAACCTGGCTGCACAAGTGGCTGCTCTTCCAGATGGCCCAAAATGAGATGCCAGAAGAAAAAGGTATGGAGGGTGATAGGCTAGAAAGGGATCCTTTGGGGAATAAATCCTCTGCCCCTCAGGGACTTGTTTTGATACATTCAAACCATATTACAACCCAACATTATGATGATGATGATGATGATGATGATGATGATGATGATGATGATGATGATGATGATTATTATTATTATTATTATTATTATTATTATTATTATTATTATTATTATTATTATTATTATATTATATTTTATTTTTATTTTTATTTTTATTTTTTGCTGAAGTTTTATGGCATTGTAACGAGAGACAGGAAATCAAGTCAAATGAATAATAGCAATTTATTTGGAAGGAAGAACTGAAAGAGATCTAATGTATGCTATATATCTTTGCAGGGGAGTTAGTTGCTATGGTAATATGTTGATTGATAGAACTAGATATTATAGAGAATTTGGGGCTGCGGTTGAAAAAGGCAGCCCTGCGTGGCATTCTTCTATCAGACATCTGTGTGATAACCCACACTCATTTCCGTGCTCCTGACCGGCAGCCACCAGTGGTGGCGTTCTGGGGAACAGAGTCCCCCAGATGCAGAGAGTGAAAACGTTATGACAGACATCAGAAGTGGGTAACTTCTACCCTCCAGATATTCTAAACTACAAGTACCATTGTCCCTAGTTGAGGCCGATGGGACTTAGAGCCCCACAACAGATGGGGAACTGCAGATTTTCCACTCAACATACCACCTTCCTTCTGTCTCCTACAATGGATGGGATCCAAATGAACCCTTGTGTGAGTGAGAAGAAGCTTCTTTTGTGTAAGGAGTCGTTTCTGGGTATTCCAACCCTCTCCTCCAACAGGTGTTTATTTATTTATTTATTCAATTTATATGCCGCCCACACTACCCAGAGGTCTCTGGGCAGTGTTCTCTCCATATCCTCCATTTCTCCAGGGATAGCTACGTTTGATGGCAGAGGAGACTGTGGAGGACTGAAGTGGTGGAAAAGTGGTGGAACTCTGCCAGGAGCTTGTTTGACCTAAGCCAGCATTTGGTTCTTTTTCCATGCAGGCTGAGGGGTGTCAGACAATCATTCAAAGGCCACGTTTTCCCTGCTTTTCTCCCCAAATCAGGCATGGGGAACATGTGGCCCCCTAGATGTTCCTGGGCATCAACTTCCATCTGCCATCCTCAGGATAGCCAGTGTTTAAAGGATCATAGAGATTCAGTCCTGCAACAACATGTAGAGGGCATGGGCACTTTAAAAATGCCGTATTTTGCTTTGTACACATTGGCTGAAATGGCTCACCTGAATGGCATAACTCTATTACTCTACTCATAGTGTAGCATCACCTTTCCCTACATGGTATCCTCGAGATATTTGGATTACGGTTTCTGGGAGTTGTACTCCAGTCCACCTAGAGGGCGCCAAGTTGTGAGAGGGCAAGCTGGTATAAGGTGGTACCTTGTTTATGACCCGATGTGTAAGAACATTTCCTCTGTATCAGTTTCTGCACCTTTGAGATATTCTACCACAACAGAACTGCAATTCACTTCTCATAAAGCCACTGGAACAACCTCTGAATTGGGGATATTAGGGACATGCACTGGCTTTGCAGAAAAGTACCTAAATGGGGCACACAGGAAGATCTGTGAGATTCTGGATTAGCTACAGGGTGATTTAAGAAGCCTTCCCCACCCCTAACCCTGTTCCAATTGTCCTTGGGTTGATATGTATGCCCCTACAAGTCACTAAAGTTTGCTCCTGTATATAGGGGGTTAAAAATGCTAAAACGTAAAAAAAAATTGTCGCCAGTTGCAGATTAGGGGGAAATGAAACTAATACTGTAGCACAGAAGGGGTGGAAGGAGACTGCCAAGTAACGTGTCAATAAAAGCCAAAATCTACCCTTGGGTAGTCCAGTTGCTGAGCCCGCCCACCCTTTTCTTTTTATCTAGCTATCTTTATTACACTTCAGATTGTGTGTGTGTGTGTTGTGAAAGTCAGATGGGCACTACTTGCACACCTGTAATGTGTCTGTTGTTTACTGCACCTCTGTATTACCTTTTTTCATTAGCCAAAATGTCCAACAAATTCATTGCCTTATGACAAAACACAATTATTAGAGTTAAAATAAAGGATCTCCTTGGAACATGAAAAACTTGCTTATTTGTACTGCAAGGCGGACCATTTTGCTCCTGCACTGGGCTTGAAGTGGGGAACATGAAAGGAAATTGCTGTTTTTTCCTTCCGCTTTCAAGAAGGCAGTGCCAGCAGTACAGCAGAACTAAAACATGGCGAAGGAACATATAAACCTGAGCAATGCACGGAAAACTGATTGGCAGGCAGCGATACCTTTAAAACAGCCATTCTCAAAGGCTTCTCTAAAGGTTGACAGAAGACATTTGTTGCAATGAAGATCCATTCCCAAGATAAATCTTTAAAAAATGTAAAACAGCTTCTATCCTGACTGCCCTCTGAATTATTGACAATAATATATATATTATAATTATTATATTTTAGGATTCTTTTTTCTGTGATATCAATGGTTTCAGAACTAAATCCCTGAAGCTGGATTTTTCATACTAATTAGCCACTCAGCAGTAATTGGACACAACCCCATTAGCAGAATTTATATTAATACTACCACCATTAAGCAGTACTCATTAGCATTTGCTCTTGTTAAGTTAAATGGGTTCCCTGGGAGCCATCATAATAAAATAGCTGCCCTAATTAAAGTGCCATATTGTTACAAAAACATTCTTTCCTTACTCTTCCTTCCCCCACGGTGCAGTCGTGACGGAATAACCCATTTTCATATGACGGGCAGTGTACACGTCCAGCCAAACCAGAAGGCAAAGCTTTTCTCGGACTGCTCTCTGTTAAAACATTTATTTGCAGGGTAGTTGGATGAAGGCTGAATGTTTGAATGCACCCTGTTCTGCCTAAAATATGCTCTGCATGCAGAAACATAGGTTGCCAAGGAGAAAAGTACATTTGCTGTACTTAGAGGGGGAAGCATTCAAGTATCAGACCCCATCTTGCCACCCAGAGCATAAGAGCCTAGGGGATGTTTTACCTCTGCATCCTGTTTAAGACACAGATTTACAGACCATGAATGAAGAACTTTTGGCTCTCTAAATGTCTTGAACTTCAGCTCCTGGAAGCCCTAGCCAGGCTAGTCAAAGGGTAAGGGTTATGAGAACGGGAGTCCAGAACAGCTGGAGAACCATATTTTCCCATACTCTATAAAACTGCCAACAATGTCCATTAGATGCTGCCCATCAGGTTGGAGAATTGTGGCCAAACGTTGGAAGGCAGCTCCCCTCGTCCTGTATAATCAGCTACAGTATGTTGATTGAGAATGAAAGGAGTGGATAGCAATCAAGGTCACACACTAAATTTCCTTGGTTTTTGTTTTTGTTTTTAAAGTGAAAACCAAGTGCCAGCAAGAAGAGTGTGGTAAGGGTGTCCACCCAGGAAGATTCTGTGCCCAGTGTGATGAAAAGGGCGACTATCTGCCTAAGCAATGCCATCACAGCACTGGGTACTGCTGGTGTGTCTACAAAAATGGCACAATCATTGAGGGCACTAAAGTCCGTGGACCACTGGACTGCACTGGTAAAGGGTGTTTGTGTGTGTGTGTGTGTGTGTGTGTGTGTGTGTGTGCTATCAAGGGGCAATGATGTTAACAGACATGCTGGTGTTTTTTTGTTTTGTTTTGTGTTTGTTTTACATTTTTAAAGTAAACCAGCTTATGAGTAGTTTGGGAACAATGTCTCAGTGGCTCATGCCTTGAACCAATAAGTACCCATACTAGTTAAGGCCTAGAGTGATGGACAGAAGGATTTAAAGAGCTGGGGAGACAACGAGAATCTACCACCCAGAGCCATGCTTGTTGCGGAAGCCTGAGCTTCTCCCCATGCCCCCCCTTTCCTATGCCCAGGTTGCAGAATTCAGGTTGCAGGACTTGCTGTCAAGTCAGACTTAAGCTACACTGGTGACTCTACTGAGCTGTTTTTTCCCCCCAATGAATCAGACTCTATTGTGACTTGGAACCTACCCACTTCTTTTTTTTCAGGGGAAAATGCTTGTTTTTTTAATAGGGACTCAGACTTGGGGCTTGGTACCCAAGTCTTGGAGCCAAAGACTTGATCCCTGTCCTATGCTCTGGATGGGGACCACTGCCGTTGGTTTCATGTTTCCTGATTGGTGCAGAACAATTCGAGGCCCACAACCAACTTATTCAGAAAACAAGCAAGGAATGAAAGTAGATCAGAATGCCTGGCTGCCCATTGGTTGACCCCAGTATCAATTCAGCTTCCGCTCAGCTTGTGTTCAAATGCCCTGCTAACGGAAATTTGGTTTTTAGCACAGGAGGCTAAAACTTAGCATTAACAGCTTCATTCTCAGTGGAAGAGAAATTGAATTCATTTTCGACACATGCTCTTTAAGCTCCTGAATCTGCATCATGAGGATAAAAGTTGGTCAACAATATTTGGTACAATATTTGGTAACATGCAGCAATAGCACTGTAACTGAGCTGGATGTTATGGTTTCCTGTTTCACAAGGTATGCCAAACTTCATAACCAGTGCAGCAGCAAAATGAAAAAGAAACACAAAACAGAAACGACATGGCTTAAATACTGCATTTGTAAATTATCCAGTCACAATTTTATTCTTGAGGCTAATGTCATGACAGATACTTCAGAACATTCATCTGCATGTCAAAGAGCACTAAAATAATATGAAACTTGGTGGCTAAAATCCTGTTACTCCAGTATAAGTAAAATTGTGTAAGTCATGGCAGTGAACTGTATTTGATTTAAACGTGCTGGCTGTGTGCATGGTTGTGCAGCAGCTGTGTTTGACACATGACTGGCACCTTGCTCAAAAGTGCAATTTGCTGTCACAACTTATGCAATTTAATTTACTCCAAAGTAGAATCCCAATGGCTAGTATCTTCCACTGTGTCAATTACTATTTTTATGGCAATCAATCAGATTCTTTCTCTCATTCTCCCTCTTTGTATAATTAGCCACAGCCTAGGAAAGGACAGGTTTAAATCATTCCATCAGTGTCTTTACTTTTCAATAAGTACATGAGCTCTACTGTAGTTAGGAGGACCAGAAATGTTAGTTAGTAGCTGCCTATCTGCCAGATTTGAAATGAAAATTTCCCATCTGCAACCTATAGAGACTAATATACCCAAGTATCAATTACTGTAGAGTGCTGTGTGGATTAAAACACTACATATGAGAGTAGAAAATGCCTTAGAAGAGATGTGGAATCGAAGATATCTGAGTTTACTGGAAAGCACTGTGTTTTTTTTCTATCTCTCTCACTGTAGGAAAGGTGAACATTCTGGATGCTGAGAATGCGACTTATTCGGGGCTGGAGTTGAACTAGTGAAATGCTCAAGGTAATCTCAGAAAAAGACTGTTAGGTCTGGCCAAGAGGCCTATTGAGTCCAGCATCCACTGCAACCAATCCAAAGCCTCCGGATAACCCAAAAACATGACAGGAGGGAACTGTCCAGCTGGTGTCATTCCTGCTAATGAGAGATATACTGCCTTGAATCTACAAGGTGGTATATAACCAACAAAGCTAGTAGTAACCATAGATTGATAGCCTTAATTTTCATCTGAAGAAAACAGATTTGATCAGGATGATCTAGGAATTTTATTTTATTTATTTCTCTTAACCCAGCTGTGACCAACACATCTCAGGGCTGGGGGGCAATCAACAAAATTGCTTCAAAAGCATCAAGAACTATTCAAGTACTTAACAATTCTGCAATATAACCAACATAAAAACACAGCAAATAGAAAGACTGGAAACCAAGCTATGAAGTAAAAGCAATGTTGGTACATGCTGGGTCTCAAATGGTGGGGGGCTTCCCACTTCCAGGGTGCCACAGCAGAGAAAGCCTTCTCCCAGATCCCCATGCCGTATATGCCCCATGGTTGGGATGGCACATGCTGCCCAATCCCCCCCTCCCCAGTCTTAATGACTTGGTATCATTGCCCTTAAGATCTTAGTATGTGGGAATGTGTCTTGAAGACCTTTTTTGGTACTGATATTGTCAGCTAGATGCACAAAAAGCATGGCAGACAATATACCATATAAAATGGAAGTTCATTTTCACAGTGCCTGAAAGACATGATTTATCTACCCAGATGGCATGGGTCTTGCTGAACCTGTAATTACCAGCCCCTGATGTGCACAGGCAGGCAGTTCCTGGGGACCAACCTGGAATGAAATATAGAGGCAGTGCAGCAATGCAGAAGCTGCATCTGCACCAATATTCTTTCAAAGTTAGCAGGTGGTCGTTCTCTGGGAATTGAAGGTTAGGTATATAGGTAACAGGAAGACTGTGAGCATAAAAGCCAAATGGCTTTCTTGGTACAGCAAATATGCTCAACTAACAAAACTCGATAAAACTGGATTTTAAACATTTTGAGTATGAGTTTTAACATAATCACCACTGCTGTTTGTTAGAAAAGTGCTACAAGCTAGCAGGGAGAAAAGCCTAGGTACAGGAGAACATGTTTCAGTATACAGATAGGTTAACCTTAACTAAAATAATCCGTAGGCTTTTATGACAGCATTTCAGTCAATGCTGTTGAGATCTTCCCAACCTTTTTAAAAAGGGGATTTCAAATAACCTTAGTTGGCTGAACAATATTGTTTTAAAAAAGGAATTTTCTGTTGACAGGAAACAATGGAGGCTCTTTTGGTTACCATCTACCTTAATTTTCCCCCTTCCTCTTTCCTCAGAAAATGGTGGACAAACAAGGAAGTCAACGCCAACCACATCAGCTCAAGGAGCCCAACTTATGTTCTTCAGTTTGCTCTAGTTTCTGCAATGCTTTTGCATTGATTTCTTGAATTAGATTAGCAGCAACCATTTCTAAATGCCTTGGCTTAAGCATTAGCTTTAATGGAAAAGGATAAGGGTGGGGATAGTGATTACATTTCATTGCCTGCTGCGCTCAGCCTTGATTTACCTTTTCAGAAAATGAGAAAGAGAAAAGCCATTCAGCCTTTGTACAAGACCCAAAAACCAGGGTAGCTACTAAATTTGTTGGACGACTAAAATATATTAGAAAACAGATGAATATTCAAGCCTAGTGGGACCCTTTGCATAGTATTCTAATGTTTTAGTGACCCAATACTTTTCGCCTACCCTCATTTTTTAATTTCTTACGAAACTAACTCTTATTAAGACCTCAATAGAAAAACAACTCTGAGAGAAAAATAATCTTTCCTTTGATATTCAACTAGTTACTTCTGTGTGGCCATTTACACAAATGGGTAAGCATTCACTGCAATTTTTTTCACCGACAATAGGATTAATGCAGTACAAGATTTACTGCAGCTAAAAATTTAGAAAGATAGGGCACCCCTTTCCCCAAGAGATTTTTAAAAATGTATTACTGTACACTGAGTCACACTGCTACTCTTTGCCCACTGGGCAACTTCTAAATTTATGGAAGTCCTACAAGTAAAATGAGAGGCTCAGATTCCTACTGATAATTTCATTTATTTGCATGGATATGAAATGCTCCCTGTGGCTGTTCCTTTCAGACAGCATAGCTAATGGCGATGGATTATGGGAGTTTTAGTCCAAAAAGATCTTGGGCGACCCTCAGTTGCCTATCTCTGTACTAGAGGGAAGGAGATATTGGAAACGTTTTCTACAAGATGGTTGATAGTGCAGAATGTTCTGCTTAGATGAACCCATAACATGGAGTCCGCATATTTTGAGAAGTTCTGTCCCCTTTATAATACCAACTTAGCCTGGCACCTGTTTAGTGGCATTCCTCACATAGTAGCAGTGGGCTTGTGAGTACAGCTTTATACATTAATCAATGTACTGGGGCTAATTCTGTCTCTTATCCAAAGCAGTAATAGGTTTTTCTTTCAGTTATATTGTTGAGTGCTTTCAAAACAAAAACTGCTAAAACATGATAGGTCCTTTGATGCTCATCTATACCATTTTAGTATATGAGATGCTAAGTGTATGTTTTGAATGTATAATCTTTGATAACATACTCACCAAGATGATGATTTTAATTATATCTTTTGAAAAAATAAAAATAACCCAGTAATGAAGCACTGTTGTCTGATGAAATGGATGATTGACTCCTTATCACTCCCCATGGCATGTCAGAGCATCCTATGAGAAAATTACCAGTTGTTGGAGGGTAATACTCTTACAAATCCACCCATTCCACTGAGCTGCTTGGTGTGGTTTTTATAGTCCATATTCCTATGGAAGAAAAGACCCTTATGTTCTAGTGATAAACTGTAGCTAACCACGCAACTAGCATATTTAGTCCAGTCGTGTCCGACTCTAAGGGGCAGTGCTCATCCCCATCTCCAAGCTGTAGAGCCAGCGTTTGTCCATAGACAGTTTCTGTGGTCACATGGCCAGCGCGACTAGACACGGAACGCCGTTACCTCCCCACCGAGGTGGTACCTATTTATCTACTCACATTTTTGCATGCTTTTGAACTGCTAGGTTGGCAGCATATTAATTGGCTGCAATTTGCTATCATAACTGACATGATGTCACTTACTCTAGAATAAAATTCCAGTAGGATTCTGCGTACTTCAGTGCAGTATTATACAAACAGCAGAATCCAGCAATCTAGTAGAGATTACCATGGTATAAGGGTATTATTTTTGATACTAAATATAAGCCCCTTTGCTTATTGTTGTTTTGAATATTCACAGACATTCTGAATAATGTTGGCAAGAACTCACCGGCAGAAGGAATGAGGCTAATGAGCGGGAACACCTGTGTTGAGACAGTGGTGACTAAGAGCTTTGGCAAGGGACATGGACCAAAGCAAAGCCGTGTTCCCTGTCCTAATCCATCAACAGGCTTTAACTGGTTATTAAACCAGTGAAGTCTGTCTGCATGATAAAACCTACTTTGAAGCCTGCTTCTCTTGCAAAATTATGAGACAAACACAAAAACCTGAGTATATTCTATACAAAATGCCAGATGCTTTGTGAGATTCCATTTAGCGGTAGCTGAAAGATTTTGTGCATTTTAGGAGACCAAAGATAAGCACACTCTCCTTCCAGTCAAAATCTTTTATTGTGTTCCGTTTATTAAAAAGAGAAAGGACGGATGAATAATAATAATTAAAAAAAAACAATCCCAGGATAACACAGCTTTGTACATATTCAACAGTGGAAGAAAGGCGATACAGAGTTGGACCAGAGGACCATCCCTTTTACCTTTTCAATTTTAACTTGACGTAGAAAGCAGGTAGTATGAAAACAGGGAAGGGGATGTTTTTGTTTAAAAAAATAACTCTTACGGGATGGGTGGCAGTAAAGGAGGATGTGGAGATCGCAATAAAAGATATTGCTGCATTACAATACAGAACAATAGGAGCCGGCTTCTTGCCTTTCCCCCCCCATACACCTCCCTTCTTCAGTTTCTGCCGTCGCAGTGCAAATCAGGGCACCTCCCATGCCTAGGCTGACTGCAAGAAAGGTATACCTTTAAAAATCACAGTTAAAAATAGTTATAAATTAAGATTTAAATCTAAACTTTTGATGTTCTTTTATTCTTTGTTGAAAAAATATAAACAAGCAGTTCCAGTTGGACGAGTACTCCCCTCCCAGTAGACTTCCATTCTTCACTTCGAACTGTAAAATCACTAAAGGAAAAGAAAGAAGCAGTTATGAAAAGTTTTCCCTGCAAGGAAGGAATGTGCAGGAGAACACCCTCCCGAACGGTTATTATAATGAGCAACTGCTATCTCAGTCACACACTGAGAGCATGCAATTCTTACTTCTTTCAAATGTTCAAGAAACCAGTAAAACTGCTCCTCTCCCTCTCTTTGATTTCCCCTCCAAAACAGATCTCAAAAGACACATGGGAGTCTTCTCCAGATTCAACTCTTAGGCATTGCTGGCCTTCAAAAATCTTCCATTGATCCATTTTAGATAGCAACAACTACGTTGCATAGCAACACATGTTTTAAAGATGGCTTTACAGCAGGGTCCTGAACTTTTGGCCCTCTAGACATTTCAGACTCTGATTAGTCCCACCCAGCACAATCCACCATGGGGCCCATGAAACATGTAGTCCAGGATATCTGGGGAGAGGTTCCCCACCTTTGGCTTAAAGGTAGATGTATTAATAAAGGCCTCTAAAGGGGTCTGGGTTTTCAGTTCATTTACAGTACAAGTTCCACAACTCTAAAGGGTTAGATGTTACCTGTAAGATGGTCCAAGTGGATAAGCAGCTTGTCTCCCCCACCCCACCCCTCTGCATTCCAAAACTAGGAGGGACAGGGACAAGAAACATGTTGAAACTACTATATGCCAAAGTTCAGAGAAGTGGCTATTTGAACATGGAGGAAGAGTTCTTTAATGAGCCAGGAACTTTCCTTGGGCAGAACTGGGCACAGAATGGGTAAAATCCAGCTGAGTCTCACCCCCTCTGTGAGTGAAGCTGCTGCCACCGCTGGAGGACATGCGAGTGGACAGTCTGGCCCCAGGGGCTGGACTCACATTAAGTCCAGCTGTGTGGGGATAGTCGTATACGAATACCCCCATCTCTAGTTCTGATGTCCCAGCATATGAAGAAGCTTGGAGGTAACTTAAAACCACAAATCAGGTGTTTCTCCAGAAGGATCCCTCTACCCCAAAATATGTAATATATATTTCTGTCTATTCTTTTCCAAGAAGAGGAAATGGATAGATGATACTTTTCTTTAAACTGTTTCCAGCACTCAGAGAATATATATATCTCCATCCTGCACCATTTGGTAATCACCCCCTGGCTTCCACTTCTTGTCTTTTCTTATTCTTACGGTAGGTCTTGATATTTATTCTTGCTAAAAGGAATACGACTAAAAACACTGGGGTAACTTTCGCTATCGAATACAAGCATCTTATTTAAATTACAGAATTCTTGTTCTTATATTTATATTTTGTCCAATGCCTTGGACCGAACTGATCTGGAAAGGTGGTTTATTGCTGTGTCTCCATGCAAATACACATAGATGGCACATACATGAGAAAGACAGCAAGTGTGTGATGTTCTGGCAGCCAGGTTGCCAGCAAACAATAAATGTGGCCTTTGGGACTGTAAAGGTTAGGCTACTCCTGTGCTGGATAGCTGGGTCAGAGCTCCAGCATTGTGGGAGTTGTACTCCAAAGCATCTGGGTGGGGCAAACTTGGCTGAACACTGCTCTAAACCAGCCATGCTTCACTTGGGCACCTCTATACATCTTTAGACTACAACTTCCACCCTCCCCATCAGCATGGCTAGTTATAAGGATGATGAAAAAAAAAACACAGTCCAAAAACTTGGTGGAATCTTGGCTGGCGAAAGTTGCTTTACATTAACAGGCTGGAATCCAGTTAGTAAAAAACCAAGTGCAGAACAGTAATCATGCAGGCAGTTTCCACCCTTTGGGGGGGGGGGGGTTTCTGTCACACAACTGCCTTCACAACTGGTGTGTGACCTGTCAAGTGATGGACAAATTGCCAAGGGAGAAAACCCATTGTGTGATTTTGTTCCACACACTTCTTGATCCAGTGGGAATCTGGCTAGAGCCTTCATGTAAGGAAAGGACCAGCTGCACTGAACGAGTACATTTTCTAAGCCAGAAAGAAAGATTTAGAGGATCAGTTTTTGCCAAGTTAACTCCAAATAACTGGTAGCGGGTTTTATGATACTTACTTGCTCATGCTGTTCCCTCAAGGTCACCAGATTTCTGAAAGAAATCAAAAGTCAGTTATTCAGATTTGTCTTTTCCTTAAAAAATCACAATAGCAGAGCAAGAATGCTGCGGGTTCAGAGCCTCTTGGCTCATCTCAGAGTACAGAAAACATAAGACTTAATTTCACACAGTGAAATAAGTACTTTCAGTTCTTCTCCGGCTCAGTCACCCATGTAACCACTTTTCTTGCCTTCCTCTTCAGACCAGGCGACCAAATTCCATTTAAGGAACATAAAACATCAGTGTGAAAAAGCATCCTGAAACGCCTCAGTCCTCTCATGAGAAATCAAGTTCTGGGCCATATGTCTGTGTCGGGGTCTGAGTCTGCCTTCTTTCTTGAATTTCACTATTTGATCAGTTGGGCTGAAAGACAGGCCATGTTTCTGACAGACGATGTGGCCAAGTGCTCTTCTCATGGCTCACATTCAAAGCAACAGCACTCTCTCAATACCCTGTTCAAAGCTGCCCCAAATAAAAGCTGCCAGAAGCATGAAGTGCCCAGCAAGGAATTGTACATGGGCAGCCACAAACCAGGAATGCAAAGTGTATAAATACATAAAAATCAATGTCACCAGCATTTTCTAATTTTGTACATTTGCATCCTAGCTTTGGAAATGCTGTTCCTGCATCCCCTCTGATATAATACACAGGCTAATGAATGTCTCTGACAAAGTTGCCTCTTTCTGACTTAAGCAATTTAATTTTTCACTTCTTTGATGTTTTATGAGCTGCAAGTACACCTTCTTTTGGAAGAAGAACAAGGTGATCTGGGGCATCTTAAAGACAATAACATATTTCTAAGGGTACAATCCAGCATACATACTCACGCAGGAGGAAGTCCCACTGAACTACAGTAGCTCTTCCTTTCTCCTAGACATGAGCAGGACTGCACTCCAGCATTAATCCAACTCATCCCACTGCCTCTTATTCCCTGGGTATATCTGTGTATGGCTGCTGCTTAGGAAACTTCGTATCAATCGAACTTCTACACATTAAACCTCAAGCTGTAAACTGAGTCTGGGGATATTTTTTTATTTTTATTTTTTGGAATTGCAACTCCCAGAATCCCCCAGCTATCATGGTCAGGGGGACTGTGATAGCTACACAGTTTTAAAAAAAGTTTAATTACTATATTCTGGATGTTGGCACTTGGTTTTGGTTCAAGGTTAAGTGTTACCAACTATTTTCTTGAAGTTCCAGCTCAATTTAGGCACTCAGCCATGTCTGAATTGTGCTAACGCTTTGATACAAAAAGAAAGGAATTGTACATACCTTCACTATGCGGCATCACACGACAGTAAAAGAAACATCAAGCATATGTTCCCAAGCGCATCTTACCTTCTTTTTCTTCTTCTTTTTCTGTAACCCATCTTCACTAAGAGACTCCATTTTTTTGCTTTTCTTTTTCTCTATAAAACATTTGTAAGGGAGAAAAAACAGACAGACTGTGGTTTCTGTAAAAGCACTGCTAGAGTCACTCACAAAAACTCATTACCACCCTCTTCTATGAAGCAACATTTGCACCATTATACTGAGACCACCGAGTCTTTCCCTGCATAGGGTTCCTGAAAGAGGAAGCATTTTAGGGTTTTGACAGAAGAACATGAAAGGGCAGGGGAAAGAACGACATCACACAGCACTTGTGTCATTTTCATCAGAGAAAATGGACGCATGTCTTTGGCAGATGGATTCTTTTCTGGGCAGCATATCTATATACAAAGAGGCTGTCACGAGAGCCGGTCCTGTTCCACTAGGGTGCACTTCAAATAGTGAACAGTAACGTTATATGGCCAGCGGTGCAGCAAGTGCCATGTGTTTTTAGTATCACATAGACATAGTATCACATAATAATGCACCGTCTCCCGTCACCTCTGGTGACAAAATACAAGGAAAGACGTTCTCAGCCGCTGTGTCCTCAGGTTATTTTTTCAGGAGAAGGAGGTGGTGAGAACATCCCAAGTGCAAGGAGAGACTCTATGTACGTAGAAGAGGGCATGCCCAACACAAATGCTTTTGGCATATGATAAACAAACACCACTGACAAATGTGAAACAATGCTAGCTTTTCCCCCTGTAGACCCAGTGAAAGGGTAGTAACAGGAGAACTCATGAAAAGGGCTTGGGGAGGAAGCAATTCCAGGAAGCTACTTCCCTCACTAATTAGGGTGTTTAAATGTTGGCAATTATCTTATCCTTTGGGAAGGTACAGCAGAATCCAAAGCAATAGACAGTTTCCAAATCACATCTCCAGGGAACAACTGAAGGCTTTCACTACACATTTAGTTAAATCACAAGACAACCCATTATTTTTACAGTAATAATCCTCATCTCCACACCCCCTTTTTTTGGACAAAGTATCCCTAGTTTCTGAATACATGAATCAAGGGAGACATAGCAAGAAAGCTGTGCATAATTGTATTTAATTGTTTTATCTTTTATTGTATCTAAATACAATAAAATAAGCTGCCCAGAGACCTTTGGGTAGTGTGGGCTGCATATAAGTTCACTAACTAACTAACTAAACTAAACTAAACTAACTTTCTTTCCAAAGGATGGGGAGCTGAACGTTGAATCTACCAACGTTGAATCTATCTATATTTGACCCAACCTGTCCCAAGAATGCTCCCTCAGCTCCACCAAACCCCATTTTCAGTTTCTTTCCCACGTATTCCACATCCTTCTGCAAAAGGACGTCTGTGGGCCCCACCTCTCCTTCGTGAGCCAGCACAGTGAGAGAGAAAATCACTCTGGAGGCCTTGGAGGAATTGGGCAAGCCTTAGCTAGAGCTACACATGGGCTAAAACTGTCTTCATAACAGAGTGATTAATAGCAGTCCTCATTAGCAACTCATTGGGAACAGCAGCTCTAAGCATTTAAACAAAGGCTTAAAACTACTGAATCATCTCAACAGATATTTATGGCTTTCTCCAGCTCCTGCTTAATGCAACAAAAAAGAGTAACCCTCGGAGCTGAAGCACAGCAACACTTTTCCCATATAGATAAGCATGCATTTTGGGGGCCTTTAACCACACTAACGCCTTGCCATTTAAACAGTCATACTGGCTTCCTGGCTCTCTTTTGCCTTGCAATGGGGAGAGGAGGGAAGGAGGCAGCGGTGATGGTGCATGCACACATCCTGCATGCATAGATGCACCAGGGCCACACATTTTATGGAATATGTCTACATATTCCATAAAGACAAGACTTCTATTTGCACATGCACTGTGCTAATCTCCCTTAACTGAGAAGTGCTTGCTGTCTGAAAGCAGCCAGTTTTATTCACTGGGGCCTGTTTATACACAGAGGCTTGTTTTGAATGGCAAAAGGTAACAGAAGGAGGCCAATTCTCTGCGCCATTTTATACTGGGATGAAGCACTAGAGCAGACTAAGTTTGATTCTAATTTCATTTTGTACTTTACTTATATTTGACTTTTATATTGAGGCCAATATAAATTTTATTGTACACTTTTATTGTGCATACACACTTGAGCGAGTGTACAATAAAAAGCCAAACACAATGAAAATCATATAGCAAAACAATGTGGCATCTCTCATAGCATAGCCTCGTGTGTCAAAGGCAACTACTAGAGGGGGTTGTTATCCCTCATAACTGTGGGCCCACACTGGCCTGAGAGGAATGGGCAAGGAAGGAGAGACTGATGCTCAGCTTTGGTCCAAGGCAGCAAGGAAAATCTGGCCTGAGAATTGAAAGCTGAGCCCTGGAGCAGAGCAGAGAAGGAACCAGACTAAGACCACACTCTGTGTGGCATAGAAGCGAAGGAGACAGGAAAAAAAAAGGCAACGCCAACGATTGGCGAGGGTACAGCCAGCCGTCTGCACCGAGAGAAAGGGACAAAGCAGCAGAAGAGGCGTGAGTGGTAGTACATGTGAATGAATCCATCTCCTGGCCCCTTCTCTCAGTGTTTCTCTTTAGGGCTGAAAGAAGAGCTGAAACAAAGGGATACTATTCTTTTTCCCATGGGCTGGACATGAAGCCTTAAAGAGAGAGATGGGCATGGGAGGGGATTCATCCATTGTTCCACTATCTTATTCCTGACACCCAGGGAGTCGTCTGCTAGGATTCCACCTACCGAGGGTGAGGCTTATGTCTCCAATTTTCAAGCATTCCCTTCATGTTCCTAACACAAATGAAGATCATGCTTCTGTGGCTGGTAAGCCCTACCACATCAGCCCACAAATTGGGAGAGCAAAATGTGCTCAGCAGACAGAGAAAAACAGGGCAGAGGGTATGCATTGCTATGGAAAGGGTGGGTGCCTGCCAAAGAGTGAGGGTGGCATTCTTACTCTTATCAGCTTTCTTTTCTTTGCCTTCTTTCTTCTTTGGTGTTTTGGTGTCGCCTGGAGTCTTGGATTTCTTTTTCTTCTTCTTCTTCTTCTTCGTCACAGCCTCTGGGTTGCTTTGCGTTTTCAGCTTCTTCCCTTTCGTCTCCCCTAGGCTAGCGTCCCCAGTGGCCAGCTTCCGTTTCTTGGACACCTTCTTCTTCTCCCCACTCTTGGACGCCTTGGCTGCTTTTGGAGTCTTTCCGGCCACGGCAGGGGCGGCCCCTGCCTCCTCCTGGCCTCCAGCGGCCAGGATTTGGGCTGCAGCCTCCTCTTTGCTCTCGGAGGCAACTTGTGCAGGTTGAGCTTTGGACCAGGAAGTGAGCCGGATCTGGACCGCTGGAGCCTCCTTGGCTTTGCCGTTGCTCTGAGCCTTTGCTGTCGTCTTCTTTGCTTTGGAAGCTTTGGGGACCTTGCTTCCTGGTCCTTTTTTCTCCACTGTGGCCTCTTTACCCACCTTGGCCACAACTGTGCCCTTTCCTGAAGAAGGCAACGTGCTGACTTCTGTAAAAACAAACAAACAAAAAGTAAACAGTGAATCCCGTACGGCCTTCGCACCCACTGAGAAGCTGAAATCTGTTGACAGCAACACTGCCACTCATTGGTTAACACAATCCCATGCCCAGAAACGGTGTCTAATCTCATGAAGGGGTGGCACACAACCTGCCAGAGGGAATTCTTTTGGCACAGAGAGTGGAGCCACTTTGGGCTGCTTTGCGGTGGCATGAGAACTTTTCTTCATTTCTTTTATTTCTTTATTACATTCTAATCCCACTTTTTTAAAGTAAGCAACCCAAGCTGGGCATTTCTGTGATACACTTCTAGGTATGGATTGAAGAGCATGCCATGCACCAAAATGAAATTAAATTTATAAAGGACATCCAGGACGAACATGAAGTTTTTACGAACTATTTCAAGATGTAGTGAGGGATGGAGCACATGTTATTCTGTTTTTGGGCTTTTGTTCTTATATGTAAAAATTGCCCTCCCTGATCCTTGGACATGACAGAAACTCTATGGAATCCTAAACATTTAAAAAAAAACAAGCAATATGCGATGGGTTATAAAGGAATGTAGTACACACTGAAAATTCAGATAGGTGGACCCTTGTTTTATTTTCATATCAAGCTTGTTTGCATGGCACCAGAATAAAGAAAAATGTTTGGAAACTTTGTGCCATTGATTAATACAGTCCCAGAGAATCAACACCTAAAAAACCAACAAGGAAGACATCCCCACCTCCTCAGCTTTTAGCAAGAAATATAGTCTCTTTTTGCTGTTCTATTCACTAATGATCCATACTTTATATCAAGCAAAAACAAAAGAAATATAAAAAATAAAGAAGACAAAAACATTGTGGCACCTTAAAGACTAACTGCTATATTTTAATATAAGCTTTTGAGGACACTCCACTTCCTCAGATCCACACTCTGTTCATTTTGCAAACTGTTAAACAATTTCTACAAGGCAGCAAGAAACAGAGTGGGGTGTGGCTGGGGAATACAACGCAAAGCTATGCCTATTACTTACTCAATTCAACTACTTCCTTCAGGTGTCCTGCTTAATGGGCAGACAAGAAAATGCAAAGCACAAGTAGACAGACTTCTGAAGATGTCCAACAGATGGCGGCAAAAGACTTTTCAGAAGGGCTGTTGGCTAGCCTTTATTTAAGCGTTACTTTGTTTAAAAAAAAATCACAGAGCACACCATCGTCTTCAGGAATGGATGTGCTCAGCCAATAGTGAAAACAGAGTGGAAACTTTGCACTGCAAAAACCAAACCTCCAAAACATTCAAGTATTACTTGAAAAAAAAATGTTGTATTCGGGTAGCCCGAAATGTTGGATAAATAAAACACAGAAAGCCAGCATCTGCTTTTAAAACTAGCTTGCTGGCCCCAAAGAGGGAAGACCTATTAAACTGGGGCTAGGGAATTTGTGGCCTTCTAGTTGCTGGATGAGATGGCTGGACACTGTCTGCGAAGCGACCAACATGAATTAGACACAACTCCGGGAGGCAGTGGAAGATAGGAGGGCCTGGCGTGCTCTGGTCCATGAGGTCATGAAGAGTCGGACACGACTAAACAACTAAACGACGACGAGTTGCTGTTGGACGAGAACTATCATCATCCCAGACCAGGGTAATGGGGTTCAACAATATCTGGAAGGGCACGTGCTCCCCACACCTATAACAGTCTAGGAATGTTCCAAAGGAGACTGCCAGATATGTGACATAAAAAGCAAGGCCCTATTACTATTCTATTCTATTAGAAAAGATAATTTTTTTCTAATAGAAAAGATAAAGGAAGATGGGTTAGAATTATGGACAATAAATGAAACAGGAGGTACGAAATTAGGCCTGTTGTGGGACATGATGAAAGTAATTTCAAGAGGAATAACAAAAAGGGAATCATGTAAACTAAAAAAAATTAAGATAAACGTGAAAAGACTGGAAGAAGAATTGAGAAATTTGGAACGCAAGTTTTTTTTTTAAAGAAGGAGATAGAAGGATATTGGCAGAAATTCAGGCAAAGAAAAATGAACTAGAAAACTTATAAAGTTCAGAGGGATCTGATGTATATAAAGAGGATTTTTTTGAATTTAACAATAAAAACTCAAAATTATTAGCTAGAATGTGCAAAAATAGATTAAAAATACGATCGGGATAATTAAAGATAGAATAGGTAAGAGGTATAATATAATGAAAGATAAATTGAAGATTTTTCAAGAATTTTATCAGAAATTATATAAAGAAAACAATACTGTATACTGAAAGAGGATATAGAAATTATAGAAATGAGAATTTTAAAACTAAATTATTAGAATGTGATAAAAGAATATTAGAAGAAGAGATTAAAGAAGAAGAAATTGCTGAAGTCATTAATAAACTGAGATATCTATTTGGGGTAGATTTATTGAATTTGTATTAATGAAAGGAAAGGGGAAAGCCTCTAAGCAACAATTAATACAGTTTTGGAAAGGAGGTTCATAATAAAAGCATTGCTCCAAAGGGTCCCATGGGTATGGGGGTGCACTGCATTTCAGATTGCATTAGTAAGTATTTTGTATTCTTGTATTTGTTTTGGAGATTTAAAAAAATAAAATTAATAAAAAAGCAAGGCCCATGTCGCCATCCCATATACTCAAAAGCTGAGCACTGGGCATACTAGCAGAAAATTAAAGAGTTAATTTCCTGCCCTTCAACTGCTTCTTTTAAAGAAAAACAAGGACAACGGCTATCCAATAGCATCAGAGCACAGGCACTGTTCTATGAAAGAAGAAGTAAGGTGGTGCGGCAAATCAGAAGGAAAGTTTGTGGCACTGAGTGGCACAGTCCAAGCTGAGAACCAGGACCCTAAGCCCCCAAGACCTGGGGATCAATGAATCTTGTTCAGATCAGCCTCATGAATAATATACACAGGAAGATGGCTGCGTAAGCCAGCTTGTGATACAGAAAACTAAGGAAGTGAATATGTAAGCTCAACAACATTAAGGGAAGACCTACAGATAATGAGTCAAAGCTAACCTAGCTACACACATAGATGTTTACATACACATAAGCACAGGCACCAATTCATTTTCTGAAGACAGGCACTTTCAATTCTGTTTGACTTCATGTTACTCATCAACTGAGGTCTTAATCTTTGCCATGCAGTCTGTATTCATCATATCTCAAGCAATAGGAATTTTTAATATCACAAAACAAAACTGCTTTGCTTTGTGTATGTAGAAAGATGTTTTCCCTCAAGCTTCTGATTTAACATTTAGAACATGACTTGAAGAACATTCCATTGTGTTAATGATGCTCAACACACTTAACACATTGAAATTTTTAAGGAAACAAAAAGGCCAGGATAGTCATTTTTCTCAGAATCTGGTAACATGCTTAGAAGGTGGAAGCATGCTCCACGGTCACCTCTACTATGAGAAAACATTCCCACCGTTCACCTACTCTTCTGAGAAGAAATGCTGAGCCCATTACAGAAAGGGTGCATTAAGAAATCCGTAAATCTGTGGCTATCACACATTCCCCGTCATAAGTCCTCTGCAAGGAGTAGATATCAAGAGAGCTTTTAAGCCAGTGAGCATGTCCAAGTAGCACAAGCTGCGTGTTGTGCTGACAGCTTCTCCCCCCAAGTGAGTGAAGAGGGAGGCTTCCGCCGGTTCTACTGAACAGAAGCCCTTGCGGCAAGGCACGTGCCTCCAGTAAGAAGACTTGCTTGCGTAAATCTGAGCACAGTTAATTAACTGTTTAATTGCCCACCCCGTTTCAGTCTTGTCTACTAATCCATCTACCAAGACTAACCTGCCTTGGTTCCAACTATTTCCTCAACATCTGTCTCAGAGTCACTGCTGTCACCTGACGAGATGCCAGCAAAGGCAGGTTTCCCAGAGGTCTTTGCAAGGGTACTGGGGACAGAAGCACCGGCTTTTCCAGAACTCTGTTTCAAAGGCATGGAAGAAGTGTTCTTCAGTGCAGTGTATGCTGGTGTCTTGGAAGGACCTGATGAACCTGCCAAGAGGGACTACAGAGGAAGAGAGAGAACACATACATATGCATGGATTAGAAAGAGGTAGCTTCTGACTGAGAACTACACATCTCCCTTCAAGAAGAGACACTTCAAAGAATCATAAGGTGGCCACAATCCATCATCATCTGTCTCTTTTTTTTTACACTCTCAGGAATAACGATAGAAGAATTTCTAGAACATGGTTCTTCAAAGACTTTTTCTCAAGGGGTCTTGATGGAATATGAGAGAAGGACATGAGCAAGGAGCTGGTAGGAAATTTGCTGAACTGAGGATGGTGAGGGAAGCTGACTGCAATGGCTGTTGGGAGTGAAATGGGGGAAATGCACAATCAGATAAAAAGGACAGGTTCCCCTTGACATTTAGTCCAGTCGCGTTCGACTCTAGGTCGTGGTGCTCATCCCCGTTTCCAAGCCATGGAGCCAGTGTTTGTCCAAAGACAGTTTCTGTGGTCACGTGGCCAGTGCGACTAGACACAGAACGCCGTTACCTTCCCACTGAGATGGTACCTATTTATCTACTTGCATTTTTGCATGCTTTCGAACAGTTAGGTTGGCAGGAGCTGGGACAAGCGATGGAAGCTCACTCCATCACGTGGATTCAATCTTACAACTGCTGGTTTTCCGAACTTACACCACAGAGGCTTCTGTGGTTTAACCTGCAGTGCCACCACGTAGCACAAGCAGATACCAGGAGATAAATTCTTTCAAGTTAAAACCATCCTTCATTGCTCACTACAATTGCTGATGAAAGTAACTCCAAAAAGACACCCCCCCCAACCTCCTAGAACTGCGATGTTACTTTCTACAGCCTGGTTACAAATTTGAAAAGTGTGGGAGATTCGAAAAGCATTATGACTAAGCTGGGAAAATTCCACAAACCCGCCTAGTTCCATGCCTTGCGAGGGCTCCCCTATGGTTCTCCACTGCATGGGTAGGAACACAGAAGCAGCTTGTAAGCCAAGACTGGCTCAGTTGTAGAAATACATAAAGAAAGTTGGGAAGAGTTTTTAAAAAAATTGCTGTCAAAGACTTCCATTCTCCCTTGGGGAGGAGAGGGAGGGAGAAGTTATGTGAGTGTTTTATGGATTTATGATATATACACTAAATTTGCTTCTTTGTTCTCTCGCTGTAAAGCACCCATAGGGGAGGCTGCTGCCCATCAGGCTTGCATGCAAGTCTAATGTATTGCAGATGTACAACACATATTATACATTGCTCATAAAATGGAGTTTTATAGTTTAGACATGAGCTTAAATTGCACATTAAAAATTGCTGCTGTATGCACAACACAGCTTTGCTTGTTTAACTGTTTCATTGCTCTGCTGGGTCTGCCCTTTACTGAGGGCTGAGCAGGTTAACAGATGGTCAGACCAGTACAATTAATTGGGCAAGTTGCTGGGAGCTTCTCTCACTTAGTGGCCCTGAAATCAGCAGGTACATTTTCATTTGACCCTATCCTGTAACTGTATTTTCTATTTACAACTCTGAATACATATACACAGTGCTATTATTAACGTCTAGACACAGATTAAATATTAAATAGAAATCAAACTCATTTTATCCAGCCTATCCATTTTGGAGCAAACTTAATCTAATCCTTGCCATTTCACACTCCACATATTCTATTGCCAAAAATAAATAAATTCTGCATTTCAGTTTCTTAAAGGCATTGGCTGCATTCACAGTAACTGATAGATCAGGATTCCTGGTTTGTTGTGGAACAGCAGCATGTCTGTGAATGAAGCTTATGTGCTCCAGTTTCTCCCTTTTGCATGAACATGTGAATCTCGCCAGAAATTGCTAACATATTCCAGTGTCTGATCAGAAGATTCCACTTGTTTCCCCCAAAGGAAGCCTGTTCCATTAAGTAAACAATTTTTGATAAGTTTCACTTGCTCTGGTGAGTAAGCTATGTGCACTAGCACTACCTGTTCAGGGGAAACCAAGATACCATGGAACTTGATGTAAAGGATGAGTGCATGCAACGGCTGAATTAGTTAGAACAGATGAAGGAAGGGAGGAAAGGAACACTACAGTACTCTTATGCTAGGTGTCCAGGTTTCCTCAACACAGTGAAAACACTTAACTTCAGCAGACAGTAATTATTTTATACTGCAGTCATAAGTAGATGTTCAGATATTTGTATTTTGGTTTAAATTCAAACCTATATATTTTTAAGCAATAGGAAAGACTATGTACTGACGAAAAGCTCTAAACCTCTATTCAACCAATAATCATTAACAACACTTTTATATTGGTTACCCAAAACACAGGGGGCTTTCAAACACACTTCCTTTTCTTTAACCTCCCCCCTTAATTTGACATAAGATTTCAATATTAAACCAGCAAAAGCACTGAAGGTGGCAGCATACAAATCTTGCACAGTGCATTTCACTGATTCAAGAAAGATTCAACCCTGTGTTGTTTGCTCTGCACCTGAACTATGCACTCTACACTATGCTGCCCAATCTGCCACCACTTCCAGTCAACACTTCAGATTCCAGCCAGAACAGAAGTATGGATACCCTTATTTGGATTAAGTCAGATACTGTATATGAACTGGAGCATGCATGTTGAAAAGCAGCACTATCGCCTTACTCTGACAGTCTGGAATAAGACGGGATGGGCAGACTTTCCTTCACAAGGCCTCAGTGGGCAGGGCTAAGTACTGTTCTTAAAAATCAAATTTACACTCTCCGTGTTTGTAAGCCGGCGCACTTTATGAATGCAGCACCATTCATATTTATCTCAACCTTCTCTGAGGGAATCTGAGATGGAGCCATTTTATCCTAAGTAAGGATGCAAGGCTGACATGAGAAACGACCCCATGCTGAAGTCTCAGTCACATACTGTGTGTGTATGTTCTTGTGTTGTCCAGTTGGAACTGACTTAGAGTGACCCTAACAGATCATCCAAGGTAAGTGAGATATTTAAGAGTGGTTTTACCAGTTCCACCACCCCAATGAATTTCTATGGCCAAAGGGGGATTCAAACTGTTCTCCGGAGTCCTTTGCCATCACTCTATCCACCACACCACACTGGGAATCCAGTCACATACTAACAGAGTGGAAACTGGAGAGAAACTAGAGATTCTGAGTCAACAAGCAGATAATTTATGGCCCTCACCCTAATATCAAAAGGCCCCCTGCAAACATATGGTTCTCAGCAGTACAAACATCTTTCGCTTCTGTTCTGTTTTGCAAAGATCTTACTAAATACAGGTGCATGGTTAAATCCACCTTAAGTAACTAGCATTACATCAGCCTTGCACTACCACTACTTCTGTTTCTTAAAATATGGGGGCAAAGACACACTGTTTTAAGACTGGCCACCACCCAGTGCAGCTTCAAGACGTTCGCACCTGTTGGGGCAGCTCCCTTTTTAGCATGCAGTATGTAAATAAGGTTATCAGTACCTGTGAAGGCTCTTCATCGTCACTGGAATCTTCAGATGAGCTCTCTGCCTCTTTTATTGCTCCTTGTTTCTGTGGTACGCCTGAGGAAAGGGAATGTATATATATATTTTCACTAAATGCAGAGCTCTTGCAGTATAAAAAGCTTAGAAACTACCTGGAAGATTAAGACAAACCAAGGGACGTATGAACTTTTCATGCAAACAACCTACGCTGGATTGTAAGTCTAGTATGGCCCACAAAGGTCTCCATGATGGGAACTGCAAAGGTTGTCTCTGCTGTGCTACAAAATGCCAACACTTGTTTTTTTTTGGATGGGCCTGGCAAAAGGTGAGTCACCAGGACAACGTGCATCATCTCAAGGAACAAGAAAGTGGCAGATGATCATGAAGACATTCTGAAGTCACCACAGGCAGCCACCTAGAGAACAGTCCTGATTATTGCAGTGGACTGTTACTTCCAGATGCTAGTGGAGCACCTGCATGTTTTTCTTCTGTAAGAATCAGGCCATCTTCTGGACATCTCAAGAATATCCAAATGTCTCCCAGCGCAGTCTTAGCTCATTAAAGGTTTCTCATCAAGGCAACATTACACACTTTTTTAAAAATGAGGCGGTGGTGGGGAAATAGAGTGAAAGAGACTACCATGAAATTTTTCCTAGATGCCTCCTGCAAAACAGAGATGCAGCCAAGGACTTCCTTCAATGGCAATGTGTGTGTATAGCCTGCTGTGGTTTTAACACATACCCTCCCCTGTACGTGCCAGGTCTTAAATATTACATTTCCCCAAAGGTGAGACATGTCTTTCATACCTGGTTGTGGGATCTGTTTGGTTGTCATCACTGCTGTTTTTACTTTCTCCTCTCCCTCCTGACTGTCCAAGGAACTTCTGCTTTCCACACTATCTAAGCGCTTGAGGAGCACAATGGGATCCTGGTTTTGGCTTGGCCTTGCCTTTTTGGAAGGGCTCCGCTCCACCTTCCCTGTTGCCGCTGTGCCAAGCTCCTGGCGCTGGCTGGAAATGGCACTCGATGTACTGGCGTTGGCCTGTGTGCTTTTTGCCGAAGAAGTGGCTCCTTTACCCACCATCTGTTTAAAAAAGGGATGAATAGGGGGCTGGATGTGGGGAGAGTAAGATATCAGAAATACACATCATCATCACAGCTGGTAGCAGGTGGGAAGAAGCCTCACAACCAACCATTCTCAGAAATAACAGCTGTGTTTGAGACTAAGAAAAACAGTATCAAAAATGGCATATACATTGCCTTCCATATGCCTGCCTGTTCATAAATACACTGTAAGTCTTTTGCGCTCCTCAATTCCTCTTCATTATCTGCTTCACAAGAGTTTAATAAAGAAGCTCAGGTAGTTTATAGAACTGTAATAATTATTATATTCTTGTTGGAATGTATATAGATCATTACTAAAAAGTGATATGATAAGGAAGTGGGCGGAAGATTGGGATGGGTAGGAGGCGTAAGAACTGATACCAGGATGAAGAAGCAAACAGCTTTTCCAATGTATGTGGCAACAGTACAGTGGGGCCTCGACTTACGAACATCCCTACTTATGAAAATTTCGAGTTACGAAAAGCTCAAGCTGCAAAATTTTGCTTCAGCTTGAGGCCAGAGCTTCCAGTTACGAACAGAAAAAGGCAGGGAAAAAAGGCAGGGAATTCAAACCGTTGGTGGCGAAGAGGCTGCTTCTTCACCTCAACAGTTAGGAAAAGGGAGGCTCAGCCTCACGAGCTTCCAACACCACCCTGACCACCACGCCGGATGCCAGTGCTTTGGAAGCCTGGGAAGCTGGCACCCGGTGTGGCTGTTGGGACAGATTTTGGCTTCCTAGGCTTCCCAAGCTGCACCCGCTGCCCTCTGCCTCCTGTCCCCGTGGGGGCAGGAAACAGAGGGCAGTGGGGATGGGAGGCAATGGGTGCAGCTTTGGAAGCCCGGGATTTTTTTTTCTTAGGCCAGAACGGATTAATCAGTTTTCAGTGCATTCCTATGGAAAATGGTGCTTCGACTTACGAAATTTTTGAGTTACGGCCACCGGTCCAATATGGATTAATTTCATAAGTTGAGGCACCACTGTATTTTCCATAACAAGCAAGGCACCACGTTAATATCAGCCCTCTGCCAAGAAGCTAGAAAGAAAAGAATGAATAGTGACCATACAGTCTGGAATTGTGAGAAGATCATTCTTATGGCAGTTCAAACTTCAAATGTGAAGTTTGAACCACCCTAAGAATGATCTTCTTGCAATATTGGGCTCTGCTCTTGCACTCCTGAATGGCTTTTTTCCATTTTACCTGATTTGTTGGCTTCCCGGCCACCTCACTCTGTGAAGAAACAGAGCTGCCTGTCTCTGAGCTCTCTGAGGCTTTCCGAAGAGATGCAGCTGCTGGCTTGGCTGGCCTTGCTCTCTTTTTTCCTGCCAACTGAGCACCGCCTGCTTTGCCTGGTGTGGCACCTGCACCCTTTGCAGCCAGCGCTTTTGCA
This sequence comes from Pogona vitticeps, assembly GCF_051106095.1. NCBI lineage: Eukaryota > Metazoa > Chordata > Lepidosauria > Squamata > Agamidae > Pogona > Pogona vitticeps. The sequence continues at coordinate 94,732,931 of NC_135784.1, forward strand.
GGAGCTGGAGCAGGTTTCTGGGTCACCTGAGCTGGTTTCTAGGAAAAGTGTGGTATTATATAATTAGTCTCTAACAAGAACAGAGGCTCTAAATCAGCCATCCTCAACAGGGGCCATACGATCCCCGGGGCAACCTGGCACATGTGAAGGGGGCCACAAACTGGAAACAATTCTTCACACACCAACTTGTAAGGTTCATTATGTGACTTATATTCTCCTGATTCATCCTATATTTCTTTCATATTGTGTTTATGACCATGGCCCCCAAAAAGTTGAGAATGGATGCTCCAAAGCAAAAACATATCAAAGAAGAAAAAGGTGTTGAAGGTGGTACTCCTGATCAAAAGGGATTAAATCGGTTATGCCGATCAAAATACTTATTACCCGTTCAACCACGTGCCACCAATTGTTTAGCTTCTAGCTCCTGCACAGAACCAAAACACTGTGAAAATCTATAGTGTCAACACGCTATGAAGAGCTTTGCCACACCTGTGTGATGGGGCAAGCAGAGCGCAGGTCTGACTCTGAAATCTGGAAACAGTGGCTGTGCTTAGAAAAACATATTGAAACTGAACAAAGTGAGACAAGCAGAGGTCACTTGCCCACATGCCCTACGGTTGTGCCTGTCCATCCCTCCTCAGCAGGCATCAATAACCCAGGAGAGGTATTCTTTTAACCACAGTTTCTAAAATGGGAAGCTGCAGCTACCAAGGGCAGAACAAGCCAGATCTTAAACCAACTTCAACCCATGGTTGTAAGAGCCTAGCGTGCCTCAATCTCCTACCATAAAAGCTTTTATTGGCTCAGGTTATGGAATCTCTGTTGCTTCAGAGTAGGCTCTCTGAAGTGCCCTGTGATAGGTATGCCTTCTCTTTTGTGGCAAGAATTGGTAGTGGAAGGAACCATCCATGCAATGTGGGTGGATGGGGGAATGTTTGGTCCTCCCTGGGTTAAAAGTAAAGGTAAAGGTTCCCCTTGACAATTTTTGTCCAGTCGTGTTCGACTCTAGGGGGCGGTGCTCATCCCTGTTTCCAAGCCATAGAGCCAGTGTTTTGTCCGAAGACAATCTTCCGTGGTCACATGGCCAGTGCGACTTAAACACGGAACGCTGTTACCTTCCCACCGAATTGGTCCCTATTTATCTACTCACATTTGCATGCTTTCGAACCACTAGGTTGGCAGGAGCTGGGACAAGCGACGGGCGCTCACTCCGTCACGTGGATTCGATCTTACGACTGCTTGGTCTTCTGACCCTGCAGCACAGGCTTCTGTGGTTTAGCCCGCAGCGCCACCACGTCCCTTCCCTGGGTTATTGGTCTGTAATTCCCACCATCCCCACCTACAAGTCAATAGTGAGGGATCATGGGAACGACATTCCAAAAAACACCTGGAGGGGCAGATTCTCTGTCCCTGATATAAGATGGTGAGTGCTCTGTCTTGTTTACTTTTGGGTTAAAGACTGTTGAATTTTAATAAAGTTGTAATTAATATTGCTGGCATCTGATATGGTTAACAAGTGTACCATACATTTTATAATCACTGCTATTGAAACCTGAATGTTAGAATATTTATCATGGCTATTGTCTGATTATTGTTCTTACTTTATTTTCTGTGATTTCCTTTGAATACAATGCATTTGTGGGCAATAAACTATGTCTCAAAGGTTACCAGGAGAAAAAGTCCCAATGAACTCTATAGGTCTTATTTCCAAATAGACATGCATAGGACTGCATTGTCAAGCAGTATCTTGAACTTAACTTTGGAGGCAGCAGCAGGTGAGAAGGTATTTTGGCAGCCCTACAGGTAAAATAGAAGCCTTCTCTCAATTTCTTACAAACATTTTCAGCCAAAATGCTACTGACAGCATTGGTTGTTATCTGCCTCTCCCAAGCCACACTACAGTCTGCATTTTTCTAAAGTGCTCTCATCTGTTTTTGATATACAACATCTGGCACAATATTACGAATAATGATACTGCACAGCCAGCATATATTTTTAAAATGTAAGAGTGATTTATAACATCTCTATTAGCAATTCCTCTGTCAATCTTCTTTAAAAACTGAGAGCTTTAAAAAAAAAAAAATCTGGGTGCCAGATTTGATAGCTATGCAAACTACCGTATTTTTCAGTGTATAAGACGTTCCCATGTATAAGATCCCCCCCCCAATTTTCTAATCAAAAATGAAAAACTATAAGTGGGGCTTAGCAAGTGTAGGGGGAAACGGATCAAAGGACTGCAGAATCACTTTGATCCCTGCTTTCCCCTCCATTTGTTTTTGTTCTCTCTTCAGCTTACTTCTGTGTATAAGACGACCCTCAATTTTTAAGTCTTATACATGGAAAAATTCAGCAATAAGTCCTTTTTTAAACTGCCGGCACTGTTAGAACTCTTTTTCTTCTGAGCAGAAACATTGCCTAAGCACTCTGTTGGGAAGCAGACTTGACAATTCTAGACTCCAACATGGGGATGAGGGACAGGCGGTGGAAGAAAAGAGAAAGGATGAAACTACTTGCGGAGCAGCCGTTAAACTGCAGTACTGCAGTCAAGACTAGAGTGGTCTTAATCGACTAGATAGGCGGGATATAAATTATAAAGAAAAAAAAGACTGCTCATAAACTGTGTTTGATTCTGATAGGCTCAGGTGGCCAGTTCGAGATTGACTCAGTCTTCCATCCTTCTGAGGTCAGTAAATTTGAGTACTCAGAGAGTGCTTTAAGTGCTATAGGGTGGTATATAAGTAACACACTTCCCTTTCCTTTTTTCACTGAAGTAATCCAATCACCTGCCACAACTATGTAGAGCTCCTTACCATTTCAAATCCAAGCCAGTACTCTTAGTCTGCTGTTGTTTCTGTGCTACTCATTAGGTGTCTTACAGCTTGGGTGGGTTCGTACAGCAACTGAGTGAACACTGAATTGCCCAATCTAGTCCAATGGTCCCGAGATGTTCTTGGATTAAAACTCCCAGAAGCCTTCCCCACTAGCTGTGCAGGCCAGGATTCCTGGGAACTGTAGACCAAATACATCTGGGGACCCAAAGTTGGGAACCACACATCTAGATACTAATCAACAAAGTAATGGATACTCTTAACACAGGGACAGGTAAAGTGAGGCCTTCAGGGAACTGGTCATGGCGTGGATAAAAAAACTTACAAATAAATAAATAAATAAATAAATAAAGCCCATGGAATTCCCACATTCTACACAGAATACAATGGTTGTGGGAAGGGCTTCTTTTGAGCAAAAAAGGCCTCTAGGAGCAGTTTGCTGTTGTTGTTTTAGAAGGAAGGAGAAATGCCCATGCAGCTACCTCTTTATTTATTTAAGTTTAGCATTTTTGGGTCTCATAGAGCAGAGGTGCCTAACCCTGGTCCGTGACCCAGTGCTGGTCCGTGGCCTGAGCCGGACCAGGCCGCCAAGGCAGACCTCCAGCCCCCACCCCTGCATGCACTCACCCACGCACAGCCTGTTTGCGGCTGCGCACACGCTCCAGCACAAGTGTGCGAGTGCCACAGTGCCATTTGCGTGTGCGTGCATGCTTGTGCGCATCTGCAAATGGTGGTGTGGCGTTCACATGAGTGCACATGCACCTGTGCAAGAGAGTGCCCGTGCAAGAGAGAGAGAGAGCACATGTTCGCGCATGCGCGCAAACGCAGGGGGTGCCCCGCCTTCCCCTGCCAGACTGTGAACTGAAAACGGTTGGGGACCACTGTCATAAAGGCCTGGGCGGGGGCTTTAATTTGGCTCCCAACCCTTAGATCTTACCCTACCCCTTTCTGAACCAGGATCTGTAGCAGCACAATTAGACTTGCACACACACACAGGTCTCCTTCACAAAGTCTGAAATTTTCTGCAGAAGTTAAAATTCAGTTGATCAGATTTACAAAAAACAGAGACCAGTTTCACACTTTTTACTTCTCCCTTCCTGCTAAACATCTGAATAAGGTTTCTAGCAGCTTACTTACTGAGCCTCGTGGCGCAGTGGTTAAAACGCTGTACTGCAGCTAAAACTGTGCTCACGACCTGGGGTTCAAATCCCAGGTAGCCGGCTCAAGGTTGACTCAGCCTTCCATCCTTCCGAGGTCGGTAAAATGAGTACCCAGCTTGCTGGGGGGGGCAATGTGTAGCCTGTATAATTAAAATTGTAAACCGCCCGGAGAGTGCTTGTAGCGCTATGGGGCGGTATATAAGTCCAATAAATAAATAAATATAAATAAATAAATACTTGTCTTTCCCTTTAAGGTTCACTGCATTCAAACCCAAGTAGGTGCTTTGAACTTTGGTAGTGCTGATGTTTACAGTAGACTGCAGCTGTAGAATTCAGTCTCCAGCCACTCCCACCACCAACACACACTGCTCTTCAGTTACCTGGGTGAATACTGTGCCTTCTTTCGAGTCAGACTCATCACTGGAATCCTGACTGCTGTCTTCGCTTTGTTGGGCCTCCTGAAGTGATGTCGACACAGGCTGAGGCTTTGGAGCACCTGCAATGTTTGCCTTGGTTGCTGAAAAAAGTTGGGTGACACAAGATGAGGACTCAACAAGCTACAAACTGGGAGTTCAGAGCTTCTATATGGTCACCACTATTTTTTAAAATATCTTCAATCCTTTCCTTCAAAGACGCCTTTATTCTCCGCGGCCTTCCTCTAAGACAAAGGTGAGAAACCCCCAAGGACTTAACTCAGTTTCAGAGTAACTGCGTGGTGTCATTCCAAGGGTGGATGGGTTACCATGAGCCAAAGACTGGAGCAAAAATATCAGCACATCTTAGTTCAAAGCTCTTACCTCTAGTAACTAAACCTTAGACAAAACATGTCCACATTTTAGAATGGGAAAAATCTCATAAAGGAACTGACAAATGGGGAAGAAGACATGGCTGTCTGGGGAATCCCAGGAGAGCAGGCTGGGACCTTGATCTAATCCCTAGAGGCTTTTTTAAATCCACTATCCTCATTGTGAGCATCTTCCTCTTAGTGCTTCCCATATGTTTATTGAGTATTTTTCGCCTTATTTTTCAAACTACTTGCCCACTTTTCCCTTGTTCTCTTATTACATTCCTTAATAAAAAGTACTGTACATATTTTTCCATTGGGATCAGAGGTTTTGGAGCACCTTTGTAGAACAAGCTCTTCCATCCACCTCAACCACCTGAAACACTTTTAAGGCATAAGAAGTTGGTTGGGGCATAAACAGCTAGGGAAAAGGTGCTGGAATGGCATTTCCCTCACTTCCAGGTAAAGATATCTTATCATTGGGAAAAGTCCAGCGCAAGCTGGCCAAGACTCTGGAGGATGACACAATACCTGCTTTAAATACCATAGTATGCACCAAAACTATGTCGATTCATCATTAACCCCCCCCATGTACTCTTCGACCGCTAGTCTGCAGTCTTAAAAATCCCTCTGTACACTTAAAATAATTTCTTCCTAAACACAACATTGTACTTAGAAAGTGCAATTTATTAAGAATTAAGAATTTATTAAGACACCACTTTGAAGAAGTTAGACATTTCATTCCTTTTATCAAATCTGTAACAAAGACATTATTGTACAAATATCCCCAATAAGAAGCTTTCTGGTCATCAGTTAGCCTTTTTAAAAAGGCAATACCCTGTTACTTCCATATATTTTAACAATTTATGCTTTTGTTCACCTAACAAATTCCTCTTTCCCACATTGTCTAAAGTAGAAAACTGATGAGAGGAAATGACTGCCTTGAACTCAAAAGAGCCTGCATCAAAAGACCTGAACACCACGTTAGGGATGGTGCTTTCAGTATTTTTGTCAAACAACAAATCACAACTAATTCTCCTTCATGAATTAGAAGTTCCTAATATCAAGTCTTTCAACAACGGAAACCATAACCCCCCTAGGCTATTCCAAGCCAATTTTAGACCTCTTTACAATGTTCCTATAGAGAAAGCCCGGGAAATATAAAACAGTTCATTTGATGTTTTCTTCCTTTTCCAGAAGAGCTCATCATTTAGACATGGATCTGCACTTGGCAATACTAAAAAGAATCAGAAACAAAAAAACCATCCTCTCTCCACTCAAAAGAACTGTTCATTAGCGATTCTGGAAGGGTGCACTGGAACAAAACAGAAGAGGAATACAGGACCGCAAACACTGACAGGTCTCTCATGTTCGCTTCAGAATAATTGGCATCTGCTCCCATGTTTCTGCACTTCAGAGCGCAAACGGCATGCTGGCCAAGCAAAGGCACTGACAAAGAAGCAGAAAACAAAAGGCCCCAAACAAAACTGGAGACTGCTTACCGGACAGGGGCGGCAATTTGAGAGCTGCCGGCGCCACGTCATCCTCACTGTCAGATGTGCTGCTGCTGTCGCTGCCCGCTCCCTTCGCTTTCAAAGCACTCGGTGCCGCTTTCACCAGGCTGCCTGGTTTATTATCCTGATTTGGTTTGGTCCCAGTAGGCGCCTGGGGACCCTGCAATCTCTGCACCACAGGAAAAAACCAAAGGACACAACCCACCACTGGTAAATGATCTGTTTTCATGCTCCAGCTGCAGCATGACAAAGAACACCAAAGCGGATAAAATCACAGTTGTTTAGTGAGACTGGTGTGAGGTTGGCAACATTTTAATTCCCAGAAGTGAGTGAGACAGGAGTTCAGGACCAGATGTGAAAAAACACTCCTTTGATACTTTATACAGTGATTCAATGGAGGTGTTCAGCAACGTACAAGGGTCCTAGGAAGTCCTACCGAACCTAAACACTTTGGTTTTAGAGCCCTGGTTTATATCCTAGGCATTTTCTACTTTTAAACTGTTATTTTCTACATTTTTGACCCGGCTTTACATTTGGAGTATCTTACATGGTATGTGCATATACCGTATTTTTCGCTCCATAAGACGCACCTTTCCATAAGACGCACCAATTTTTTAGGAGAAGAAAACAGGAAAATATAATCTGTTTTCTTCACTCCATAAGATGCACAGACTTTCCACCCCCCTGTTTTGTGGGAAAAAAGTGAGTCTTATGGTGCAAAAAATACAGTATATAGAACTTCAAAATCTCTGTACAGTATTAGCTTGGTCTGAGAGCACATGACTAACCCATGTCCCTCAGCAGATGTCATGGAAGGAGCATAGGTATTTTTCGACACTAAACCCACTGGGGTATCCAGACTAATGTCTACTCTGCTTAGCAGCAGTCCTTGATTTCAGGCAAAAATCTTTGCCCATTCAACACAGTGATAGGAGATAACGAACCTGGCACCTTGTTCATGCAGAACCTGAGCTGTGACTATTTCTATCTCAACTGTCACCAGCACAAACTCAACATGTGAGGCAACAACTCAAGCCAGACTCTTGGCAAATAGCTGCCTTTTTAAGACCAAAAGATCGTTTTTGTTTTGATTTGCCACAAGAACTAGACACCTGGACATGGATGAATTTATGAAGGCTAAAACTTACAAAACATTTTGGAGTTGTACAATACGCAATTACTGGCAAAGCCATTTCATGAACTCCTCAGAACACAAACTCTCAATAGGCACTTTCAATAGCATGGCTGTCCCCACCTTTCAATCTCAACCTACTGTATGTTGAAAAGCTCAGGTTTCTATGCTTTCATTCTTCAGAGGTTCTTCTGTGGGAGGGGAATTTCTCTCCTTTGCCCACATACTTGAGCTGGCTGTAAAGGTGGAAAGAATGGGCAATACCTGGTAACACATAGTATCTTGAAGATACTGTATCTGCCTGTTGGTACCCTGAAATGTTCCTTACACTTCCATTTTGTTAAGCAGAGAAGCACATGAGAAGATAACTGGACATTACTCTACACTTCTTTATAAACTTACAGTGGTTTTGAATATATTCAATTTACTGGCTGGCTGGCTAGCTAGCTCAGTGGTTTAGGTATCTGGCTGCGGAGCCAGAGGTTGGGAGTCTGAGTCCCCACTCTGCCTTCTGCAGGAAGAGCCAGCCTCTGTAGCCTTGGATAAATTGTACAGTTGCAGATATTCCCAAAAGATGGGAATAGGAAGCAATTTCTGAGTACTTCCTACCTAGAAAACCCAAAAAAGAGTCAACATAAGTCAGGACTGACTTGATGGCACAGGAGTATTATCATCAATTGATTGGAAGCAAACTCCTGATCCTTTTCAGCACTACCTTAACCACAAGCTTTCTAAACCTGATGCACAACCCTCCTGAAGAGAACTAGTTTACAGATAAAACACCTTCTAGCCTCTCTTCATTACAGAGCTTGCTACAGTTAACACAATCCCAGGAGGAAGCAACCTCTATAATCCAGACAGCAGAGCATAAAAGTGTGTGTGTGTGTGCACAACAAACAAATCGATAAAGCCAGGTGGGTAGTTTGTGGCCCTCCAGGTGCTGCTGGACGATATAGTTTGCACATCTCTAACTACTGGCTCTTAACTGTGGTTGGTGGAAGCTGTAATGTGGACAAAGGCAGGCCCATGAGCTGCATATGTCTCACTGTGGGCCTCCCCCACCCCAAACCCTTCCAAGTGTTTTTTTTTTTTTTTATTATTTCTCTGAAAGTCTCCTTGCATGGGAAGCAACTTTACCATGTTTTGCCCACCTCCCCCTCATTGTTATAGACTATGGATGGGGCTTCCTTCAAGACCACTAATATTTTACCACAGTCCCCAAATGGTGCTATTTCCCCCTACAGTGACTGAGTAACACCCGCCCCCCGAATACTGCCTTTTCTCCCTATGGTGGCTGAAGGGTATGCAGAGGCTTTTTTCAGTTAAAAAAGAAGGGGATGGGGGTGTATGCCAGCACGGCTGAAGCCCTTCAAGATCCAAGAGTTGGCATAAGCTTCTGTTTGTCCTCTGGGAGTTGCCCACCCTTGTACGAAAGAGTGATGTGGCTCAAAACCTACACAACAGAAGTCTCTATGAAAATGAACTCTTCCTTTTTAAGTTTTTAAAACAGGAATTCATAAGGAGTCCTGTTCTTGGAAAACTGAAACATGATCTGGAGCAAAATGAAAGATTTAATCTGATCTGAAGGAGCCCTAGGCTCCGTGCCTCATAAACTCCAGGTCTTCCATAATATTTAAACTTGTTAATTCCTCAGACTAACTCAATTGATTCTTAAATGACAGAAGTATTTGTTGATTTGAAATTCTTTCAACTCAGCAGTATTAAAAAGGATGGGTTGCGCATAAACTACATAAAACTCAAGCTTGTGGAACAGTAAATAGAAAAGAGCTAGTTTTGGAAGGAAAGGCTGAAGAAAAGAACATGCATCAATGTTTTCAGAAAATATAGCCTGCCATTCAATTGCTTCAGAAAGAAGCCAAGCAGGAAGAAGTCTAAGTTGTAGTTGGCGGAATTACACCAAAATTCAAAGGGCCCCACAGGATGCAGAATCAAAGCAGCCTTTTCAAAAAGCCCAGCATCTGGCCTGCTGCATTTTTAAAAACTCTAGGGAGGAAAACAAGGCCTTGGGCATAAAAAGATAGTAGTTTTCTAAGCAGCTTTCATCTATTGAATAGGTCAATACCCGGACTGGTGGGCCTGTAATAGCAAGAGTTCTTTCTTATCATCTCTGCCCAGGGTGTGGCACAAGTAAGTTTCTGTGCAAAACACCTCTGGCAGCTGACTGCCAAAAAAAAGCCTCTTCTGTGGTCAGAATTATTTCACTGAAAAGTTTATTCTTTTGGGTGGGGGAAGAGAGATGAAGAAAGAAGGATTAGATATGATCCCCTTTCCGCTCCCCTCAAAATTATTCAAACATAGGATCACATAGCACACCTTTTCTAGCTGCCAACCTCATGAGAGCTGTGTATAAATCAGACATCAATAGATACAACAATTGCTCGTTGTTTTAAAGTGATTTTTTTTATTTTTATTTTTTTTGCATTTGATTCTATCCTGCATAATTGCTTGTTCTGCTTCCCGCCTGCTTCTGCTTGTGTCAGAGAGAATATTTCCTTCTGCATCAATTGCTCTAGTCTTTCTGCCAAGGGATGGGGCTGCTCACCACACTCACCAAAGGACACTCGTGTGGTGGTGGCAAGGGGAGCTTTTTGTGCTGTGACACCTACTGCATTAATCACTGCTTTTCTGCTGTAAGTTACCAAGTGCACCTGACCTTCCATACTTGGTGAGGATAGTTCTCATTTCCTGTGTATTTATCCTGCTACGTTCCATCTGTAGAGTACCAATGATCAGGATACAGCTATTAGACGTCGGAAAAAAGTAGGTTCAACTGTCAGCGGTTATGAAGCTTTCGCTTGTCTTTCTTAACATGCAGCAATCGTACAATTCACTGATGAAATGTACACCTCTAAAGTTATGCTGATGAAAGTATGTAACAGTGTTCCAGCTTGTACCTATCTAATTACAGTGGTGCCTTGCATCACAACGTTAATTCGTTCCAGCGAAATTGCTGTAGAACAAAAACATCGTGATGCGATTTTAAAAAGCCCATCGAAACACATTAAAACCAGATTAACTCGTTCCTAGGGGCTTCAAACTCACCGTCCAGCGAAGATCCTACATAGCGCGGCCATTTTCGCTGCCTGTGCAGCGAGGAATCCGTGCGGAAACACAGCGGGCAGCCGTTTTGTTTACCCGGTGGCCATTTTGAAACCGCTGATCAGCTGTTAAAAATCATCACTTTGCGATGATCGGTTCCCGAAGCAGGGAACCGATCATCGCAAAGCGAAATTCCCCCATAGGGAACATCGTTTTGCGATCGCAAAAAGTTCATCATGATGCGATTTCGTTGTCAAACGGAGCGCCCGTCTTGCGGGGCACTACTATATATGTAGGCATAGCTACACAATGATCCAAATAATATAGGTTACAGCAAATTTGTGCTGAGGTTCACTTGCCTCAGTTGTTAAAGTGATATGTAATTCTCTTTAAGGAGATGGAAAATAAGTATTAAGAACATTAACATTTCTGAAGACTGCATTCCTCTTCCATCCTTTTCTGGTATAAAGATCAGGACAGCCCCACAATTGTGGAATGCTTTACCGCCTGAAATATGCCTGGCGCCTTCACTGGCAATGTTTAAGTGATTACTAAAACATTTTTATTTAGACAGGCCTTCCTGGACTCTATTATAGCTTGATACAACAGTGCTTAAATTACGAGATATCTGCTACTGTTCAACCCCTGCCATGCTTTTAATATTTTATTTTTATGACTTCCTGATATTATTTTCATTTGTTCATGTTGTATTGACTATTTATATTATTATCCTGTTATTTTATAGTTTTGTCTTTATATTTTGTTTTCTTGAACTGTGTAAGCTACCTAGAGTGGCCTGAGTTGCCAGATGGGATCGACTGATTGACTGGTTGACTGATTCATTACTCACTGCTTTCAACTTTAAATATTGTCTTTTGACATTGAAATCCTCCTTGGGTCCTTTTCAAGGAGAATGGCAGGGCTAAACATTTTAAATCAATCAATCATAGTTTGACTTTCCGCAGTAACAAAATATATGACAGAAATTCACAGAAGCTTATCCAACCACACTGTGAAAGGAAGATCTGTTTGTGGGGATCTGAACTACAACATTTCATTCTTTTCAAACTCTTAGATATCAGAATTAAATGCTCCCTACATTCCTTGTCTCCACTATGCATAACAACAGTTTTTTTAAAAAAAATCCCAGTTAAGTTGGATACCCATTTAAAAAAACATCAGGATAAAGGACTTTGTTTAGCTTCATATGCAGGAACAACTATGTTAAACTGTATTCTGAAGACAATGGCTTTCTAGTTTGATTCCTCCTGCATAAAACACTGGTATCTGCTCCCTTTCAACTAAGGCAAGGAGAACAGGGCATGTTTTATGTGAAAGTATAAGCTGGCAGCTTCATTAGTCATTCTTATTTGCCATACAATCTCAAATGAAATATACCAACAGCTGGATAAACATCCAAAATCTTAAAACTCAATGTAAACATGAAACTCATTTTGACAATGCCAATCAATCCATTTTATCCCACACTCAGTCCTATTTTTTATGTTTTTTGCTTACACAGGCAAAATCCAAAATCCACTTGCCCACTTATGCTGGTGCAATACAAACAGCATAACCTTTGGAAGTAAACTGCCTTAGTTTAAGAAATCTCCATATTATTTGTTGCATATCATACTGAGTTGTGTGACTTAATGTGCAACTGATAATATTTATGGTGATGTCTTAACCTGGGGCAATTTGCCACCAAATGTGCTGTTTGCACAGCTACACAAGAGAATTTTGGTCACAGTCTCAACTATTGGCTCCAAATTTAACTCCTTAGTCTACCTGCCAAAGAAATAAAGAGACCAAAACCCCCTACATCATTACATGGAGGAAAAGAAGATAGTACATGCAGAGAAGTACTGCAATACAGCAGAAACCATGACTAAAATCCTGTTACTTAGCATATAAGTCATATTACAGTAGGCCACTGAATCAGTCAGTTCCACCATAAGGGCCATTTATTCAAATGGGCCTACTCGAGCTGTAATCTACTACACTAAAATATATTACAAATACAGTAAGTACATCTGAATCCTTGGGACATATGAGAAGTCAACTCACCAGATTCTCCACTCTTGAGCAACTTACTGTGTTAAGCAAAGGAATTTCAGCATTCCGGGCTGCTAACCCTCACTCCCCCAGATGGGAATGCGAGAAAGTTTCAAGGGATAGCTATGAGGAGAGTTAAACTCAAAGGCTTTTATAAACATGACCCCTGGAATTCATGATTTGACAAGTATCTCTTTTCTAAGTCCTCAAGGAAACTAAACATTACCTTCAACAATTCTTGTCAACTTATATTAAAAACGGACAAAGTATTCCCTCATTATGTTTTTGCAAGTCCTAATTAATTCAGATCTCTTTTACATGTCAGATCCCTTGTAATCACCTCAATCCACCAACTTATGACATTTAAAAGTTAGTAACCATTCTGTCTGGCAGAAGACAACACACATGAAATGTGTTTGGAGAGGAAAATGGCAGGAGAGGAAGGAGAGTGTGAAAATTCAGTCATGGGGCTATCCATCAAGAAGCAAATAATAGCATTGTTCAAACCCCACTAGATATTTACACACATGCAAGAAATATTACTGATGTTACCAGCACTAATTGCAACTAACTGAGAAGATGCCCTGCACTAACTAGCACATGACTACCATACAACTGGGCACCTTGTCAATTAATTTAATTCCTTTTGTGTAAGCATAAATATCCAACAGATCCTGATCAGTAACAGTAAACCAGTGCAAACGATAGGTTGTTGTCATACAAGTGTTCCACAACCATACTAGGTGTGAATAATTCTTATATGAAAAAAAAACACATGAAAAGAGGTAGAGAGCAATTATACAAGAAAGTAGGTTGAAAGACAAGTAACATTTGAGGTACAGAAGGATTCAGAGGACATATTGAAAGCATCTGAATGTTACTCCACAACCAAGACCAATATTGATAAGTGGACACAAGAAAACGCAGATAAAGTGATGGGTTTTGTAGTGCTTTTTTCCAGTTCTATGGCTGTTCCCATCTTGGCCTGGGAGGCAGCTCTTGTGTCAATTCAGAGGAGAAGAGCCAAGGTCACATCTCAAGACTGATAAACACTGAATACCATTCTAAGTGCTTACCAGTCTAGGAGAAGGAGGTGACAAGTTTAAAACCTACCTTGATTGACTAGGACAGTGGTTCTTAACATGGGCGATAATGCCCCCCAGGGGGCGATTTCATTTTTCAGGGGGGCGGTAGAATGAAAAGGGGCGGCGTGGGGGCGCTGGAGCAGAAGGGGGCGGTAGGGGGGCGCTGGAGCAAGCCAAATCTGTGAAGATGGCTGCAGCCTTTTTACAATTTTAATTTAGTTTCAGACTTTTTGTCTTGAAATTTTTAGTTCCTGCATTTGTTTTTATGCCCCTTTTATATTTCTTTTTGAGTCTTAAAATTCACTTGCAACTAAATCATTAAATGTTACTTTTTGGGGGGCATTTCATTTTCTTGGAATTTAATTTTGTTTTCAGGGGTCATTGGATTTAAGTGTCTTAAATCAATCAATCAATCAATCAATCAATCAATCAATCAATCATCACTGCGGGGAGGGGGCGATGATAACTTCCTCAATGGGTCAAGGGGGCGTTTCTTTCAAAAAGGTTAAGAACCACTGGACTAGGAGACTTAGCAATGGTTACATGGAATAGCATGGTAATTAAGTAGCAAAATCATTAGTTACTTAATCATTTTATTGTTCTATGGGAAAGACCTGCAGGAGCTTATTTTAGATGCTTGGCATTTAACAGTACAATTTGTATCTTTTTGTATTTCTTTTGTTTTATAACTTTTTACCCAAGTATGACTCTTGGGGGGCAAGGGTGTGAGTGCCTAAATAAAGTGTCTTAGCTACGAGGGCTATGCTATTTTTGTTCTTTGGGTGTCCAGCTTGGTAAGGTTAGTGTGGAAGGTTTAAGGTACACAGCTGAAGAGTATTTAAGCCCAAATAAGGGAGGAATTGGAAATCTAGGTTAGAGGCTTGCCCATAGTGGGCCACTCACACACTTTCTATGTCTCACCTAACCTAGAAATAAAGGGTGGTGGATGCTGGGAACTAGAGTCATGGCACCTTCCCCTAGCAAAATGACCTGTCTAAGGCGGCATATTCCTGATACTATAAAGTAGTTATAGATATAGGCAGTAAAGAATTAAGGGTGGGCGAAAAACCCAACCACATGACCTATATTCTCTGAAACTAAGATTCCACTCTCACAAGAAGGATCATCTTGCAAACATTAGCCTAGGTGGAAGGCGACACCGTAAAACCCATTATTTCAAGTAATTCCTACATAATTCTCCCCTTGCCAGGAAAAAGGGGCCTACAAATGATAAAACAAAAACAAAACAAAAACAAATAAAGAAATAAACCTTCTGGCTCACTGGAATTGGAGGAGCCTCATTCTCACTCTCAGACGATGACCCGCTGCTCTCTGAGCTCCCAGCCTTTTTTGCAGGAGTTGACAATTTTGCCAAGCTTGTGATGGGTGGCTTTGGAGTTTGTTTCATTGGAGTTGAAGCACAGGTTTCCCTGTCTGACATTTGATTGGAAGCCGCGTGTTCCACCAGAGGTATGGAAGCTTGAGCAGATTTTCCAGGTAATTTGGTCTATTGTTAAAGAGATATTGAATATGGAACCGTAAAGATAAATTCATTATTTCAGGTAGTTTGTATCTTAAATTCTTAAACACTCCCAGTGTAATCAGATTGAGATGAAGTTTAATGAAGACATTTTCAAGAATCAGATGCCACAGGAAGCTTGCACTGGTTTATCTGTTGCCTGATGGTTGCTGGACGAGTATTAGTATTTCTAGTACAACTATCTTTTAAATAAGCAGTAATAAGTAACTCATCTGAAACATTTTATAACCTATTTTTAAAACAGTTTACAATGATGAGCTAAACCCAACTGTCCCAACTAAAGTAAACTCACTGAATCAATAGAATTTCACTCAATGTGTTTATCAAAGCTTGGACTAAGAAATGGACTGAGTCCATTAAAAGATATTAGCACTAGAATGTAGCTAAAAATCAGTATAATTCGAAACTAGCCATCTGAAGAATGGCTGTGTAATTTACTGGTAAATATTAGCATTTGCAGAAATTGACATTATGGGCTTAGATCGCATTGTTGAACCTTCAATCAACAAATAGTACAGAAAATGACAAAAGTGTTGTATTAATACAGTCCATTTTCAAACCATTAAACATTTAATTTTGTGCCTACGGATTCTAAACCTTGAAAACAAGAACAATAAAAAAGGGTAAATGTCCCTGGTGCATCTCACCTGTGCTGCTGAAGATGGTTCCTCATCTTCACTGTCTGATGAGTCACTTGAACCCGAACTGTCTGTTGACTCTGCGGTTCTAGCTGCAGTTCCGGCTCCTGTGCTGACTTGGTTTGCTTTCACCTTGGCTGGAGGTACCTTTACTGCACTTGCTTTTGAAAGTGCAATAGTGGCTGGTGAGCTTTTTGCTAGCGTTGAACTGACCTGTGTACTCGGCACGCCTGGCTTTGCCTAGTGAGGAGGATAAAAAGAATGGGTGGCGTGAACCTCCAACAATTAGGAGAGCTAGCCAAGTCCCATACTGATCAAGAAGTACATACAGGAAAGTTCTACATACATGGAGTAAAGGATGAAAGATGGACAAAACAACCAACCACATTACCCTAGGTGGAAACATTAACCTATGTGGAATCTGAAACACCAAAACCCCATTATTTCAAATTAACTCCAAACCTTCTGGCTCACTGGAATTGGAGGAGCCTCATTCTCAGTCTCAGACGATGACCCGCTGCTCTCTGAGCTCCCAGCCTTTTTCGCAGGAGTTGACAATTTTGCCAAGCTTGTGATGGGTGGCTTTGGAGTTTGTTTCATTGGAGCTGAAGCACAGGCTCCCCGGTCTGACGTTTGATTGGATGCCGCACTTTTCGCCAGAGATGCAGAAGCCTGACCAGCTTTTCCAGGTAGTTTTGTCTATTGTTAAAGAGAAATGGGAAATGGTATAGAAATTCATGAAATGAGGTAGTTCACATCATGAATTTTTTCATAATTCCAGTGTAAATTGATCAAGATGAAGTTCAGTGAAGCAGTTTTCAGGATTTAGAGAATACAGGCATTTATTTATCTATTCCCTGATGGTTGCTGTATTAGTATTTTTAGTACCAGTTTTGTTTAAATAAATAGTAATAACCAATTCCCTTGAAATATTTTATAATCTATTTTTCTTTATTTGAAAACAGCTTGCAATGCTGAGCTAAACTCAAGTGTCCTAACCAAAGTAGGCTCATTGAATCAATCGAACTTCACTCAAATAGCTGAATATTTTGAAAAAGTGTAAATTCATAAACTCTACGATTTTCATCATGATTATGGATAAGTAACAAAAATATCTTGTAAGGTTGAGTATTTAGTCAAAACACAGATGTTTATGGAAAGAATGTTGCTGACTTGAGGAAACTGAACAGGAATAAAGTGAATGAAGGTTTGCCTTAGGCTAGAACACATGGTAATTTCCTACTGTTAGAAAACCTGAGTGACGAGATAAGCTGTTTTTAGAATTCTGGAAGGCTTTCATAGCCAGCATCTGATGGCTGTTGTAGGTTTTTTGGGCTGTTTGACCATGTTCTGGTGGTTTGTCCTAACGTTTCACCAGTCTCTGTGGCCACAAGGACCGGTGATCACTGCACACAAAAGACTAGCTAACAACACCCATCAAACACAGTGACAGGAATAACAATAAGGGAATCCTATAAACTGAAAAAATTAAGGAGATAAACATGAAAAAACTTGAAGAAGAACAGAAATTTCGAAAGCAAGTTTTTTTTTTTAGAAAGGCAGAAGAATATTGTTAGAAATTCAGGCAAAAAGAAAGGAACTAGAAAACCTAAAGGTAGAGAAAGTTCAGAGGGATTTGATGTATATAAAGAGTATTTTTTTAAAATTTAGCAATAAAAATTCAAAATTATTAGCTAGAATTTGCAAAAATAGAAGATTAAAAAACACGATTGGGATAATTGAACAGAAGAGGTAAGAGGTGTAATATAATGAAAGATAAACTGGAGACTTTTAAGAATTTTATCAGAAATTATATAAAGGAAACAATGTGTTGAAAGAAAGGTATAGAAAATTATATAAATGAGAATTTAAGAACCAAATTATTGGAATGTGACAAAAGAATATTAGAAGAAAAGATTAAAGAAAAAGAAATTGCTGAATTTATTATTAAATTGAAAAATAGTAAAACACCAGGCTTTGATGAATTGGGTCCAGAATATTATAAAGATTTTACTTCCATTCTGATAACTAAGCTAAAAATGCTTCATAATGCCACCTTCTTGGAAACACCGATTACTGATTCTTATTTCAAAACCCAACAAGGACCTAACAGACCCGGGATCTTATAGGTCTGTATCTCTAATAAATCAAGACACAAAGATCTGCTGTATTAGCAAACAGATCAAATCGATTTATAGCAAAATTATATTAAAGAGAACTTTATAAAGGTAAGACAAATGGATAATTTAACTAGGCAGGTTTTGAATATTATACAGTGGTGCCTCGCACAGTGACGATAATCGGTGCAGCAAAAATCGCTGCGAAGCGATTTCGTCGCTATGCAATATTAAAAAGCCCACAGGAACACATTGAAACCCCTTCAATGCATTCCTATGGGCTTCAGACTCACCTCTAAATGAAAATGCTCCATACGGCAGCCATTTTCGCTGCCCGGTAAGCGAGGAATCCGTCCCAGAAAACAGTGGGTGGCCATTTTTTTTAACCCGGTGGTCATTTTGGAACCGCCAATCAGCTGTTAAAAAATCATCGCTTTGCGATGATCGGTAAGCGAAACGGTACCGATCATCGCAAAGCGATTTTTCCCTATTTAAAACATCGCAATACGATCGCAAAAGCAATCGCAAAATCTTCGTTGCTATGCGATTTCATCGTTTAAACGGGGCGCCCGTTAAGCGAGGCACCACTGTATATGAGGTAGAAAAGTATTTAAGGCCCTTGATTGCGTGGAATGGTTAAAGCAGCTTTTAAAGTGTTGGGGATTTGGCAGAAGATTTATTGAGGTTACAGATCAATTATAAACAGATTTGTTGCTGTTTAGTCATTAAGTTGTGTCTGACTCTTTGTGACCCCATGGACCAGGGCAGGTCAGGCCCTCCTGTCTTCCACTGCCTCCTGGAGTTTGGTCAAATTCATGTTGTTATTATATTCAGATAATACAGTGGGGTCTCGACTTATGAACGACCCTACTTGCGAACAATTCAACTTACGAACCCGCCCTATAGGGGAAATAAGGACTCGGCATACGAACTTCCCTCGAGTTACGTACAGGAAAAAAGTGCCCCCTCCCTCCCCTTAGAGGCTTCTGGAGGGGAAAAAAGGGTCAGAAACTTAAAAATAAATAAAAGAAAGTCACTTACCAGGCCTTGGTAGCCCCCAAACAGCAGGAAAAAGAGCAGGAAACAGCTAAAAGCCGACACCCAGAAGGGAGCCTGGCAGCCATTTTGTGCTTTTCCCCCGCTCCTGTACCCTCCTCTCCCTGCCTATCAGCTGATGGGCTGGCTCTGAAGAGGCTTGGGGAGGCTTGCTCAGTACCTAAAAAGCCTGCCTGTGTGTCTTTGTGCTGAAAAAATCAGTACAACATGCTTCAAAACATGATTTAAAATTGGCTTCGTTGCTTTGCAAACTGTTCCCTGCCTTCCTCCTCGTTTCCTGAACCTAAGGGAAAAAATATCCCCCTCTAGTGGCAGAAGGCAGAATAGCAGCTTCCCATTAGTTTCTATGGACAGAAAAGAGCAGATACAGATTAAATGGTTTTCAATGCATTCCTATGGGAAATGCAGATTCGACCTAAGAACTTTTCGACCTAAGAACCACCTTCCAATATGGATTAAGTTCGTAAGTCGAGACCCCACTGTACTTCAGAAATAATAATTAATGATGGTTTAACAGAATGGCTTTTTCTAGACTGAGGTACAAGACAAGGCTATCCACTTTCTCCATTAATGTTTTGTATGATTATAGAACTGTTAGCTAATGCAATAAGAAATCATGAATTAATTCAAGGATTAGGAAAAATGTAACAATTAAGATTAATTTATTTGCTGATGATTCATTATTAACGATTAAAAACCCATTTGAAAGTATGACTAGAATTAAAAATCATTTAGAAAAATTTGGGAAAATAACAGGATTAACTATCAACTGACAAAAAACACAAGTAATGATGTTTAGTCACAATAAATATGAACAAGAAAAGTTTTTAAATAAATATGGATTTAAAATGTGCAATTATATTAAATATTTAGGTACAAATATAGTTAAAGTGACACAAAAAATAAAGGACCAAAGTTTTAATAAATTAAAAAGCAATATTAAGGATAAATTGCAGTAGTATTCTAAATTGAAACTATTGTGGTTTTAGAGAATTGCTATGGTCAAAAGGAAAATATTACCAAGAATAACTTTTTTATTTAGGATGCTCCCAATAAAATTAGAAGAGGGTTTTGGGAGGGAGTGGAGCGATGGCAGCAAGAGCACAGAGAATCCTCAGGGTTCTGAGGATCCTGTGTAAACTCCGGACCAGCAGATCCTCCAGCAGTGGAACGGGAGGGGGCAAGATTCACAGGAGGGTGATTTTTGCAGCGAAGGAGAGCTGGGAAACTCTGAATTCAGACAGCAAATCTGTCTTTGTGAGAAGTTCCTTTCTCAAAGCATCTGGCCCATTTGTGGTGAATCAGCTGCCTAACTTTGCCAGGTGGGAAGTGTGAAAAGAATTTCTTGCTTCACTCCGTCAACTGTGAGTAACTGGCCTTTTAATTATCATAAGCAAGTACAGATCAAACTGAAGCTGCTGACTTAAAAGCAGAAAAGAACGAACTAAGGCTGTGAAGGAGCACTAAAAAGAGAATAAACAAAAACAAGAACAAAGCCAGCTAAACTGGGGTAAACAAGAGACAAATAAGCTGTTACTTAATCTCTCTTTGAAATTAAACAGGAGCTCTAATTTCTACTGTGTCACAAAGAGAAGTGAAACTTAGAAGACATGGACGGAGATCACTTTCTCATCCCCTTGGCTTCCTCCTCCCGATGGCTGGTACACTAACATAATACTAGGTCCTGCGGTGAGCTGCGAATGGTGGATTATAAATTAAAACTACTTTTGGCTGAATTTGGATTTACAATTGGATGTGTTAAGTAGGATGTGTTAAACATGGCTAACAACAAGCCCAGTAGAGGTGATGGCATTCCAGTTGAACTACCGTATTTTTCGCTCCATAAGACGCACTTTTTCATAAGACGCACCATTTTTAGGAGAAAAAACAGGAAAATATAATCTGTTTTCTTTGCTCCATAAGATGCACAGACTTTCCACCCCCCTGTTTTGTGGGGGAAAAGTGCGTCTTATGGTGTGAAAAAAACGGTATTTAAAATATTAAAAGATTTATTTATTTATTTATTTATTGGACTTATATACCGCCCCATAGTAAACCGGGTTTAATGTGTTCCTATCGGGTTTTATGTTCCGTTTAGCGATGTTTCCGGATAGCGACGATTAATCCGGAACGGATTAACGTCGCTATGCGGGGCACCACTGTACATGGAAAAATATGGTATTCAGTCAAGATTATATTTTTGATATTGTATCATGGTTAACACTTCCATGTGTGTTTTGTTTTGTATGTGTTGTTTTTTTGTCTGTTATATAATAAAATAAAAGTTACAAAAAAAGAAGAGGATTTTAAGTATTGGCAGGGACTAATTAATGGATTCTGTAATCAAGGTAAAAAATCAGGAATAAATAAAAGATATTGGTACAAGACTCAAAAAAATGGAAGCTTAGTTATTCCTAATATAAAAATTATTATATAGAGAATCAACTACGATTTATTGTAGATATTATATATAACGAAGAAAGATTAGTTTGGTGGGATACAGTATCCTCAGAAATACATGGGAATATTGAAAAATATTTGTTTAATGTAGTAAAAGAAATATAATAAATCAGGTGAACAACGCCTTAATGTCTGGAACAAATATAAAAAGTTTTGTCCCTTTACTTCACCACTAAAATTAATTAATTAACCAATTAACCAATTAATCAATTAATTAATTAAACATATATGCCACCCGTTCTACCCAAAGTTCTCTGGGTGGCCTACAACAACTAAAATTCAATTAAATACAATAAAAGATAAAATAATTAAAATACAATTAAAATACAATTAAAATTGCCATCAGGACCCACAGTTGATGTTATGACTGAAATAGAAAATTTCCCAGCAACCTTGAACAGCTTTGTTGTTTGTTTAAGGATACAAAAGTTGCCCGACTGAAGGACCGGATGATTAAAATGAGATTGAAGGATCAGATTATAATCAAACTTCAAACTAATAAATTATCATGGTATAATTATATGCAGTTAGATAGATGGACTAACGAATGGTTGAGGACTAATGGCAAATGTAGAGAATGTACTAAGTATGAACAATTTCTATCATCACAAGACCTGCAGAAGGATGCTTTAAGGAAGGGAACAGTAAGTAGAATTTATAACCTAATTTTGGATCAGGAGGAAAATGAAACTGAAATCAAAGGATTGAAGTCAATTTGGGAGCATGATTTCAAGACAGAAATCAGAACAGCAGATTGGACAAAAATTTGGAAGATGAGAGTTTTAAAATTAATGTCAGTAAGAATAAAGGAGAATTTTTTTTAAAAAAATTAGTCTAAGGTGGTACATGACTCTGGTGAAATTGAACATAATAAAATCAGATAATTCTAAGGCCTGTTGGAAATATAATGAAGATATTGGCACGTATTATCATATGTGGTTGGAGTGTAAATTGATTCAGAAATTTTGGAAATTAATTTTGAGGAAATATGTGATATATTTGGAAAAGATATTGAATTTAACTCTAAAATTGCTCTGCCATCAATTTTTGATAAGACAGAACTTGATTATTGCTCAAAGGAATTGATTTCTAATTTTATGACAAGTACTAGAATATTAATAGCTAGACACTGGAAAGACAAACATAGTATTAATTAGAAAATTGGTATAACGAAGTATGAGATATTGCGTTAAATGACAAATTGACTACTGAACTTAAGATGAAAAGAGGAGAAATAAGTTTAAATATTTTTATGCTATTTGGGATAGATCTATTGAATTTGTATTAGTGAAAGAAAAAGGAAAGCCTTTAAGGAACAATCAATACAATTTTGGAAAGGAGGTTTGTAATAAAAGAATTGCTCCAAAGGGTCACGCGGGTATGGGATGCACTGTGTTTTAGATTGTTAGTAAGTATTTTGTATTGTTGTATTAATTTCGGGAAAATAAAATATACTAAACAAACACAGTGACAGGTAATCTTCCCTTTTTATCACAGCAATACACCCATAACAACAAAAAACCCTGATCACCATAATCACCCAATCTCCCCAAAAGGAAAAAAAGCTGATCCCACAGCTACAAATACTCAACTATCCCATGCACTACAGCAGAACACAGACAGAGTTCTAACTCCTGTCCTCTGAAGATGCCAGCCGCAGAGACTGGTAAAACATTAGGAAGAAAAACCTCCAGAACATGGCCAAACAGCTTGATAAACCTACAACAACAATGTTTTTAGAATTCTTAAGGGTACAAAAACAGTTGAGGATAGATAGGCAGATATTCCTTTCAAGAAGGAACAAAAGTAATGACAGGTGAATGTCATTAGAGGAGCAGAAAAGATAGCTAAATGGATCCAGAAAAATCAACAATGGATTTTCCATACATTTTAACATGGCTTGGCTGGGTCAAAACCTTTACAAGTTGCAAGGAAGAATTTTAAATATCTGTGCCTACAGTTTTCTCACATTTTTAAGACTCCTTTAAATATATTTTACTTGTTTCTTCTTGGAAGAAATGTGAGTATGGAACATACAAGCAATGTACATAAGGAAAGCTTGTAGAAATAGATGAGCTGATCTTGCCTGGAATTATTGCAACAATGAAGAAAGTGATGCTTATGAATTTTGATATGATTGTTTGGAGATAGTTTGGTTTTATGGGTTTACATCACATTGTTGATCCATTAAAAGATATTAGCACTAGAATGTAGCTAAAAATCAGTATAATTCGAAACTAGCCATCTGAAGAATGGCTGCGTAGTTTACTGGCAAATATTAGCATTTGCAGAAATTGACATTATGGGCTTAGATTGCATTGTTGATCCTTCAATCAACAAATAGTACAGAAAATGACAAAAGTGTTGTATTAATACAGTCCATTTTCAAACCATTAAACATTTAATATCGTGCCTACGAATTCTAGACCTTAAAAACAACAACAAAAACAAGGTAAATGTCCCTGGTGCATCTCACCTG
This sequence comes from Pogona vitticeps, assembly GCF_051106095.1. Classification (NCBI taxonomy): domain Eukaryota; kingdom Metazoa; phylum Chordata; class Lepidosauria; order Squamata; family Agamidae; genus Pogona; species Pogona vitticeps. The sequence continues at coordinate 94,756,839 of NC_135784.1, forward strand.
TGCTGCTGAAGATGGTTCCTCATCTTCACTGTCTGATGAGTCACTTGTATCTGAACTGTCTGTTGACTCTGCGGTTCTAGCTGCAGTTCCGGCTCCTGTGCCGACTTGGTTTGCTTTCACCTTGGCTGGAGGTACCTTTACTGCACTTGCTTTTGAAGGTGCAATAGTGGCTGGTGAGCTTTTTGCCAGCGTTGAACTGACCTGTGTACTCGGCACGCCTGGCTTTGCCTAGTAAGGAGGATAAAAAGAATGGGTGGCGTGAACCTCCAGCAATTAGGAGAGCTGGCCAAGTCCCATACTGATCAAGAAGTACATACAGGAAAGTTCTACATACATGGAGTAAAGGATGAAAGATGGACAAAACAACCAACCACATTACCCTAGGTGGAAACATTAACCTATGTGGAATCTGAAACACCAAAACCCCATTATTTCAAATTAACTCCAAACCTTCTGGCTCACTGGAACCGGAGGAGCCTCATTCTCACTCTCAGACGATGACCCGCTGCTCTCTGAGCTCCCAGCCTTTTTCGCAGGAGTTGACAATTTTGCCAAGCTTGTGATGGGTGGCTTTGGAGTTTGTTTCATTGGAGCTGAAGCACAGGCTCCCCGGTCTGACGTTTGATTGGATGCCGCACTTTTCGCCAGAGATGCAGAAGCCTGACCAGCTTTTCCAGGTAGTTTTGTCTATTGTTAAAGAGAAATGGAAAATGGTATAGAAATTCATGAAATGAGGTAGTTCTTATCATGAATTTTTACATAATTCCAGTGCAAATTGATCAAGATGAAGTTCAGTGAAACAGTTTTCAGGATTTAGAGAATACAGGCATTGATTTATCTATTCCCTGATGGTTGCTGTATTAGTATTTTTAATACCAGTTTTGTTTAAATAAATAGCAATAAGCAATTCCCTTGAAATATTTTATAATCTATTTTTCTTTATTTGAAAACAGCTTGCAATGCTGAGCTAAACTCGTGTCTCAGCCAAACTAGGCTCATTGGACCAATCGGACTTGATTAAATAGATATGTTCTAGTGGGGTCTAAGACCTGGACTGTCCCCATTAAAAGTCGACAGTGACATTGATACACTAAAATGGAGCTACAAAAAGTAACCATTCTATCAACATTTGAAAATCTGAATTCATGGGAACAGGAAAAGTGCCTGGAAGGTATATAAAATTTCAAAGTATGTGGTTCTTGAAGTAATAATTTTTATCAAGTCATAGTTGTTTCCAAATCAAACTCACTTTGAAGTACTTCATTTTGTGTTACAGTTTTTGTGTGTAAGGTAAAAAAAAAGCGCAATGTAATCTGTGGTTTAAAAGACATGGCATTTGTAATTCAATACTGGCATATTTTGAAAAAGTGTAAATTAATAAACTCTACAATTTTCGTCATGATTATTGCTAAGTAACAAAAATCTCTTGTAAGGTTGAGCATTTAGTCAAAACACAGATGTTTATGGAAAGAATGTTGCTGACTTAAGGAAACTGAACAGGAATAAAGTGAATGAAGGTTTGTTTGCCTTAGGCTAGAACACATGGTAATTTCCTACTGTTAGAAAACCTGGGTGATGAGATAGGCTGTTTTTAGAATTCTTAAGGGTATAAAAACAGTTGAGGAGAGATAGCCAGATATTCCTTCCAAGAAGGAACAAAAGTAATGTCAGGTGAATGTCATTAGAGGACCAGAAAAGATAGCAAAGTGGAACCAGAAAAATCAACAATAGATTTTATATTCATTTTAACATGGCTTGGCTGGGTGAAAACTTTTAGAAATATTTTCTCTGTGTGTGTTCCTGATATGCTTGGGGGCTAGAGAAACTATTTCCTTAATATATTTTTACTTATGAAAACTCTGATATTTTTCCATGCTTTTAAAATAAAGATAATGCTTTTTACCTTACACAATCTATATACTGTACTAATAATTTTATTATTTTAAAGATGTATTTTCTGTCTTTTGTTTTTAAATGTGCCTTGTTAGGCTATAAATTCTTATACTTTTAGAATGTATCTGAAACATTCTCATCGTTCATTTTTACTAGTAAAAGAATTTTACGCTTAAAGGAGATACAGTGGCGCCTTGCTTAACGAACGCCCCGTTTAACGATGAATCCGCATAGCGATGGAGTATTTGCGATTGCAAAAACGATCGCATTGCGATGTTTTAAATGAGGGGAAATCGCTTTGCGATGATTGTGGGGAAGCGCTTCCCCACGATCATCCCAAAGGCCCCTGCAGAAAGAGAGCCTCGAAGCACAGCTGATGGGCGGGTGTTTGCAAAGATAGCAGGGAAGCCAGCTTCACAAACCCCCGCGGACTTCGGCGCGCATGCTCTCTCTCTCCCACCCCCTCGCAACTCCAGCCTGGCCAGGGAGACGGAGGCACCGTGCCGCCACCTTGGCCATGGCGGCGCAATGCCTCAGTCTCCTTGCCCAGGCTGGATCTGCAAGGGGAGAGAGAGAGCGTGGGGTTTGCGAAGCCGGCTTCCCCGCGATCTTTGCAAACACCCGCTCATCAGTTGTGCTTTGGGCTGGCTCTGAGAGAGCCAGCCCGAAGCACAGCTGATGGGAGGGTGTTTGCAAAGATCGCGGGGAAGCCAGCTTCGCAAATCCCCTGCTGACTTCGGCGCTCTCTCTCTCTCCCCCCTCGCAACTCCAGCCTGGGCAGGGAGACCCTGGCCTCAGTCTCCCTGCCCAGGCTGGACCTGCAAGGGGTGGAGAGAGAGAGAGAGAGAGAGCGCCGAACAGCTGACCGGCGGTTCCAAAATGGCCGCCCGCTGTGTTACCTCGCTTTAGAGGCACCGAAATTGGCTACCGGATGGAGGATTTTTGGTTAAAGGTGAGTTTTTCCCCCACAGGAATGCATTAAACATGTTTTAATGTGTTCCTATGAGGTTTTTCGCCCCGCATAGCAACGAATCCGTATAGCGATGATTTTTTCGGAACGGATTATCGTCGCTATGCGGGGCACCACTGTACTCATGTAGTTTATATTCAAGTATGACTTACATTGTGTCTATAACTTAAGTTTTAACACTTGCATCCTCTTGCAAGTTGCAAGGAAGAATTTAAATATCTGTGCCTACAGTTTTCTCACATTTTAACACTGGTTCAAATACATTTTACTTGTTTCTTCTTGGAAGAAATTTTGTGAGTATGGAACATAGAAGCAATGTAGATAAGGAAAGCTTGTAGAAATAGATGAGCTGACCTTGCCTGCAATTATCACAACTTATGAATTTTGATACGATTGTTTGAGATAGTTTGGCTTTATGGGCTTACATCACATTGTTGATCCTTGGATGAACAAATGGTACGGAAGAGGACAAAAATGTTCCATGAAGTGTTTTACAGGTCATAGTCCATTTTCAATCTATTAACCCTTTACTTCTGTGCCTATGAATTCCAGATCCTAGAAACAGACAGAGAGAGCAAATGTCCCTGGTGCATCTCACCTGTGCTGCTGAAGATGGTTCCTCATCTTCACTGTCTGATGAGTCACTTGTATCCGAACTGTCTGTTGCCTCTGCTGTTTTAGATGCACTTCCGGCTCCTGTGCTAACTTGGTTTGCTTTCACCTTGGCTGGAGGTACCTTTACTGTACTTGCTTTTGAAAGTGCAATAGTGGCTGGTGAGCTTTTTGCCAGTGCTGAACTGACCTGTGTACTCGGCACGCCTGGCTTTGCCTAGTAAGGAGGATAAAAAGAACGGGTGACATGAACATGCAGCAATTAGGGGAAGTGAAAAATTCTCAATGCAATTAATTGTCTTGGATTAAAAAGGGAGTAAATCATCAACAACAATATAGGCCCTCCAGGAAACTAAACCTGATGATTTCTTCAATTCCTTGACAACTTTGAATATTGCTGTTATTATCCCTGTTTTGAAAACTGAAATTCAGAATCATAAATTTGACTCAGTGTGAACATTCCTTCCATTTGGTTCATATGAGAGCAGGAAGCTAACTAACACATAAGATTGCAAGCCAATTTTAACATACAATTTTAGAGAGAAAGCCACATCTGTTTTGACTATAACAACTTTAATTAAAGAAGATAAACAGAGTCAGTTTGTAACAGGGACTCCTATGGAAGGAACTCAGAAAAGTAAGCCCTCTAAAAAGCACAGAAAGAATAATGAGGATAGTAAGAGACAGTGGACAACATACATAGTGAAGGTGACCCAACACTTCAAAACACCCACACCAGTATTCATCCTGATACACTCCTCAGTATGTCTCTGTCAGCTTTCCTCCCAAATGACACAAAGGATGGCAGCTTTTCGCTTTCAGTGGGAAGGTAAGAGACAGGTGAGTTGGTGTTCCAAACTGTAGAACATCTGATAAACTAAGACTGAGCAAGAACCAGAAAAATCTTGTTGGTATATTGCCACATAGAACAGCTGCTCTCTAGTGCTTCTCAAGTCCTGGAAAGCAGGAGTTTGCTTTTGACTGGAGGCAAAGAAGAATGAAATTTTTGCACATCTATCTCTGCACTCTCTTGGAAATCTCTGGAGTGAAAAAGTGGTGAAAATTCCCTTCTCCACCAAGAGAAGGAAACAAGCAAGATCAGTTGAGAAGCCAGGGAAGCATACCACTTGTTGTAGAAAGCAAAACTACCATGGATGGGGAAAGGAATAAATAAATAGTAAATAGATGAGTGTTGCAAAGAAACAGACAGACCCAGAAATAGGTGCTATCTGCCTCCTCTCCTACCACTGAACAAGAATTTCCATTTGCTATCATCCATCCTAGTTATAAAAGGGCGGTACTAATCCCACTCCTTTTTTAAAGCATTGTTTTGTCTTAAAACCATGCTTAGTAAGTCACTTGAAAATAACACAAGAACCTTTATGCAGGATGTAGCATCTCATTCCAGCTATAGACTGAACAAACTACCTGGACTGTTGCTGCCTGTGATTCTTCTTCCGAGTCAGAATCATCACTTGAGTCCTCACTGCTACTTTCTGCTTTCTTCAGATCTGAAATATGGAGTAATATGTTACATTTGTAACAAAAGGATAACAATAGAAACTATGGCTAAAGAGCTGCTTGTGAAAAATAACAGTACAGTGGTGATTTGCAAGACAATGTTAATTCGTTCCGCAAAAATCACTGTTTTGCGAAAACATCGTCTTGCGAAATGTGATTCCCCATTGGAATACACTGAAATATATTTAATGTTTTCCAATGGGGAAAATAGTCATCTTGCGAAAATAGCCCATAGAAAACCATTTTGCGAAGCACGGATCAGCTGTCAAAATCGCTATCTTGCGAAAAACCGTACCGAAAAGACCCGTTTTGCAAGTCGCGGACCTAGCTGTCAAAATCATCTTGTGAAAAACGGTCCCAAACCCCGACCCCCCGTGTTGCAAAGCATGGACCGAAACATTGTCTAGCAAAAATCACCCATAGTGAAAACTGTTTTGCGAAGTGCTATAGCGATTGCAAAAACTCATCATCTTGTGAATAAGCCATTTTGTGAGGTAATCGTCTAGCGAGGCATCACTGTATTAGAAAGAGAGAGGGGGGAGGGAGTAAATCTTCACTAACAGCACAACACAAACCAGATATACTCTGCCAAACACAGACAGACAAGCAGATTCCAGCCTATTCTGAGCCCAGTCTGCCTGCCTGCCTAAGCCTCAGGCACATACGTACATCCCTCCCCCTCAACATCAGTACACACTTGGAAGTAGAAAACTGTGTAACTGTGTTTGGCTGAAGGACGTGACAGAGGTTTTCTAATTGAAAACATGACCTTATAAGGATTCCTGACCAAGAGGGCCATGTTTGGAGCCCTTAGATATTCAAAGGTAAAAGTCTAACAATCTTCTGGGTTAGCATCAATGACTACAGTTTATGTATAACAATTCCCGTTTCTGCCTTATATGTGAGCAGGCAAATGTCTGCATGCAGGTCATCACAGATCAAGCTGTACCACCTTTTCAAACACCTTTGGTTACAGTTAGTTTGCTTTCTTTTGGTTGTTGTGAGTTTTTCGGGCTCTTTGGCCGTGTTCTGAAGGTTGTTCTTCCTGATGTTTCGCCAGTCTCTGTGGCCGGAATCTTCCGAGGACAGCACTTTTTGTTCCTGAATATATATTTTGCACCTTGTTCTTCCTCTGGAAACCCTACCTTTCTGTCTGTATATCTGTCATGAGTAATCTGCGAGTCGTGTTATATTAAGAACACAATGCTACCTACAGCCTCAGAATTGCAAAGATGAAAGCCATTCCTGCCCCAATGAGGAGAAGTGTAGAAAACTGGGACTCCTGGCAGTGACATCATCTGACCAAACCCTAGACACAGCTTTTTAATACATTAGAGAGCCCTTAGTTTGCATCCTTCAAATCCTTTATTTCTTCCTTCTACCGACACCCGCTTCCTTCAATTTTATCGAAAAGAGAGAGCTGGAACTACTGTAGCTGACCCTCAGCAATACTTGGCAAGGAACATGGGCCCATGTTCCTTGCCAAGTACCGTTGGAGCCTTGCTCGTGCCATGCCATGCAACAACACACGTCTCCAGCCAACTGGCTTTTTACCTGACTTTGGAGGCGGCAGCTTCACTGTGGCCAGTGTCTTCTCTTCCTCACTCTCAGTGGAGCTGCTGCTGTTACTGCTGCTGTTTTCAGAGCTCGCCGTCTTCTTTGCAGCAGCTGCCTGCACTCTGGTCTGCCTTTGCACCCCGAGAGACGGCAAAGCAGCCCCTTGTTGACCAGATGGGGCTTTATTCTGCCTTCCTACGGACGGAGGGAGCGGCTTACTCACAGCTGCTTTCTTCTGTCGCTCTTTTGCCTGGACTGCAGCTACAGCCACCCCTTTGCCTGGAAAGGAATTTGTCTTCTGTGCAGCAAGTTGCAGGCAATCTGTTGTCTTGTTTCCGGTCCCAGGTGTTTTCACCTAAGAAAATAGGGGAAGGGGGAGAAAAAGAAGAATTCCACTGAGATTGTCCTCTTCATGCCACTGGTGGGTGAATCTTATGCACAATGTGCTCTACTGAATTAGGCATTCAAGTCCACCCATCCCACATGAGAGACCACTTGACCCATTTTGTGTAAATTTCAATTGATCTGTTGTCACCATTTGTGGAGGATTTACTATGTGATATTAGTTTATGCTTATGTTGTTTTCTTATTTTACTTGAATTTTATTTTTATTTATTTATTCTTTAGCTTCAAATTTGTCTTGTATGTCCCTTGTATCTTCCTCTGTAAGCTGCCGAGAGTAGTGGTTTGCCACTAGACGGGTGGGTGCTGTGTTTTCATATTCTGTATCATAGTAAATATTGTTGATGAAAAGTCACTCACTGTTGATCACAACAAACACAGCTGATTTTGAGAAATACGCGTTCATAAAATAATAATAGTGTGCCATCAAGTAAATTCTGACTTATGATGACCCTTTCCAAGGATTTCTAGGTACAGAGTATTCAGAAGTGGTTTACCATTTCCTTCTAAAGGCAACCTGGCACTGTGTGCCTTGCGCCCAGCACCACACACACTGACTAAAACATCTTGATACTCACAAATCTCATTGCCCCATCTAGGCACATAGGAAGTTACTTTTACTGTCAAACAACACTGATACACCCAGCCCAGTACCGCTAACACCGACTGGCAGTGGCTGCTTTGAGTTTCAAGAAGAGCCTTTTCCCAGGCCTGTCTGGAAAGGTTGGTGTCACATTCCCACCTGTCCCTTGGTTGTTTCACCTGTCAAAGGGCATAAGCTACAGTATGTGTCTTGTCACTGCCACCAGTTAATTACATCAAAATTATGTATTGTTAATAACAAGATCCAGGAAATGTGTCATTTTAAATAGAACCAAATAGAAGTTTTTCATTATTACAGGTGATGAAGGTACAATCAATGTCTTTAACTCTTAAGCAAACATCCCACTTCATCCACCCTCAACTGCCAACCCCCTCTCTCTACCCCAAACTCCAATCCAATCCAAGAACTTAATCTCCCAACTCCCCAATCTCTCAATCTACCAATCTCCTCCTGCTGCAGGGATTCTTATATCGCGTGACTCCGCCTCTCCAGCACTCTCATTGGTACATGCATATAGCATATTAATATTCATGACCTGGGCGAACACCACAGTTGGGAATCTTACACATGGAAAATATGTCAGCCTTTCCTCAGGATTGATCACGGAATTAATGTGATCCACCACTGTGTTACAGTCTTTCATAAGGACCACACTGGATCTTTGTGCAAAGTGTATGCTCTACCCCATTTCTAACACTAACAAGGGATTCCCACTCACCACTTTCCCAGCAACTGCTTCCTCTTCCGATGATGAATCTTCATCCTCACTGCTAGTTTCTGCTTTAGCCACAGAAATGTTATTCACTGGTAGGTTAGCTGCAACAGTAGAGCATAAACTTCAGAAATTTGCAAGATATTTATTTACCTCTAGCTGGAAACATTTAAATTGCATAACACACTTCTCCCCTCAAGAACAAACTTACACCCTTCTAGGTCAGTGGTTCTCAACCACCTTCTCTGATTTGCACCAACTATTTTTAAATAGCATGCAAGTCTCAAATCATGTATTAAAACAGCTATGTAATGTACTATTGGGGAATAGTAGGTGCTTAAAAGCTTGTCTGATAAAGAGTGTCTTTGCCAGACAACAGAAGGAAAAGCAGGGGTGGGGGTCAACCTGACTTCAAGGCAGAGCATCCCAAAGCCTTGAAACAGCCACTGAGAAGACCCTTTCTTGCATCAACACCAAAGGGGCCTATGAAGATGGTGGGACTGGGAGAAGGTTCTTCCCAGAAGATCTTAAAATTTAAGGACACTCATACTGGCTGACACAGTCCAGCAGATAGCCTGGACCCAATCTGTACAGGGCTTTATAGCACTTTGAACTGGGCCTGGAAACAGACTGGCAGTCAGTGAAGCGGGGAGTTATAGGCTCCCTGTAACCACTGCTAGTCAGCAGGTAGGCAGTCAGCAGCAGGCAACTTTCTGAACCCACTGAAGTTTCCAAACACTCTTGAAAGGCAGTGCCATGTAGTGTGTGTTGCCCTAGTACAGATTGGCATTCATCATCGTAGCTGGATCAGAGATCTCCAGGAACAGGTGAAACTGGCTTTTACTGTATAAATGCACTTCTGACCACCGTCGAGACCAATGCATCCAGGAAAACACACAAACTGCAGACCTGCCTTTTCAGGAGGAATGTAACTTCACCCAGCACAGTCAGAACCCCTATCATCCTAGCTTGCCTTCTGCACCTCTGTCTCCTTTGGATTAAGTTTCAATTTGTTTGTGTTTTGTGTCAGGTTTTTCAAGATTGAAAGCCCGTAGAAGAGGATCAGCTTATTCTATCTTTGTAAGCCACTCTGGAAACCTTTTCAGCTGAAGAGGAGGATTTTAAAAAGAACTTTAATATGTAAACAATACCTAAACACTGTCCTAAGATTCCTACTTATATTGTATTCTGCCACCTACTATAGTGTTCCCCTGTAAAAACTGCCTTCATCAGGTTTTTACAGTAGAGAAGTTGGAAATTCAGTTTCTTGCAGCAAAAATGGCACCCTGGTTATTGCTGTGTCACACAAGAATCTTTCTTCTCAAAGCTTTATCATCAACATTACTTACTCAATTGTAAAGATAACGCTTACTCTTATTTTTTACAGCATTTGCTGCTTCCTCCTCATCTGAGCTCTCCGAGCTGCTCCTGGGATCAGAAACTCTGATCTTTGCTGGAATGCTTTTCTTGGTATCGTCTACCTTTTGTTTCTGGACTTGAGAATAAGTTCTGTTGGACAGATTTCAGAAATGCATTAAACAGGAGTTAATAAGGGCACCCAGCTTTAAAAGGATATTTTTTTAAAATGTTCTACAACATCTCAACAACATACTGTGCATCATGTCTCTTTTGAACAAGAATCATCACTACATATAAAGAAGAGCTTCTTTGCTGCAGCAAAGAACAATGGTTGGCAATTCTTGTCTTGTACAAAAACGTGGACTCAGATAATTGTTTTGGCAAATGCCCATACAAGATGGCCACGAAGACCAGCACTTTGATATTGAGAAGAGGCTCTATGTGTACACGTTCTTACTCATCCAGGATCCCTTCTTACAGGTATAGAATGAATACATAGAAATCCAACTCTTTCAACATATGTGAAGACCATTCAAGGGGGGAACCATGTGAATACTCTCTAACAAGAGGAATGACTGGCATGTGCAAGGGTGAAAAAAATGTGAGTTTCAGTGTTGGTTTTGCATTCTTTGAGGGGGGGGGTCCCCACTGATTTTAATTAATTTATTTATTTTACTTATTTTATTTATTTTATTTATATCCCGCCTATCTGGTCGGATCAGGACCACTCTAGGTGGCTAGAGTGGTCCTGATGGTTAAAAAAAGTCAGTTTTACATCTCTGCAAAGTGGCATTGCAAATGAAACATAAAAAAACTTGCAGATTTTTTCCCCAGGGTATCTGACTATTAAATTTCAAACAGAACTGGATAAGTGTCCCCAACTCAGAAGTGATTTTTAAAAGGTGAGCAGATATGTCATAATTTAACTCAGATCTTTCCAATCTTTCAGGTTCATTTCTCTATCTTTCTATTTCCTGTGCTTTCTCAGTGAACTCTGCATTGCACCCAAAATATCCAATACAAGCGCTACTAAAATAAATGGGGCACACTTCTGTCTCTCTATTCTCTTTTGTATTAATTTTAGAAACAAATGCATCTCTGCCATAAACAGCCTTCTCCAAACTTGGATTCTCCATCTATGTTGGAGGGCACTGGCTATGGAGGTGACTAAAGGAGCTGCAGTCCAACATCCCTAAAGGTAAAGGTTCCCCTTGACAATTTTTTTGTCCAGTCGTGTTCGACTCTAGGGGGTGGTGCTCATCCCCATTTCCAAGCCATAGAGCCAGCGTTTTGTCCGAAGACAATCTTCCGTGGTCACGTGGCCAGTGCGACTTAGACACGGAACGCTGTTACCTTCCCACCGAGGTGGTCCCTATTTATCTACTTGCACTTGCATGCTTTTGAACCGCTAGGTTGGCGGGAGCTGGGACAAGCAACGGGCGCTCACTTGGTCGCGTGGATTCGATCTTACAACTGCTTGGTCTTCTGACCCTGCAGCACAGGCTTCTGCGGTTAACCCCTCAGCGCCACCAACATCCCTACATTTTGGGAAGGCTGCCTTACAGAGCCTAGTATCATGAAGTGTGGAAAAAAGGGCTGTTGTGTGTGTTTTAGTACAATTTTCCAAATCCAAAAGCCAGCATAGCAAGGATGGATACCAGGTTCTGGGAGTGATATTCTTTTAAGAAAGGTCTTCTTTTCAAACTGTAACTCAGACCAGGCAGGACAGATTTTTACTTAGGTGTTAGTAATAAGTATCAAAGGCCTGCCAACCCATCTTGCCAGTATAGGGAACTCTTATTTTTCTTTTTCTAGAATAAATTTCCAAGCAACACTCCTTTTGCATTTTGATAAGAGTATACTTATGTATGATAAAGAAGCCACTAACCATTTGACTAGCAATGATAAAAACTGGCCAGTAAATCTAAAGGGCACCAGAATACAAAAGGCTACACTTTTATGCCTCTGTAAATGCTATTACTCTGATGTCTCCTTTAAAAAAAAAGGTATTCTGGGCACACGCATCTTCACAATTGATTTCTGAGAATAATAGTGGCAATCATTTTCAAACTCACCCAAGTACAAACAGCTAACAATCACATGGTAAGTCTATGAGATTTACAAACTAAGACCTGTAAACTCTTAATCTTACCTCTCCAGAAAAAAAGGGGGTGGGAATATTCTTCTATTTTGAAAGTTAGCTAGACACATTTCTCCATTACACTGCAGTCTGAAAATAGACCACCAGTTAACAACACTTTATTTAGTCTACACTTGTATATTGGCCCTGTAAGTGATATTTCCATAGCAGAAAAAGAAAGTTAAGTAAAGTGTATGGATATATAACAATAAGGATCATACTAAAAATATTTATTAGGCAACAGCAGACAATTTCTTTTTCAATTCCATCCAATCACTGTTAAAAACTTACTTCTTCCATTGAGCAAAGATATCCTGCAGAGAAACAGGTGATGATGGGAAGGTCTTCTGTAAAAGAAGGAAAATCTGTTTTCATACATATCTAGGTGTGGTTGGTGCCAATTTATACTTTAAAAATTACTTTAAACTGCCCAGCACATTTTAAATTTACACAGATTAGCGAGAGTGAAAAGACAGTAAGGAACTGTCACAACTTTTAAACAACATTGGGAAATGTATTCTCCAAGGCTTTCACGACCAGGATCCAATGGTTGTTGTGGGTTTTTCAGGCTGTTTGGCTGTGTTCTGGAGGTTTTTCTTCCTAACATTTCGCCAGTCTCTGTGGCTGCCATCTTCAGAGGACAGGAGTCAGAACTCTGTATGTGCTTTGGTGCAGTTTGTGGCATAGTTGATCCCACAGTTATAAATGCTCAACTAGTTCCGTTTAGCAATGTTTCCGGATAGCGACGATTAATCCGGAATGGATTATCGTCGCTATCCGGGGCACCATTGTACTTTGTTTTGAACTTATACTCCATTCATCAAATACCAAGGCACTACTTTTGGAGACTACAAAAAGTAACATAAATGTACAAACAAAACTTAAAATAATAAACATCCAAACAGCAAGGACCCACCCTAAAAATGCTTGTCTAAAAACATTACTAAATCACAATGTGGCAGAGCTATAAAAAACCAAACAGCAATAGACAATTGACAGTCATCCTAACATTTTCATAAAATAACCTCAAAATTTAAATTAAGAAGGACTGAGGTTTTCAAAAACTTGGGTAAACAACTAGACTATGAGAGATAGTCACAGACTAGATTCAGATAAAGGAGGAGTGAAAATCGGTGAAAAAACATCAATAATCTAACATATACAGATGACACCAGCTTACTTGCAGAAAGCAGCAATGACCTGAATCAACTTTTAGTGAAAGTGAAAGAAGAAAGCAGGCCTGCAGCTAAACACGGAGTAGAAAAAAAATTGTAACTACAAAAGAGCGACACAACTTTAGTGTTGAAAATAGAGAAATTGAAACTGTTAAAGATTTTGTATACTTTGATGGAGACTGCAGGCAAGAAATTTGAAGGAAACAGAATTGGAAGGGCAGCTATGAAGGAACTAGAAAAAGATCATCAAGTTTTAACAACATGTCACTGGAGGCCATCAAGATCATCTACACTATCTTATTTCCAACCACCATGTATGGATGAGAAAACTAGACAGTTTAGAAAGCTGACAGGAAAAAAATGATTTGTTTGAGATAGAGTTCTGGAAAGGAGTAGATACTCTGAACCACCAGAAAAAGAAACAGACGAGCCCTAGATCAAATCAAGTCTGAACTACCTCCGGAAACAAAAATGATGAAACCAAGGCTGTCCATAGTTTGGGAACATCACGAGAAAGCAAGATTCTATGGAAATGACAATAATGCTTGGGACAGTTGAAGGCAGCAGGAAAAGAGGAAGACCAAATCTGAAGTGGAATGATTCCCTAAAGGAAACCACAAGCTTGAGTCTGCAGGACCTGAGCAAGGCTGCTAGGGACAGGAGATTTTGGAGATTGCTCACTCATAGGGTCACTATAAGCTGGAGATGACTTGATGACAGGTAACAACAAAGTTGAGAGGACTCAATCCTTTTGCCAAAATAAAAAACGCACGACTGTATCATTTCTGACAGAAAGCCACCCATCTCTTTTTAAAACCTCCAATGGAGAACAGTGCTCAGAGTAATTAACTCCATTCCTGAACTGGTCTCATTGGAAAGTGTTGCTCTAGATCAGTGGTTCCCAACCGTGGGTAACCCGTTGTTCTTGGACAGCAACTCCCAGAAACCCTGATTAGCACACCTAGTGGTGAAGGCTTCTGGAAATTGCAGTCCAAAAACACCTGGTTTACCCAAGATTGGGAAACTCTGCTCTAGATGAAGAAGCAGGACCCCAAAGCTCTAAAAATAATGTCTGAGATGAGACGAGAGCTATGGAACCTCTACAACCTTTCTCTTCAGGCAAGCTTACCCTCATGGATGTTCCCACTTCTCAAAGTGGCATTAGTTTGATCCTATTTTGTATCTGTATACTTTTCCAGGGAGAAGACTCCCTGGAAAAGACCCTGATGTTGGGAAAGTGTGAAGGCAAGAGGAGAAGGGGACGACAGAGGACGAGACGGTTCGACAGTGTCAACGAAGCGACCAACATGAATTTGACCAGTCTCTGGGAGGCAGTGGAAGACAGGAGGGCCTGGTGTGCTCTGGTCCATGGGGTCACGAAGAGTCAGACATGACTTAACAACTAAACAACAACATATTTATTGTTTATGCTTTCAAATATTGTCTTATAACAATGACAGCTGCCTTGGATCCTTTTTAAGGAGAAAGGTGGGAGAAAATATTTTAAATACATAAATATGGACAAAATGAAACATACTACAGGTGCCTATGAGTTCAGAGGTGGAACAAACCACAGAAAATTCTTGCACTCAACCCAGTTTTCAAAACATCAAATCTTCCATGACCTCCATCATAATATTAATGTTTAAGTATTTTTGAGGTAAGACTACAAGCTATTTTGGGCTATATAAATTATTTTAAAGACAGGTGGGAAAAAACATTAGCATCTGCAGAAATATGGGAATTTGGTATATATGGAATTCACGTTCCCACCAATCGCCCACTCACCACAATTGCCTTTAGCAAGTCAACAGATCCGGGGTTGTGGCTAAGCCACCCTGAGCATAAACAATGTTTATGCTGGGTCCCAAGGATAGTAAGACAGTTTACTCAAGTGTGTGTTTAAGTAGTATCACTATTAGATTTTCTAAAAACCCTTATTTCTTGAGGCTACACTCAAAGACCACACTAACCCCTCACTTCCTCAATCACTCATATTTTTAATACAATCAATATTTAGCCATGGCAATACACCCACCAGGTTTACTGCTAATGTAGAGTTCACATGTTTTATAGAATGCAGCTGGCATCAGTTTTGTAAAGAAGCTGCAACCCACAAGCCAACTTTATTTGGAACTCTAGAACATAAAGAGACTTGTGAAGGCAAGCTCATAGACAGGTATGCAAATGTTCATTTGTGAAACAGCCTCAGACAGGGCTTTCAGATTGCTTCAGGTCACCACAATATTTATGTTAGCAAGTGGGAAAGCTGTGCTATACTTAAAGGACTCATCACAATTCCAGAAGACTTCTAAGGGTGCTATTTTTTTTCTTAGTATTTTTGTTGTGAGGTAGTGAGATCCCCAAGAGTCAAATGGGTGCCAAAAAAAACCCCAAACAAACCCAGTCTTGGGTGAGTCCTCTATGATCCTCTTCAATATCCATTAAAATCATTATGCTTTGCTACAGTGTTAAATAGCTTAGCAGGTTCAAAGACATCAACCACAGCTTTGCACAAATGAGCTTTCAAAATTCTTCATCCTATTTTGGGGGTGGAAAATTGTTGTTGTTTTTCCAATTTCACCAACTCCTCCAGAGGAAGAAAACACTTTCCAACAATTTCTCAAAGGCAAAGCTTACAATTAGCAGCAACTGCAACATTATTTCATTCTTTCTTGTCCATATGTTTTTGTCTTTGACACCAGAAGAGTTACCAACAGCAACCATGCGAGCAACCTACTGACCATTTTGTTCCCATAATGCTCTCTACTTACAATAATGTTCTATGACATTTTGATGGTGGTGGCAGGGAACAAGCCATCAAAAAGTTTGCTGAAATTTTAGAAACAATTCTGCCAAGTGGCTTTCCAGGTCTAAGGGAGTAATAAAAATCTCACAATATTTCTCAGAAAGTATTGTTTCTCAATATTTCTCATCTTCTGAAATGATACTGACTCATACTTCACATTCTTCAATATTCAACAACTTCTTCAGGAATTCCAAACACTTTTTACAGAGAGGGGTCACTGTAGAGACATTCTGTGTTAATAACACAGTTCATTCACTGTAAGCTCTGCGGAGGGCATGAGGAGGACCGCTTTTTGGCATAGTGGTTATACTGCTATACTACAGTGAAGATTGTGCTCATCACCCGAGTTTGATCCTGGGCTCTGGTAGCCTACTTGAGGTTGATTCAGCCTTCAATCCTTCTGAGAATGGTAAATGGAGTACCCAGTCCGCTAAGGGGGGAATGTCTAACATGTATAATTTATATTATAAACACTTCAGAGAGTACTATAAGCGGCATATTTTGTGTTCAGCTCTGGTGAAGCTAGTGGTATGCCACATATTGCACTTTGGCTTCCCCAAAAGTTTCCCACAGAAGAGGGTTTCATTTTGTACCTAATGTAGTGTTTCAGTTAAGGGTCTAATTACTGAAGGATCCTAGCTAAGGACTCCAGCTGAGAGCAATGTAAAGGCATGGACTCCCCATATAAGGCAGGCTCCCATGAGGAATCGGTGTAGGAAACAACTGTTGTCTTTATCTGTAATTTGCCTTGAACCGGACCTGGACTTCTCTTTGTGATTCCTTGACTCTAGCATTATTGCTGCTGGTTCTGACTGATTCTTTCGTTTCTGACCTTGGACTGGCTTATCGGACTCTGCCTTTTGTTTACTGAAGTAAATCACAACACTAATTTTTGTGGCCCTTTAGAATTTCTTTTTTCTGGATGTTATCATAATATTACAAGCAGGTGCAGATGTGGCATTTATTTTTCTCTCTGTTACAGATTTCTTTGTCACTGCAGGCACCTCGGCTGACCACGGTTGCTGAAAAGGCCCTATGGGAGAAGTCACGTTATGAGACCTTCCCCTGGGTTTTAACAAAAGACTGGGAAGGTTTGAATGGTTGCCAGCTACTATATGGAAAGCCAAGATATGCACATCCTCACTTCAGCCACCTTGCAAATAAAGTAACCACAAAAACCTTTAACTTCAACCACAAGAATTTCTCTGTTTCTCTTCCTTTCAAATATTTTTGAAAGATTAAAAGATATTAATTGAACAAAAATGGTCAAAATTCTCATGAGAGGAATTCGTCACACAGCACTTACCAGCAAAACTTACGTAAACCATCTCATGAACACATACCAAACCAAGGCTCTTCCAATATATTTTGTATATTGACACCTGAACATTACTGTTGAACTATATTCAGTGAAAGAATAAAGATCAACAGAAACTATACACAACTGCATGTTATAGTTGCTGATTATTTACTAATTAATTACATACACATCAGTTGGGCTGTAGGTCCCCAACTCCCAGAATTCCTCACCGCTGATGCTACTACAGCTTTTGGGAGTAGAAGACGAATTATGGACTCAAGGCTGGAAGCCACTCTACACAGTCCAAGTGCGGCAATGTGAATTAGAATTCACATTCAAAATTCAGACAGAAGAGCAAAAAAATTACATACCCCTCACAATCCAAAGGCAGCTGACTACAAACAAGGTTTAAACTAACTTGTATAAGTAGGAGCTACAATCCAAAGCAAGGTTACTCTGAAGCTGCTTATGTTGCACATTCAAACAACAGCTTATCCTGCGGTCATTGACCTGTCATCACTCCAGCCTAGCTGAAATTAAAGGAAGCCAAGTACTGGTCTACTTACACATACAGTATCTGGAAAACATTCCACTTGAAAGAACTATCAGACCAGCTAGCTAGCTGGCTGGGGATGATGGTGGTGGGTGGTCCCCATGCAAGGTGGAGAAAAGCTGCATTGCATACAGGTCAAAACCAAACTTCATTAAGGTAAACAGAAGTTTAAGGAGCCAAGCATGTCTCCTTAAAGGAACTGCCTCTTATTCCAGCAACACCATTGCAAGATAAGCACTTCACACTTTAGCAATCTGCACCTCCCTGGGACAGTTTAAAACACTGAAGCATGCCTTGCATTTATAGATCATATTCCACTTACTCTTATTACTTAGCTTAATAACTGTCCTGGGTGGCCTAAAATTATTTGTTGGCGAGTTATACATTTCTATGCCACCTTTCCTCCAAGGATCTCAGGACTCTCTCCCTACCCACTTTTATCTTCACCACAATCTCTGTCAGGTAGGTCAGACCATGAGAGGGGGCACTCAGTCATGAAGGCAGAAAGATGGCATATGGCCCTCTAAGGCAGGCCAGCACCGTTACTACAGTTCTAGCACTGGCACAGCAGGATAAACACGCGCGCACACAATTCAAGTCCGAGGAGACTCAAGCCGAGGAAGACAACCCACTGCAGCTACGCAACCTTTCCCAGGGGCGGGCAGGCAGGGGCGCTACCGTCGCCCGCTTAGACCAGGGAGGGCGCGGGTCCTATTTTCCCACGTGGCTGGCGCTGCCCAGCTTATCACCCGATCCTGGGAAAGACGAGGGGGCGGCGGCAGCCGGCAATGGACAAAGCCCCCCCCCTCCCCCCTGCCCGCCTATCTTCCTACCCTTTCCCACCCACGTGGGAGACGACTCCCCTTACCCGGCCGCTCTGTTGCAACAGCGCCTTCGCGGCTCTCTCGTAGCCAGTCTGGACCAAGTGCTGGTGCATGAGAGCCAACAGCTCTTGCTGCTGCTCGCTGCCTGCGGCTGCCATGCTCTTCCTTCGCGTCACCGCACATGCATTGCGCCCATCATAGGCCCCCGGGGGGGGGGAAAGAGGGTGTCTCAAGAGATAAGCCACATGCCCCTAACCTCCTGTTCCTCTACCCTTTAACCCTGCAGCTCCGCGTATACGTCACTTCCTGGTTTTTAAAGGCGCTTTCCCTAGGGCTTTTGGGAACTGTAGTTTTATCTCCGGATGCAACGCTTCTCCGTTAAGGCTGGCGGTGCTGGAAGGAGGAGCATTTCAGGCCAGCAGAGTGGGCGGCTTAGAGCTATGGGCAGAGTGGATATCCCTCCTCAACCCGCAGACTCGACTCTGCACCCGAGGGTTCCTCTGGAGGGCCGCCAGTTGCTCGTCTGTGTTTTGAAGCAGTGGTTCCCAGATGTTCTTGGACTACAACTCCCGGAAATCTTGGCCAGCACAGCTAGTGGTAAAGGCATCTATCTGGCAGTTGTCGTCCAAGAACAATTGGGACCCCGACTGTTTGGACAGCTGAAAGTGTCAGGCACGAGTTAGGAGTTTGTTTTGCTTCGTTGCCAACAGTGGTTCCATTGGTCTGAGAGGACTATTCTCAACATACTGGAAATAGAATTGAAATAATAGTGCCCAAGGGGACGTGGTGGCGCTGCGGGCTAAACCGCAGAAGCCTGTGCTGCAGGGTCAGAAGACCAAGCAGTCGTAAGATCGAATCCATGCGACGGAGTAAGCGCCCGTCGCTTGTCCCAGCTCCCGCCAACCTAGCGGTTCGAAAGCATGCCAATGCAAGTAGATAAATAGGGACCACCTCGGTGGGAAGGTAACAGCGTTCCGTGTCTAAGTCGCACTGGCCATGTGACCACGGAAGATTGTCTTCGGACAAACGCTGGCTCTATGGCTTGGAAACGGGGATGAGCACCGCCCCCTAGAGTCGAACACGACTGGACAAAAATTGTCAAGGGGAACCTTTACCTTTTTACCCAATAGTGCCCAAGCCTGTTTCTACTGTTTCTAAGGTGAAAAAGTATGCTTCTAGATGTGCATCTGAACACTACTGTACAATTGAATGAATGCCCCTCCGTGATTAGAAGTGAATAGCCTCAGCAAAGAACTAGCACATCAGATTGTAGCATAAACTCTGCTCCTGCCCTTATTTTTCTATATGCAAATAGGCTTTGTATTCACAAAGGCTTTCACAGCCGGGACCTAATGGTTGTGGGTTTTTCGGGCTCTTTGGCTGTGTTCTGAAGGTTGTTCTTCCTAACGTTTCGCCAGTCTCTGTGGCCGGCATCTTCAGAGGACAGCACTCTGTGCTCTGGTTTAGTTTGCTTGGGAGTACAGGTATAGGCTTTCTTTGAAGTTGGCTGTTTTTTAAGGATATAATTTTTGAATAAAGATAATCTAAAACTGATATTGTATCATAGCCAATCACCATATATATATGAGTGTGAAAGCTGGTTAAGAAACCTGGCAGGGGAAAAATGATTCATTTGAAATGTGCTGGAGGAGAGTTCTGCAGATATTCTGGCCTGCCAGAAATACAAACAAATAGTTCCAAGATCACATAAAGCCTGAACTGTGGAGACAAACATATTGAAAGTGAGGCTCTTGTACTTTGGGCACATCAAGACATGATTCTCTGGAAAAGACAATAATGCTAGTAAGACAGGAAGACGGAATATGAGATAGATTGATTTCCTCCTAACCAAGACTGTGGGCCTGAGTCTGCAAGAACTGAGCAGGGCAGCTGAGGACAGGACATCTTGGAAAGCAGTAATTTGTAGGGTTGTTGGAGGTGACTTGATGGCACATAACAACAAAAGGGGTATAACTCGCTTGCATTTACAGATGGAACAGTCCATTTTACTCTATAACTTTATTCTGCTTTATATGTAAAGTAGGCCACAGTAAGTGATGGGTATGTTCCCTCTCACCTTAAATGTAGACCTGTTTCTTCAGAGTGGGCCTCCGTATTACCGTTAGTGGGAGTGGAACACATATTTCAGATGTAGATGCTGGGAGCAGAGATGGCAGCTGCTAAACATTTTCCTTCTGAGATCCTGAACTACTGTACAGTATATCCCTCTGAATACAGAGGGATAGGAGTCACATGGCCTGTGTTGTAAGCCTGCTGCCTGGACCATGATCAAAACTTTTGGATGAGTAGCATTCTATGCCCTGAATTTTCTGTGCCAAAACATGAGGCACATG
Organism: Pogona vitticeps; assembly: GCF_051106095.1. NCBI lineage: Eukaryota > Metazoa > Chordata > Lepidosauria > Squamata > Agamidae > Pogona > Pogona vitticeps. The sequence continues at coordinate 94,777,624 of NC_135784.1, forward strand.
TTCTCTTGCAATGGCTGATTCCTTGCAATGGCTGGGAAGGGGATTCTGTGTCTCTCTGGATAACAGCAGCAGACACAAGGTTAATATGGGGGTCCAGGCCAAAGTTAAACCTAGCCAATCAGGTAATATAGAAAGCCAGGCACTAAAACTCAAAACTTGTACTTCGTTATCCTACAACACACCTGAAATGTGCTTTCTGCTGCAAGATAGCTGCTGGGGCATGAGGAGCCCACAGAGTGTTTATTCTAGGGCTTGTGCAGAAATAAGGCTCATAGAATCATGAAGTTGGAAGGGACCTAAAAGGCTATTAGGTCCAACCCCCTTCTCAATGCAGGAATGCAAATCAAAGAATATCTAACTGGTGATAGTCTAAATTTTTCTTGAATGTCTCCAGTATTGGAGTACTCACTTCCTCTCGAAGTAAGTGGTTCCATTGCCATACTGTTTTAACACAGTTAACAGTGTTTCCTGATGTTCACCCAAAATCTGGCTTCCTGTAACTTGAGCCCATTGTTGTACTGTACTCTGGGATGATTGAGAACAGATTCTGCCCCTCCTCTGAATGACAGCCTTTCAAATATTTGAAAAGTGCTATCATATCCCCCCCCCCCAGTCTTCTTTTCTCAAGGCTAAACATGCCCAGCTCTTTCAGTCTTTCCTCATAGGGCTTGGTTTCCAGCCCCCTGATCATCCTTTTTGCCTTCCTCTGAACGTGTTCCTATTTGTCAGCATCCTTCTTCAAGTGCAGTGTCCAGAACTGGACACAATACTGAAAATGAGGCCTGACCAATGCTAAATAGAGGGGAATGAGTACCTCGTGGTATTTGGAAACTATACTGTACTTCTACTAATGCAGCCTAAAGTAAAGTAAAGCAGAGCAAAGTAGCATTTGTTTATTATACTGGTTCTCTACTTCCCATCTTGCTCTGAGCTTTTGTTGTTTAGTCGTTTAGTCGTGTCCGACTCTTTGTGACCCCATGGACCAGAGCACGCCAGGCCCTCCTGTCTTCCACTGCCTCCCGGAGTTGGGTCAAATTCATGTTGGTCGCTTCAATGACACTGTCCAACCATCTCGTCTTCTGTCGTCCCCTTCCGTTCTTGCCTTCACACTTTCCCAGCATCAGTGTCTTTTCCAGGGAGTCTTCTCTTCTAATGAGATGGTCAAAATATTGGAGCCTCAGCTTCAGGATCTGTCCTTCCAGTGAGCACTCAGGCTTGATTTCCTTTAGAATGGATAAATTTGTTCTCCTTGCAGTCCCGAGGACTCTCAAGAGCCTCCTCCAGCACCACAATTCAAAAGCATCAATTCTTCGACGGTCAGCTTTCTTTATGGTCCAGCTCTCACTTCCGTACATCGCTACAGGAAAAAACATAGCTTTGACTATTTGGTCTTTTGTCGGCAAGGTGATGTCTCTGCTTTTTAAGATGCTGTCGAGGTTTGTCATCACTTTCCTCCCAAGAAGCAGATGTCTTTTAATTTCGTGGCTGCTGTCACCATCTGCAGTGATCATGGAGCCCAAGAAAGTGAAATCTGTCACTGCCTCCATCTCTTCCCCTTTTATTTGCCAGGAGGTGATGGGGCCAGTGGCCATGATCTTAGGTTTTTTTTTTTTTAATGTTGAGCTTCAGACTGTTTTTTGCACTCTCCTCTTTCACCTTCATTACAAGCTTCCTTAATTCCTTAATTCCTCCTCACTTTCTGCCATCAGCATGGTATCATCTGCATATTGGAGATTGTTGATATTTCTTCCAGCAATCTTAATTCCAGTTTGGGATTCCTCCAGTCCAGCCTTTCGCATGATGTATTCTGCATATAAGTTAAATAAGCTGGGGGACAATATACAGCCTTGACGTACTCCTTTCCCGATTTTGAACCAATCAGTTGTTCCATATCCAGTTCTGTTGCTTCCTGTCCCACATATAGGTTTCTCAGGAAATAGATAAGGTGGTCAGGCACGCCCATTTCTTTAAGGACTTGCCATAGTTTGCTGTGGTCCACATAGTCAAAGGCTTTTGCATAGTCAATGAAGCAGAAGTAGATGTTTTTCTGGAACTCTCTGGCTTTCTCCATAATCCAGCACATGTTAGCAATTTGGTCTCTAGTTCCTCTGCCCCTTTGAAATCCAGCTTGTACTTCTGCTCTTAGCAGCTGCCATTTTTTCACTACTGAGTGACCACTGCCGCCAATGCTTGTTTAGGGGGAAGAGTTTGGGAAGAGAACATATAGTGATGGTTGTTGTAGGTTTTTTGGGCTGTTTGGCCATGTTCTGGAGGTTTTTCTTCCTAATGTTTTGCCAGTATCTGTGGCTGGCATCTTCAGAGGACAGGAGTTAGAACTATGTCTGTGTTCTGGTGCAGTGTGTGGGATAGTTGAGTATTTGTAATTGTGGGATCAGTTTTTTGTCCTTTTCAGGAGATCGGGTGATTATGGTGATCAGGAAGTTTTTTGTTATGGGTGTTCAATACACCCATAATAACAACAAAAACACCCTGATCACCTCGGGCAACTTGATAACCTCTGGCAAGCTGCACAGTTACAAGGTATGCCCAAAAGAAGAGAATGGTAAACCACTTCTGAGTATTCTCTACCTGGAAAACCCTGAAAAAGGTTGTTAAAAGTCAGAATTGACTTGATGGTGCACAGTTATTATTATTATTATAAATAATAGTCTAAAATGCATTAAATACAATCTCATTATTTATTGTAAAATGCAAAGGTATGTATTTTTTGTGTGCATAAGCAATATATAGCTTTTCTTCTTCATTCTGAATACTTACTTTTTCCTTTTCTTCCAATTTCTTTACATTCCTACCACAATATAATTGGTGCAGCATGGGGATTCTCTGCCTAATGAAAAAGGAAAGTTTTAAGCAGGCTTTCCACTAACCCGTAAAGTCTCTGTAAATGTAACATGAAATTAGAATGAATAATGGGATTTTTGAAAAAGCAGTTGAAAAACTGAGGGAATTCTTTACTAGTGCACACCTTTCCACTGGGAATTGTTAAAGGGAGACCCTAACATGGCTAAATCCTCCAAAACAGCATTACCAACTACAGTACAGTGTGCTAGACCTGGCTCATCTTGAAATATTCTTCATGGAGTAAGACTCCATGAAGGAAAATTTGACATCCGTAGCTGATTACTTAAAAGTAGTAGTTGTTTTTTTTAATAGTTTAACTGCAAGATATACCCACTAATGCATAGATCAATGGCAGTGCTTTAAAATCTTCTTGACCTGATTACCACTGGGTACAGGAAGCCACTAATCTGCACACCGCTCCACTGGTTTCAGGGAATTGCAGTGTAACTCAGGACTTTCTAATTTCTGTTATTTGAAAATACACTTTACACAAGTATAGATTGCATCCCATATTTAGCTGCTTTGTAAATATTGCTTTATGTAAATAGTACTTTCACCTATTTAAATACTTTATTATATTTGAAAATTTTGGACACCCACCACATTATCCGGATAAATTAAGCTGTTTTTGCTGGCAGGTAGTTTTAGAATTGATGAAAAAAATTCATAGGTTCTCTGCTGCTGTGGGCAGTTGCTATCATTTACTTTGTGTTGTCTCATTTAAATATACAAAGTTATATATAGGTGCAGAGCAGTCAGGTGAGGTAAGCAGTCACCACAGCTCTCAGCATTAATCTTTAGAAGAGTACCGGTAAGTTGCTTCTGCTCCTCTTTGGCAAAGAAAGATGCCTTTATTTTTAGATGGGTTAATAATATCCAGGGGAAGCTTTTCTGAATATTGAAAAATAAGGCAAATATTTGTGTTACTGGGGATTCAAAATAAAGTTAGTTTCAGGAGGTTCTAGAGATTAAAATAATAATATGTTGTATGTACAGTTATTGTTGAGCCAGGGGACTTAAAATAGCCCCCCTGGCGTCCATATCACAGGTGGGAAACATTGCATTTCATGTGTAAGATCCATAAGATTAGCAGTGTTGGCCGGGATATTTCCTGTAAAAGGTTCCAAATTCTGCTCTCTGAGAATGATCTCTACCTGAGGCCTTGAAAACCAATGACCCTCAGAATACACAATGCAAAACTCAATGGACCCCAAATGAACATGAGAATCTTCTCTATAATATAATAGTTATGTGTTTATTTAAAATATCCATGCCACTTTTCAAGGCAAAGTCCATTCACACAATAAAGCTTTTTAAAATATAGTTAATTGAAACAATATGTAAAATAACCAGAACAGTGTACAATAAAGTAGTCTGGAATAACTAGAAGGTCTGTTTAAGAAAAAATGAAGGAGGAAGCCATGCACAAATACACCCATGCTGAACTGGAACATTTTATAAAGATGGGTCCAAAAGTTAGCCTCTGTTTCTCATGTCCACGAACTCTATGGTAGATATTGGGGCCCAGGTAGGTATATTCGGATAATTGTGTTCTAAACCATTTAGGTGTTTAAGGGACAATTGCTTTGCATTCTGTAAACAAAGATACATTTTGAAGGTTTGGAGAAAGGGAACAGTGATTTACAGGAGAGAAAAATACTCCTCTCTGGTTGCATCCCTAGTTAGTTTTGCTTCTTAAGACTTACAGGAAATAAAGACATAGGAAGCAAAAAAAAAAACAATTTAGACTTCTGTGTCAGTATGACAACCAGTGTTCAAGTCACAGCCCTCATTTCTTCCCAATAATAGGTTCACTGCTAATTTAAAATGTCCAAACTCAAAATAACCAAGTCCAAGACAGAACTTTTCAAGGGTGTTTTGGTAAACAAAACAAAATAAAACCTAATTACCACTGAACCAATTGTTTAGATGTCAGACTAACGAGACATTAAGCCTAACACTGCCCCCTCATGCATACACTATCATGCACAGGTGAATAATAGAAGTAAAATCTGTGCAATGCTACCACTGATTGTTGTGGGTTTTTCGGGCTCTTTGGCCGTGTTCTGAAGGTTGTTCTTCCTAACATTTTGCCAGTCTCTGTGGCCGGCATCTTCAGAGTCAGAACTCTCTGACAGCACTTTGTGGAAAACTGTTCAGGAAGAACTGAATTTAACTGTCAGGGAAAGGAACTGGTAACAGCCACAGGAAATTTAGCTCTTTGGCTATAGAGCAGTGGTCAGGGAACAGGGGTAAATTACCCCAAATGGGATAAAAATGAAAATCTTGGGGGTAATGAGAATGGTCGCGGCAGTGCAACCTTCCTCATTACCCTCAGGCATTTTATTCCCGACGATACTGTGTGTAGACAGGCATTCTGTCGTGGGGAGAGCGAGCCCCGGCGAGGAACTGCACAGGGCACCCACCTGTCCTCCTCGCCTCCAGTGTGTGGGGGGAGGGCGGTGGACTGGGCCAGCTGGACTCTGCCTGGCAGAGCCTTGGCTGGGCTCTCCTTCCTGCCCATGCCCGCCCACCCAGTGCACTGGTGAGGAGGACCCCTTCCGACCCCGCCTCACCTGAGTTCATGGATGTAGACCTGCCAGCCCTGCGGTGCCTGCCTCCCCTCGCCAAGGTTGCGCTTTCCCGGCGGCGTGGCAGCTCCAGATTGGCTGCTCGGGCAGCGGCTGCAGGTCCTGGGCAAGCGCAGAGCAGGGGAGGGGTCAGTCACGGATGGCAAGAGCGGAGGGGTGGTGCTGGGAGGGGGTGGGGTAATGTTGGTGTATATAAATTTGGGGGGGGGGGAATGTAAAAAAGTTCCCTGACCCCTGCTATAGAGTCAGCATTTTGCAATATTTTAAGAGAAATTGCCGAAGCTACATACTCACACTCCATTCTCTTCTTTCTGTAGTGTTTCTAAACTAGATTAGTGATTTTCTTTAATTTTATTTACATCTTGTTGTTCTGCCATTTCTACTAGGAACAGTCTAGCTGTCTCTTCTCTCATCCCCTCTTTTATCGTCAGAAAACTCTGTAAAATAGGTTAATCTTAGAATTAGTGAGTGGGTGGCCCATCACCCCTTGTGTTTCATGGCTGACATTTCCCTGCACTTGGTCTCCTGTCTGACATGCATTTTGACAATCTAGGATACATATGACGTTGCGCCTGTTCTGTTTTATGTTTAAAATGGTACTGTGTAATGCTTTCAATTTATCACTAGATGGTAATATAGGGCTTTTAAGCAAAAGCATGGAAGAGCAAGGTAGGCCACCCTTGAAAAGCAACCTGTCCTTATTTTTGTCTCTATCATAGGAGCTTACTCCTCAGAAATACTGCAAATACATTCGGGGTTGGAACTTCTCAGTCTTATCTGCTCCAGGAAACTGTAACACAAACATTTTTACCTACAACAGAACCAGAAAGGAAAGATTCCACCATGCTTAAAGGAGGTGATATCAAGAGCATTGTTGAAAAAACCCTTCATGGATCCCGCTCTACTAAATAATTACTGAGCAGTATCTAATACTCCATTCTTGGTCAAGGTGCTGGAGTAGGTTGTGGCTTCCCAGCTTCAGGGTTCCTGGATGAGATGGAATATCTAGATCCATTTAAGTCTGGCTTCAGGACTGGATATGGGATGGAGATTGCTTTGGTCACCTTGGTGAATGACCTACATTGGAAACTTGCGCCTCTCAGCGGCATTTAGTACCATTGACCATGGTATCCTGGGCCATCTCTCAAGGACTGGACTTGGAGGCCCTGTTTTATGATGGCTCTGGTCCTTCCTGGAGGAGAGAGCTCAGAAGGTGGCGCTGGGGGACTCCTGTCTGACACCCTGGCTGCTGGCATGCAGGGTCCCTCAGAGTTCTGTTTTGTCTCCTGTGTTATTTAACATTTGGTACATGAAATTGCTGGGAGAGGTTTCTGGAGTTTTGCGGTTTGATGCCACCAGTATGTGGATGACACCCAACTCTGTCTCTCCTTTCCATCTACATCTGAGGGAAATGTTTAGACTCTAGATCAGTATCTGATGTCAACAATAGACTGGATGAAGGTGAATAATCTAAAACTTAATCCAGACAAGACAGTGTTGCGCCTGGTCAGCTGAAAGGCAGATCAAGGAACAGGGATTCAGCCTTTGCCGGCTAGGCTTGATCTTTCTCTGAAAACAGAGACGTAGAGTTTAGGGGTGCTCCTGAATTTGTCTCTGAGCCTGGATGTCCAGGTTTTGGAGGTGGCCAGGAGTGTCTTTGCACAATTAAAACTAGTATGCCAGCTGCGCCTGGAGAGGTCTCTGATCAGGCCACAGTGATACATGTGTTAGTTATATCCCAGCTGGATTACTGTAATGTTCTCTGTGTGGGGTTGACTCTGAAAAGTGTTTAGAAACTTCAGTGGATCCAAAACCCAGTAGCTGGATTGTTGACTGGGGCTGGTTACAGGGATCACATAACCTCCCTGATTGTTGATTCATTTCCAGGCTGAATTCAAAATACTGATACTAACCTAAAAAATTCTAAATGGCTTGGACCCAAGCTGTCTCAAGGACTTCATCTCCTTTTGTGAGCCTGCTTGAATGTAAAGATCACCAACAGAGGCCTTCCTCTCAGTTCCAACACCATCAAAGTTGCTCTTGGTGGGTTCACAGAAGAGGGCCTTCTCTGTTGTTGCTCTCAGACTTTGGAACTCCCTCTCACAGGAGGCCAGACTGGCCCCATCTTTGCTGTCCCTCCACTGGCAGGTGAAGACCTTTCTCTTCAGGCAAGCTTTCCCTGAGTTACTGGCTGCCCGAGAGGGCTCTGAGAATTGATGCCTCACTGCTTTGAATGAGTTTTTGGTGTTGCTTTGTTTATACAGTATTTTAGTGTGGCATTTGTTTGATCTTTTTTAGTATTTATATACTTACTGTCTTTAGCTTTAAATATAGTCTTTTAATAATGTAAGCTGCCTTGGGTTCTCTTTAAAGAGAAAGGTGGGATAAATAATGAGTATGTAAATATGTGCATATGTAAGGAAATCCACTGAAAGCTATTGCTAAGGTACCTAGCACTAAATTACCATTTGATGGTACAAGAACAAACCACATTAAACTTCAGTTTCAGGCACTCTTCTTTGTTTAGAGTTGCTATAAGAAGTTCAGATAATTTTGTTTGCATTTTGACTACAGGTGGGCAATTTTGAAGAACTCAGATGCCATATACCACATACCACTACCCCTGGACCTTCCACAGGCCATACCAGATCTTCCCAGCCAAACCAAAAATCACCAAATATTTACTTCTGCTTTTTTAAACAAGTTTTTTAAGAAGGTGCTTTGTTTTAGTTGATAACTGTGTCCCTGGAAGCCTTCTGGACCCCCCCCCCCCAATAATTTTAAAAGTGAGGGGACAGGCACATTTCTTGATTTAAGTAGCCAGGCACATTTCATGTGTCATAGTATCCCTGTCCCTAATTTTTAGATAAGCCACACTTTGCCAAGACATCTGAACTGCACAATTTAAGAGTAACCCTAACCATGGTTGTTTGAAACAAGCGGACTTCAGACCCTAATTTAGGAAACTAGCTTATCTGAATAAATGATAATTAAAATTCACCACTTTTGGGGGCACTGGAGTTAATTCTAAACTATGGTTAATGTAAAATGGAAGTTAAAGTTTCCAGTCCATTCTAACCTAAAGTGGAAGAAAAAACTTATTGCCAAGCTAAAACAAAACGGAGGTGGAGTGTGAAAGCTGGAAACTTGCTTCAGCTCATCTTTATAACACCAACTGATCCCAAAACTGGCCATAGAATTTCAGGTTTTTGACTGCCGTCTTTTGCAGAAAGCTGCCAGATGAAAAGGTTTTTCTTTTCTTTTCTGATAAGCCTCATTTTTAAGGAGTGACATTTGCAGAACAGTTGTACTGCACAAGGTCATGTAAGTCCAAAGGCCTACAGACTTCATTCATGAGTAGCCATCAGCAGACTCAGTGGGGGAAAAACATTACAGCAACACAACCCACTTAAATGGATGAATCCGCCAATTTTCTTGTCCCATAGTTACAGGCGCAGAAGGCATTTGAGTGCTTTAGTAAACATGGCAAATAATAAATAGAGCCTTTCAGCTAAGCAAACATTTGCATCATTATAAATAGGAAAAAGCTGCTGTGACCAAACTGTGGCACGGAAGAAACAACACCCAGGCATTTATGAAAAGGTGAGGGGTTTTTTTTAATTCATGCCATTTCAACAGGAGGTAAAACTATTTTGCCCACTCTATATTTTTAGGAAGATGAAATGTCCCTACTGGGCTTCTAAAAGCCAGCCCCTTATAAGAATGTGATTTCAGTGCCAGGGGGATCTTGACTCATAGAGGGAATTGCAGGAAGCTGTTTTACCATCAGAGGAGGAGGTCAGGCAGGTAGAGAGCAGTAATTTTGAAGCCAGCACTACACTTGAATATTTAAGACTCTAATTTCCTTCTTCTCATCTCCAGGGTAACTTCTTTTGCAGGGTACATTTTTAAATGGCTCCTGTGGCTTTTTATTCAATTTTTAATTACTCAAGTGTTCCAAGTCTTCATGTTGCATTCACCTGAGCAAGCATTTGGTTAGGAACATTTTAGCAGACTGGAAAGCTGAAGTAATGGGGGTGTGTGTGTGTGTGTGTGTGTGTGTGTGTGTGTGTGTGTGTGTGTGTGTGTGTGTGTGTGAGAGAGAGAGAGAGAGAGAGAGAGAGAGAGAGAGAGAGAGAAAGTAAGTGTGAGAGAGAGCAGCACAGCCATACAGGCAGGTATTGGGAACATGGTGGGCAATGTATTACATCCCAAGATGCAGGCACCATGGATCAGATGTTCCTGAACGGGAATCCCTTCCTGCCATATCGATGTATCAGTTAGGGTTTAAAAATAAAAAATAAAAGTAGGGGCAGCACTGCCCCAGGAAACATCAGAGAAAATAACTTGATTCTATGGTGTTGCCAGCAATAACATTTCAAACAGGATGAAATGAATCAGTATTGTTAAAACCAATGGGAATGTGCCTGCCAATATACCATGTGACCGTGAAAATAAATGTATTGGTACAACAGAGGTATGGAAAGAATGGGTATAACTGAGGTTCTTTTGGCAGCTGTGATAAGACCCTTACTTGAGCATCCCAGGTGCTGCAAAGAAGGGCTTCTGCTTTTTTTAAAACAAAGAAGGGCTCACCTGGGCCCAGATAGGCATAGGGGTGGCCACGCGGTCTGGTGAAACAAGGAGGGGTAGCTACCAGAAGTTCCCCTAATGGGCCAGTTTGGGCAATGGGGAGTGGGTTTCCCTGCTGGTCTGGTATTGGCTGGTACAAGGGAATTCTGATGGCACAGACACCAGACCGATTCAAGGCTCTGGTGGGTCCTGGGCAAAAACATAATAGTGGAGCCCTCTTCCTCCTCCCTCTCTCTCCCTTACCTCCCTCCTAAACAGGTCACACAATGTAATATAACGTAAATAAAACTGACTCACTAAGGTAATCTTGGTAGCAGTAAATAATTGAGCAGTGCTCAGGTAAACAAACAGCAAAACAATGAAAAGAGGGAGTGGCGAGGCAAGGGAAGCCTAAAGCTGAACTTCAAGACACTCTGCACATGCTCAGAGAAGAGAAAAAGCTGTCCACATTGTATGTGGAGGCTGCAATCCAGAGCAAGCCCCACACAGGAGGAAGGGAAGGAGGTTGCCGGGCTCAGGTGCGGAGGAGGTGGAGAGCTGCTGGTGCTTTGAAGGAACAGCCGCCACCACACATTTGAGGGTGCTGGCAGAAAGAGTGCCTCTGAGCTTAAGCAGAGTGCCCAGTGCATCCTGGCCAGGCTTCCTCACCTGACCTCTGTCAGGAGAGGTGGGTCTTGCTGAGGTGCTTGAGCTCCAGGATGCCATTGGGCCCTGTGCACCTTCAGGGGCATGGCCCTCTCAGGGTCCCAGAAGACATCTTGGAGCAGGACATTGAGGCGCAGGAGGGCACCCTTCTTCTCGTCAGGCGGCAGTGTCTAGCAGCATTTCCTGCAGGGGTGCCTCCTGCTCACTCAGCAACAACCCCTGATACAGGAAGAAGATGTGCTGTCCCAACAGCACCCAAGGCAGCTGCTGCCCAGCCTTCAGGGGAGCGGAGAGGAGGCCGACACACCCGCCAAAGGGTCCCATGGCTCTTCCCTGGATGCAGTGGCAGGGCTGTGGTGGGCCTTTAGGGACAGAATGTGGTATGCCAAGGACCTGAGCATCCTCTGTCTACTGTCCAACCTGACAGCTTGCCAGCCAAGAGCACCACCTGCGTGCACTGCACCACCGCCCCAGGCTGGCCTCGCCCTGGCAGCCCTAACGCTCCTGGCTGGCCAGCTGCTGTTGCTGCTGCTCTGGCCACTCCATCCCTCTCTTCATGTGGGGTCCTAAAGACAGTGGGTCCTGGGCAAACGTCCACTTTGCCCTCTCAATAAAGTGGCACTGTGCAAGTGGATAGGAAAAGGAGGGGTTGCATTCCAGTCTGCCTGCCCAGCTTAAAAACCAGAGAGTGCAGCCACCCACTCTCCCGTCTGCTGCTCGCCAGCACCCATCCTGTTTCTTCTTTACTAAATGAAGCATGACTGACTGACTACATTACATTAGGACTGCCAAAAGAGACCCTCATGCCTTTTATGTGGCCTTGCTAGATGGTGGAGGGGGAATATCACGCAGTTCAGCTGGGGCAACAACTGTTGCTCGCATTATTACCACTTAGGGATTTGGATTTAATGCCTTCCCTGAGGCTATGCACTGATTCATCTGATAAATGAATCAAGAGATCCAAATCTTGACTGTTCATTCTGCAGAAGAGCAGGGCTTCTTAAACATTTCTGTGGAGAGGCAAAAAGCAAGCTTCTGTTTCTAGACTGAAACAGAAACTCAGCATTCATTCTTGGTTGAAGCAGGAAATCATTAATCCCATTTTAGGAGTCTGCACACAAATATTTTTATTTCATGCCAACAGAAATCCACAGAGAGGTTGGGAATGTAACAGGGATGGGCACCGGCGGACAGGGGGATTCTCTGCTCAGGGTTTTTGAAGTTCCCTCACTCGGCTTCTATCTGGGTGGCATAACAGGAAGCTTTGGTTCACTGGGTAGAATCCCTGCACTTGCCAGGACAGTCATTTTATGAGTAAACACATCCTCCACAGTCTTTTGTGGTGCTACCTATGTACTTTTGAAAAACAGCACCTCCATCTACCAAGCATCAAATGGTGGAGACTTCCTTATGACTGGCTGGCAATCTGAAGGTAAAGCAAGCGCTGTGAATGCAGGCAGCCAACAGAGGTTGAGGTGCACACCACATGTTCCACACCACTCCTTATAAGACTGTGGATTTTTTTGGGGGGGGGGATCTTAAAAAGCAGCTGGTCAGGCCTGGCTTGCACATACAGTTGGTTTTACTCTTTTATCTCTAACACCAGGGCCCTGACTAAAATCAATCCTTCTCCAAAGCCGGTGTATGGAACAATACAGAAGTCACCACTCTTGTCAGTTGGAATCACTGAGCTTGAATGAGGGTGGGGTTTTAATCAGGACCATTGTGTGGCAGAAAAGGGTTTAACTCCCCACCTCCTGCACCACCGTTGCTGTCCTGGCAGGGAGAAGGGTGGGAGGAGAATCTGTTGCTTACATTTGAAAAACATTCATAGAATCTCAAGTCATATCTTTAGCAACCGATGGCTGGATAGCTCATTGGTTTATGCATCCTTGTGGCTATATCCACTGATGGAAAAGGCTTCAGGAGTTAACCTAGAGGCAAAATCCGGAGCTGGAGTCCTGAAGGCAGTTTGTGTCGTTCTGCCAACTCCTGCGACGTTGCTGGAACCAGTTGTATTGGCTCTTGCCTTTCCATTGGACTATTTCAGCGATGTGGAGAGGGGGGATCTGGTGTTTGGGTAACAGCCTATCCTCCATATTACTTTATCCAGGCTTCATGCTCTGGAGAGGACACTCCTCGATTCAGAGCATGTTACCATAGTCTCTGGAGACTGAAGGATGCCTATGTATGGAGCCAGACGTTGGGAATTCAATTCCCCCACTGTGCCTCCAGAAGAAGGGAAGGGTAAGCCACTTCTGAGAGCGCTCTACCTGGAAAACCCTGAAAAAGGTCACCATAAGTCAGAATTGACGTGATGGCACATGATGACCTTTAGCAACATGGCCTTGAGTTAGTGTTAGCAATTTGGTGTTAACCAGAGCTCAGAAAATTTATCTTTTGAGGCTACAGCTCCCAAAACTACTCCACTAATAACCATGCTGAATAGGGATTCTGGGAGCTGTAGTTCCAAATAAAATAACATTCCAAGCTCCAATCTTGGCTCAGGCAATTAATAGCACTGACTTAGAGGAGAAGATGAAAATGGAGGCTTTCGAAGACTAGGTGAGTGGTTGGCTTCTTGTCTTACCTGGCAGCTGCATTTCCCATTCCAGTCTGCCTAACATCTGTCAGAGTCTGAAGGCAAGCCAGCCACCTCCTCTTTCGGCAAGCTTCCATGTGCTAAGAGTAAAGGGATTGTGCATCTTGTCTTCAGGGGAGAACTGGGAAATTGCCAATAGCTGGGCTGAGTAAACTAGAAGGGTATGAATGAAATGTGAAGAAGCATCATAGTCAAACATCTGTATAAAGACTATTATAAGTAACTGGTACGAAATGAGAATTCCTCGACAGGGTACCCATAATTATACCCCTTTCAACTGTTTGCAAAAGCCTGTTCTGCAAATTTTTATGATCAGAACACATTGGAACATCAGTAGTACCTTTCATCTCATGCACATTCTTATTGGTATTTTCATCTTGTACAGGGATGGTTACCAGAGCGTCTTAGAAGCGAAGTATGCTGTCAGATTAATGATTAGTACCACTTCCTAAGCACATGACTTTGTGGGAGAAATACCTTGGTGGATGGATCCAATGTCCAGTTTATTCAACCACTGATGCAATGTGATGTGATTGCAGATGGATGAATAAGATGCTTTAAAGTGCCTTAAAGTGCCGCACTGTGGTTGGTTTGTACATGCACACACATATTGCTTGATTCCTCATAACTTGATCATTCAGTGACACTTGATGACTCAGAGCTGAGAACTGAGTTCGCTGAAAAGCACAAGGTGACGAGCACATATATGAATGTGGTGTTTGATCTATGACAGCTTAACTACACATTAAAGTGAGAGAGAAAAAAAACCCAAATCTTTGATGATGCCATCATCAGATTATGGTTATTCCTAGAATTCAGTTCAGCCCATTGCTTCTCATGCAATACTTATGCTTCTTACTGCACAGTGAACAGCCACAGACAAAGAAGAATCTATTATAAAAGAGGAGCTATGTAAAGATGCATCCTGGTGGAAAAGTTATCATTCAATTAAAATTTTCTTTTCTATTCTATTCCATTATTTTCTTCTCTGTAGCGTAGCTTCTGTAACACATAAGGCATCACACATCTCTTATTATTCATGCAATTTTCCACAGTCTCCATCCCACACATGTGAAAGGGAAGGATGGAATGCTGTATCGCCTGCCATTACCTCTTCCTTTACTTCCTCTTACCAGACATGCACACAGCTGCAGCAGTCCACCTGCATAAGGGGCAACGTTTAGACCAGAAGTATGCACATCTGATAGTCTGGCATGGTTCTATGTTGATAACAGAAGTGATTATTGTGAGAAGAGTTCTTCTGCTACTGTATCTATCCTGTTAAAAGACAGTTGCATCCTTTGTAATGTCATATAAATTGGATCACTGTCTTCTCTATTCACAAATGTTTGGGAACTGATTTTAATAACTAGTGCTGATGTTACAGTGGATCCTCTATTTACGGAATTAATCTGTATTGGAACGGTGGATGCAGGTCAAAAAATCTGTAGGTCGAGGCTCCATTGACCTACAATGCATTGAAAACTGATTAATCCGTAACTGGCCGTTTTTGTTCCATTTTGTTTTTTTCCCCGGTCTGTAGGTTGATTCTCTGGCTGCAAGTCCAACCTAAATTTTGCGGCCAGAGAAGTCTGTAACTCGAAAAGTCTGTAAGTGGAGCCATCTGTAAGTGGCGGGTCCACTGTATTGCCTGCTGTACTATCCACATTTTTTCTCAATAATCTCCTACAAGCTCAGTGGCTTTCTTGATATAACGCATGCCACTATATTATAGGCCAACATCCTCTTATATACACTGTACTACATCTTTGAAAGAGTACAATCATTGGCAGATGGAGATTTTTTGATAATTAAAGACTTCATCTTTGCATCCTGTGTCTCCCACACCTCCCACACAATGAAACTGATTACACAGAAGTTGGATAAGCTGCAGGATAGAAGTAGGGATGCTTTAATTCTTCCACAGGCATAACTAACACAACAGTACAGTGTTTTGAATTGTTGTTATGACGAACTGGTTCCATTCAAACAACATTCCTCATGATGAATCAGTAAAAAGGTGCATTAGAGCACCATTAGTACTGTACCTACAGCAGTGATCCCTTTAGCAAACTAGTAGGGCCTTCTGAATCTATTTCAGCTTTATTTGCTGTCTTAGCTGGAGGGCACATTTTTTAGCATTTAGATGCGACGATAAAGTGGACAGTAGGGCAAAGGTACAGCATGAAAGGAGCAAATTAGCAGGAGCAAGAGGAATTTTCTTAAGATGCACTGGGCTGAAAACAACAAAATGAAATTTAACATGGATGAGTGCAAAGTACTGCATCTAGGAAAAAGAAACCAAACACACAGTTACAAGATAGGGGCTACCTGGCTCATAAATACTAAAACCGAGAAGGCTTTTGCAATTGTCATAGACAACAAGCTGAATGTGAGCTGACAGTATGATGTGGCTACATAATAAACAAATGCTACTTTGCTCTGCTTTACTTTACTTTAGGCTGCATTAGTAGAACTATAGTTTCCAAATACCACGAGGTACTCATTCCCCTCTATTTAGCATTGGTCAGGCCTCATTTTCAGTATTGTGTCCAGTTCTGGACACTGCACTTGAAGAAGGATGCTGACAAATAGGAACAAGTTCAGAGGAGGGCAACAAGGATGATCGGGGGTGGTGGAAACCAAGCCCTGTGATGAAAGACTGAAAGAATTGCGCATGTTTAGCCTTGAGAAAAGAAGACTGGGGGGAAGTATGATAGCTTTTTTCAAATACTTGAAAGGCTGTCCCAGAGTGCAGGACACCAATAGGCTCAAGTTACAGGAAGCTAGATCTTGGTTGAATATCAGGAAAAACTTCCTAATTGTTAGAGCAGTTTGGCAATGGAACCACTTTCTTTGAGAGGTGCTGAATGCTACAACAGTGGAAGCATTCAAGAGAAATTTAGACAACCGCCTGGCAGATATCCTTTGATTTGTATTCCTGCATTGAGAAGAGGTTTGGACCCGGTGCTCTTATATCCCCCTTCCACCTTCATTATTGTATGACTCTATGTGCGGTATATGGTAGCTGAAATCCAATAGTAAGGGCAGGACTTGTTGTTGTTTAGTGATTAAGTCATGTCCGACTCTTCGTGACCCAATGGACCAGAGCATGCCAGGCCCTCCTGTCCTCCACTGCCTCCCAGATTTGGGTCAAAAAAGACAGGGCTAGATGGGGGAATTTGGAGCGATCTAGGATAAATTTTAAAGACCCTTCAGTGTCTATGTGATCTATTTTATCTTGCACTTGAGTGATTCCTCCATTCACGGGGGGGGGGGGGTTCTTGTTCCATTTAGAAGGATCCAGACAACATTTCAGATTGCTACATTTTCTTCCCCTTTTGATTATTGATGCTCCCTTCCCTGCCTTTGGAAGTGAATTAAGCAACCACCCAAACTGCAGAACAAGATAGTTAAGTGTCTTCCAGTCACACCACATAAACTGTAGCCCTAGCACTGTGGCAGAAAGGAGTGGAACAGTTCACAAATGGGGTGGGATGGATCAATACTCTTACTTAAAATTCATGTTGTTGCTGGAGAATAGGGCAAATCAAACTGCATGAAAAGTGAACCATGTAGTGAGCTATACGCAACTCTGATTGCTCCCCCCCCAGCTTCCAGTTAGAATAAACCCATTGAATTGGTGTGGATTTGGTTAGTTAATCCCTAAGAAAATTTAATTGATTCAATAAGCCTACACTGGTTGTGACTTACAACTGGATTTCAGCCACCAACACCAGTTGGGCACCTCTTCCAGCCTCCGCCAACACTTTCATCTGCAGACCTTATTCCTAGATTCTGTACAGGTGTGCAGGTTTCCATGCTTTCCTGTATAAATAGCTTTTCAAAGAGGCAGGAGTACCGTAAGTTGAAAGTGTGCACATCCTACATTTGACTCCTAAATAAGGAGCTTCCTTGTTCCTATTTATTAAAGTGGCATTTTGACCTTAAAGTCACTGTCCTAAATCTTACGATAACCCAGTCGTACATAACATGATGGCCCAATATGAAGTGCTGGTGCAGAGTCTGAGAATTTAGTTATGAAGAAGGAACGTATGTTCAAAATCACCTTTTGTTTGTTCAGAATTCCCTCTTCAGAAACAGCCCGGTGCTGTTTTGGAACATTTCATGATGGTCTGCAAAAAATCATTCATAACTACTGTCTCCGTCATGTTCAACCAGTGCAGCCATGCCACGTGAGTCATTGTACTGTCATTACTGGAACTGACATTTTGGACAAGAGCTACTCTAGGGGAAACTGTTCCTACCGGATCCACTCCTAGCTTTATTTGGCTCACAGCACTCATGTTCATTCTGAATAAAGCTTTGATTTTAAGACTTAACTGTTGCTATATGCTTTTGTTCACAACTTAAATAGTAGTAAAACCTTCTCAGAAGCAGGCAATGGTAGCACAAAAGAGATGTTTCCATTGTGGGATGATGAACTGTGGACAATTACCTTTCAGATGCTAAGAGGAACACTGCTCAAGACTGCAAACCTACTGCTTCCACTTGGCAGCAAAAAAATAATACATGAAACCATCTTGATCAAAGAAAAGGTGACAACTGCTGTGTCTCAGCTTTCAAATCTGCATGCTTACTTTGTAGTTGGATAGGTTTCCAATTCAAGTCAACAACTGTTGACGAATCTCCTTTTGTAAAACACGGTAACCTTAAACAACTGCTGTCAGCCTAATGCTCCTAGTGTTACACACATTCCTTTCCTCCTTAAATGAGCTTTCTCACATACACTGGCAGAAAATCATCCTGTGTTTAGAGGTTAATAAGTCTATGTGAGGGCATGAACTTTTGGGGCAACAGCCTTCTTCATAACGGTTCCTTTAAAGTTGCAGTTTAAATATCCATGTAAACATCATTTTAAAAAAGATCTGGGTCACATGGATATTTTATCCTATATAAAACTGGCTTTTGTTCCTACATCAGTGGTAGTGTATCTGCAAGGCAAAAAATTAAATGTGAATAATCTTTCTATCACTGCATGTATCATTCCCTACTTTTGCCCTTGTCTAAGTCCCTGCAAAAAATGTGCTTTTCTTTACTATATTGCTCCGTATCATTGTAAAGATGTTCATATCCTTCAGTATTCAAATGCACACTATTGTGCGGAATACTGAAGGATATGAGCATCTATCTGTACAAGGAAAGCAGAATGCTTCCAGACATACCGTGTTATTTTGACTTTTCTCCACATGAAAGATATTTTGTGAAAGTTAAAAAAAAAAAAGACAGAAGGACACGGTGAGAAAACACAGGAGAGTTAGAAGTAGAAGGCAATAGGATCTGGACACCACACAAAAACCTGGGAAAGAGAATGATTACATGATAATATGGTGGAAGTCTTTTCTGCCTGAGCTTTCTATAGGGCAAAGATCATGGCAACAAGAGGAAGAGGAGAACAGTATGACATTGCAGTACCAGCCATAAGTGGGAATGTTCAAATAACTGCTGAGTATAATCAAAGGAAATAAAAAAGTGAATAAAAGGAACTATAGGGAGCGAGGCATTTACTGATTAGAATTAAATAAAAGTTTAGTTAGTTTTAATGTATAATTATTGTGTTTCTAATTCTATTTGTTTTAATTCCGTGAGCCACCTTGAGTCCCCTTATTGAGAGAAAGGCAGACTATAAATAAGATAAGCAAACAAATAGAAGGTTGTTGTGATGGAAAACCTCAGGTTTTCCATGCTCAGGATCCCAATAGGACCAGGCCTCAAAAAATACAGTGCGGCGATACACAATGATGGTACTGTACTGTATCCCTATAGCCAGTTTGACTGAATCTTAAAAAGAAAGAATATGGTAAACTCTATAGCTGGATTTGTTTACTGTCTACTGATTAGGACTAAATTCCTTTCCTTCACACAATCGGCAAATAATTGTTGGGAAAGAGAAGCATGCAAAGAGATGGAAGTTGATCAGTGGAAGACCCGGAAGGAAGGAAGGAAGGAAGGAAGGAAGGAAGGAAGGAAGGAAGGAAGATTCTTCATGATGCTGAAAGGAAGCCATTCCACTTTACAGAAAGAGCTTTAAGGTGAAGCAGAATATTCAGAAGAAAGAAGGATAGCAATACATGTAAGTGACAGCAGCAATGCGATTTTTTAAAACGGCAGAGGAAGAAAAGTCAAAATGCAGGGTGAGGAAAACAAAAGGAGAAAAGAAAGACCAGCTCTCAGCAACATAATGTTAATGCAATTTGATTCAGATCTTGCTAACTTTGCTGTAGCAGATGTTCTCTGGACCGGTGTGCTTGAGGGAAAAGAGAATGCGGTACTGTGGTTGCTGTGGGGATTTGAATCTTTCTGGGCTTTAATATAGCTTCAGAGGCTATATATATTTAAACAACATGCCTATGTACGTGGTGTTGCTATGAATCGACTTCTCTGAACAGCTGGTGGCTGTTTGATCAGCAAGCTGGAGTGCAGTCTTTTTAGGTCAAGCAAGGGTGATTTTAATTGCAAAAATGCATTATTATTATTTTTGACTGCAATACTGCTGGGGAAATTCTCCCCCACTCTTTTGTCTGTGAATGTGCAACAGATGGGAGGAAATGCCATTTAAAAATATCAGAGCACCATGTTGGAAAGCACTAAGATATGGATAAAATACACTGAATCATTTATCTGTTTAGTACATTGAGCTTCACATTTTCATCCTAGTTTTACTTTGGGTTTCACCCCTTTTCTTTCACATGTGAAATCTTGCAGTAACAATAAAGGTCCTAACATCAATTCATTTGTGATCTCCACAAGACAGGGATTAGTGAAACTGCTCAAGCTAGTCCTCTGGGTTCTCCAATGAAAGGGTTGGCAGAGGAGTAGGGAACATATCTGCTAGGATGCATAGGAACCCTGCTAAATGGAACACACTGCCTCCACCATGTTCCTTGCCCCACCTTTTCTCCTTGTGCTGATATTGTACTTTCCTTGATCTCAGAGATCTCAGGCTCATTGCCCTTGATATGCTGGTGTAGTGCCAAAATGCTAGTGCAACTCCAGGTTGAGCCAGCATATGGAGATTTGATTTTGATCCCATCTCTTCCTGTGGAGCTGGAGAAGGATCAATGTTTCAAGGAGACATGGGTCATTTTATCATCATCACCATAATTGTCATCTTAGAACTACGGAGCTGGAAGGGACTGCCTGGATCATTGAATCCAGGCCCTACCAAGGAGGCACAGTGGGGAATCAAACTCCCAACCTCTGCCATTTTGTATGGTCTCAAGTATAGATTAGGAATCAGAACTATGCACACCTCAGTGTGCTGGCATAAAAAAGATGCAGCTGTTCTTAAACATCTGGTTCTTAATGATTCTGTGTGTATATATTCACATATTCACATATGTGAATTGTATATATAAAATTCCACTGTTATATTTCTGTGGTTTCCTCATTAGGTAAAAGAATTTGACTCTGACAAGCCATCAGATTCCAATCAAAGAACTCTTGGCAGCTTGTTTTTCACACCATTTGAAAATCTTTGCCAAATCCTAGCTCAGTATCAAAGTCTGGAGTTTTTGTTGCTATGCCCTTTCTTTCAGCAATCAGGGTGTGTGTTTTCGACTGAGTAGATTGTTTTGTTTGCAGCTGCTTTTTAGTGTGGAATTCAAAACAGCTTTTGTGACCTAGGTCCTT
Source organism: Pogona vitticeps (assembly GCF_051106095.1). Lineage (NCBI taxonomy): Eukaryota > Metazoa > Chordata > Lepidosauria > Squamata > Agamidae > Pogona > Pogona vitticeps. The sequence goes on from NC_135784.1 coordinate 94,798,570, forward strand.
GAGAATTAAGGATGTATCTGACATGATCTGTGTGTTTCATTAAAATAATGGAACATGGGTTACCCAGTGAACCTGTAGTGATGGCCAGTTTCTTGCTGCATTAGTAGCAGCAGCAGCAGCATAAGCCAGGGTACTCTGTCTCCTATTAATGAAATCTCATTTGAGCCAGCTCTGCAAGGAAGGACCAACATCTTCCTCTAGAGCCTCCGAAACCATAAAATGTGCTTTTAGTTTAATAGCTAGAAGAATGGTTTTTGGAAAACTCAAACAGAGCTGATGATGTTACTATAAAAATACTGTTACAACTGGTCTACTTCCATCTGTACAGTATTAAAAACCTCTCTCCACCGATATCTGTGCAATGGTTTGTCACGTACCCCCATCAGTTATTTCATGCTGGCATTCCAGATTTTGCTGTAAATGGTCATTTAATTTTTCATTATTTTAAAAATAAACATAGGCTGCTTCTCTGCTGCTGTGACTACAGGGTTATTATTATTAATTACCCTTTTAAAAAAATTCAGATTTTACCAAAGCTTTACCTTGGGGCTAGGTTGGTAAGTATTTCCTCATTAAAAGACTTGGCAGCCACACTCACTCCTGCAGGCCAACATCAATAGTTACAACAGCCCTCGTGTGTTTATACAGATTTCTGCCGTTCCACGGTTATGAAGTTTAAAAGTTTGACATAAGGGAACTGTGTTTATGTTTGAGAAGTGCATTTTTGTAGTGCTTACTTTGTGGAGTTAAATTATGTCAAACACCATATGACAGACAGGGGAGGAGGGATAGAAAGAAAACAGGCATTGCATTGCAGACTAAAGGAAATGAGAGTTTTGTGAAGGTTTTTTTTGAATCATATCGAAACACACACACACACACACACACACACACACACACACACACGAGTTGACTTTTGAGGGGTGGTGGCCGTAGTTGTGGAACACTGGAACATAAATGACAAAGAGTTGTGTGGCACCTTAAAGACTAACAAGTTTCATTTGATATAAAGTGTTTTCTGCCCTATCAGTTTATCAGGTGCAAACAGGCTATAGTCCACAAAGGTTTGTGCCAAATAAAGCTTGTTATTTTTAGAATTAAAGATGGGTATCTGGCTGTGGAGCCAGAAGCGGGGGAGTTTGATACTTGTCCAGGGTGTGCAGAGCCAGCCTCTGTAGCCTTGGGCGATCTGCAGAGTGCCCCCAGAAGAAGAGATTGATAAACTACTTCTGAGTACTTTATACTGTACTTAGAAAATCCTGAGAAGAGTCGCCATAAGTTGGCATTGACTTAACAGCATGTAATTATTAATAAATAGTTTTAAATCTGCCACAACAGCAAGTTTTGCTGCAACAAAATAACATGGCTACCCCACTGGAAATTTCTGAAACAAATGCAAACATCATTGTGTCTAAGATTCAGAGGGGTGAACTGCATATACACCTGTTTCTTTTCTGAAAATTTGTCTCAGGGTCAGATTATCCATGTAGTCTACCTATCTTAACAATTTAATTTGTTTTTAATTTTACCTATAGGTCATATACACCCATAATTTAAAATAGTGCAACACTTGGATAGGAAGGAAGGAGGCTATACCTTATAAATAATAGTAACTGCAGGATGATTACCATCCTTATTTTAAAACCTAGTTCAGGTTGATGCAGCTGATAGAAAAAAGCAGGCAAAGGGGTTTAAAACTGTATCCCCAATCTTTTAATCTGATCTATCATCTGCACCCTCCGTAGTTTTCGATTATGTGTCTGTCATATTTGAAACAGAGTTTGAAACAGGGAAATGACACCTTAGAGCAGGAAAACGTTGAAGAGAGAAAGCCACGTTATTCAAAAGAGAGAAATAAGGAGAGGTCAAGAGTTTCCTCTTCTGTACCACATTGTGTACCCAAGCCCCAAGCCATGTGCATGCTGGGCATTTTGCACTACATTTGCCAGTAGTCTCAAACAGCATGTTCAGTAACTAGGGATTATAAGATTTGTAATCTAAAGGATCCGAAAAATACCAGGGACACTGGAATAACCCCCTAACCATTTAAATGTGATATGTGTTTCTCGATCATCATCATCATTATCACTATTATAATGGCAGGAGATCCTAACAAGAAAAGGAGTCCAAGAAGGGTAGGAGCTTCTAAAAAAAGAGAAATTCTAAAGGCACAACTACAAATAATTCCAACAAGGAAAAAAATGGGGAGGCAGCAAAAAAGGCCAGTGTGGCTTCACAAAAAGCTCAGGGAGGACCTAAAATCCAAAAAACAAAACAAAAAAAAAAACAAAAAAAAAAGGCATGTACAGGAAGTGGAAAGAAGGCCAGGCCACCAAGGATGAGTACAGACACCTAGCAAGGAAATGCAGGGATGGCATTAGGAGGGCAAAAGCTGAGAATGAGCTGAGGTTAGCTAGAGACACTAAAAGCAATTTTAAAAAGCATTCTTCAGGTATGTGCGTAGCAAAAGACAAACCAAAGACATAGTGGCACAGCTCCGCAATGGAGATGGAAAAATGATAACAGAGGACAAAGAAAAGGCAGAGGTGCTCAATTCCTATTTTAGCTCAGTCTTTTCCAATAAGAAAGACTGTGAAATCCCAAATGAATTGGAAGTGCAAGTTGGAGCAGGATTGCAGCTGGAGATAAAGAAATAATCAAAGAATACCTGACCACCTTGAATGAGTTCAAATCTCCAGGGCTGGACGAACTGCATTCAAGAGTACTGAAGGAACTGACTGAAAACTCTCAGAACGGCTATCCGTTATTTTCTTGAAATAATGTAAAACAGGTGAGCTACCAGAGGATTGGAGGAGGACAAATGTTGTCCCTATCTTCAAAAAGGGCAAAAAAGAGGAACCTGGGAACTACAGGCCATTCAGCCTGACATCAATCCAGGCAAAATTCTGGAACAGATCATAAAGCGGTCATTGTGCAAACACCTAGAAAACAATGCAGTAATAACTAGAAGCCAACATGGATTTGTCAAGATCAAATCCTGCCAAATTAATTTGATCTTGTTTTTTGATCAGGTAACCTCCCAGATTGACAGAGGGAATACTGTAGATGTAGTATATCTTGACAGCAGCAAAGCTTTTGATAAAGTGCCCCATGATATCATGATTAGCAAGCTAACTAGGTGTGGGCTGGATAGATCAAGTGTCAGGTGGATACGCAATGGCAACAGAATCATACTCAGAGGGTGATGATTAATGGGTCCTTCTCTAACTGGGAGGAGGTAACAAGTAGGGTACCCCAAGGCTCAGTCTTAGGCCCTGTGCTCTTCAATATTTTTATTAATGACGGATGAGAGAGTGTAGGGAATGCTTGTCAAATTTGCAGATGATACCAAATTGGGCAGAATAGCTAATACCCTATGATTCTATGATTATTATTACTGTACTATGCTTAATTTTTCAGCATGGCTGGTGCATGTAGTTGGACCAAAGGGTGAAGCCAAACACTTATATCCAGCATTATTCAAACTGATAATAGAATTACTGACACAGATAATTAGAGATGATAAACAGATTATAGGGATAGAACATAAAGAAAACGGTAAGATAAATTTGTTTGCTGATTATACATTATTAATAGTTAAAAATTCAGTAGAAACAACAGAGAGGCTTAAATTACATCTGGAGGAATTTGGGGATATAATGGAATTAAAAATAAATTGGGGAAAGTCAGAATGCCTGTTGTTAAATCACTTGGATGAGAAGAAGAATGAAAAAAAATGAAAGAAAACTGGGAAATATTATTAAATATTTAGGGATTAATATTACCTGGAAGTTGCAAGACATAATTAAAATAAATTTTGACAGATTGAAAAAAGAGATAACTGGATGGATAAGAGAATATCAGAAATTAAAGATTTCCTGGTTTGGTCGAATAGCGCTATGTAAAATGAAAATTATTTCTAAATTAAATTTTATATTTTGGATGCTTCCTATAAAGATTACAGAAAAATAATTGAAAGAATGGCAGACAATGATAAATTGCTATTGTAATGGATATAAGAGTAAGAATTAATAAAAAAATTGTGGTATGTAACACAAAAAATGGAGGTCTTGGATTACCCAATTTAAAATTATACTACATAGCAAATCAACTCAGACATATCCCAGATATTATTAAAAATTTAATTTGGACAGGAACAGAAATGCATGGTAAGGAATTAAAAATTGAAAGTATATTGTTCAAAGAAAGATTGGAGAGGAGATTAAAAAGATTAATAACCCTTTCCTTAAAAACATGTTAGAAAGCTGGAAAATGTTTAGCGGCGTATTGAGCCCACTGATTTCTCCCTTATCCCAGGTTGTGGATTTGAAGAACTTTCCAGAAAATGTATTCAGAAAGGCTTTTACGGCCGGGATCTAATGGTTGTTGTGGGTTTTTTTTGGCTCTTTGGCTGTGTTCCAAAGGTTGTTCTTCCTAATGTTTCGCCAGTCTCTGTGGCCAGCATCTTCAGAGTGTTGTCCTCTGAAAATGCCAGCCACAGAGACTGGTGAAACGTTAGGAAGAACAACCTTTGGAACACGGCCAAAGAGCCCGAAAAACCCACAACAACCATTTCCAGAAAATCTTTTTTAAAAATTAAAAAAATCTATTAAAAGATAAAGGTATAAATAGGATAAAAGGTTGGATGGAGAATTTGAAATATTAAGGAAATAAGAGATTTTGGGAAGAGAGGAGATTTCATTGTTTCACATGCTCCAGATAGAAAGGTGGACAAGGGAATGGAAAAGTAAGAAGGGAAAGTTGAAAAATTACAACATTTGAAGAGATTATTGAAAAATGACTGAAATTAGAGGAAAAGAGAGAAAGAAAGGGAACTGTAAATCAAATATATAAATTACTAATTCAGACCGAACAGGATACACAAGGATTAAAAGCACAGTGGCAATATGATTTGGATAAGGAAGCATTAGGAGAAGAGTGGGAGAAAATGTGGGATAAAAGAATTATGAAGAAAATGTCTGTAAGGATAAAGGAAAATTGCTATAAGGTAATATGGAGGTGGTATTTAACGCTGGTAAAACTGAATACAGTAAATAAAAATTGATCATCACTATGTGTAGGCATCCTTCAGTCTCGAAAGACTATGGTAGCGTGCTCTGTATGGAGGACTTGGAACAGCGTCTAGTGTGGCTGAGGAGGGCAATTCGAGAGTGACAATCCCTTCCACACTGGAGACAAATCCAGTCTGTCCCCTGTCCAGCTCCCTGGTTTTGCTTCCTTTGTGACTTCCTCTTTGCCTCAGCCTGCTGGACTAGGGTCTCTTCAAATTGGGAGAGGCCGAGATGTACTGCCTGCCTCCAGGCTGAACGATCAGATGTCAGAGTTTCCCATCTGTTGAGGTCTATTCCTAAGGCCTTCAGATCCCGCTATATTGGATCATCACTATATTGGAGGTGTAAAAAAGAAAAGGGGACGTATTTATATATGTGGTGGTTATGTGAAGTAAGAAAGAGAATAGGAGCAAATTTTTAAAGAAATGAGGAAAATAACTGAATTAAATATTCAAATGTTCCCATTAATGGCCTTATTGAATATGGTCAAGGAGGATCAATTGCTGAGAGAAAATAAGGATTTAATTGTAATAATGGTTACGGCAACAAGGTTAGTATTTGAAAAAAATGGGAAAAATGATGATGAAATTAATTTAGAGGAATGGTATAGAGAATTATGGAATATGGCAATTAATTATAAACTGACATGATATGAAAATAAGAAGAGGTTTATCAGAAAATAATGATTTAAAGAAAACATTGAATGTATTCCTGGAATATGTATTCCAGAGAGGGAAGGGGTATACACCAGGAGAAGAAACAATGAATTTTTGGAGAGAAAATGGATTGAATGAAATTTTAAAATATTAATACTAGCCCTGAGGGTGAAGGTGGCACTGGTGTATTATGTAACTGTATTTTATTGTGGTGTTAGGTTTAAGTTGTCTGTTTGATGTTCATTTAATTAAAAAAATATAAAAAACCCAAAACACTAAGAATCACTAAGAGTGGTCGAATAAGACCAGATAGGCGGGATAGAAATCAAATAAATAAATAAAATAAATAAATCACATCAAAAAATCTAACAGTGAGTGGACACATTTGCAAACTCACTGATTTTTGAATTTCAGGAAGCAGTTTAGCAAATATTGGCAACTGTTTTGAACTGCTAACCAAAATTTTTGGAACAACTCAATTTGCTGCAATTAGTGGGGGCGGGAGGGGTATCACCCTCCATATTCTTTTAATTTTTTTAATATATGGTACTTTGCAAATTTTGTGCTTTCTGTACTTTTGAGGTTGCTTGTTGATGAAACTCCAACTTCTATAAAGTACACTTTCCTTTGTTGCTTCTCCAGAAGAAAAATATCTGGTTTATTAAAATCAACTGTTTTACAAATGATAACTTGCTTGTCCCAGTTGAGGACTAAAATTTCTTTTTCTAAAACTGGAGGTGGCTGGAATTGTGTGTGTGTGTTTGTGTGTGTGTAATTGTGTGTGTGTAATTTTGTGTGTGTGTGTGTGTGTGTGTGTGTGTGTGTGTGTGTGTGTGTGTGTGTGTGTGTGTGTGTGTGTTGCTAGCATTGCTCATATTCTGTCCCTGTCCTTCTGTCTTCGTTTCCCTCCATGTTTTGAGGGTGAATAAATATATTGTCTGTAAGGATGAGAGGATATTCCTAAGAATTATATACTGTATTTCTGTGCTCTTTGGACAGGAATAATGCTTTCTTTGTTAGGGCAACAAAGGACTATTTGGAAGGAAAGAGAGGAGTCTTCATGCACAATCCTTCCACACTTTTAATTTTTTTCATTCACACAAAAGAAGATCAGAGCCAGCTTCATAGAAAATTCAGTGCATGATAGACATTGGCAATGGTTGATCTGATCCAGCACCATATTTCTTACTTAATTTTTGTCCTATTTCCCCCCATATAGTCCTAATATAGTTCCCGGTTAGTCTCCCATCTGGCCTTGATCAGGCCTGCAATTTCAGCAAGTCTGCTTGGATTTTCTAGTCATGGTGAGACGACTAGCAAAAACATATGTTGTCATGGGATTAAAAAAATTGACTTCAGTAAGAATTGATATACAAAAATGCTAAATATTTACTAAACCAAGCAAATTTTTCTGAAAATGTGGTATTGATGTGCTAGTGTACATTTAAAAATCTTGATTTTCTAAAACATCAACACTGTTCTATTCAAACTCATTTCAGTGTAGTGGTGTCATTAAACCTGATGATTACTCTTTCATTAATGATCTGTTTCTGCCTTAAGCAAACTGTAGAAACCAATCTTTTGTCATTTGGAAGAAAAATAGATTAATTGGCTTAATTTTTATGTTGGAACCAAACAATTATTTTTAAAAGGGTATAGCCCTATGTACATCATGTCTTAGAAGAAAAGCAGAATATGATTTGAGTATGGTAAATAACAGCAACAAGTGAATGCTTTTTGCATGACTTCAAAGCAATACAAAGGAGGAAATATATAATTTAAGAATTAATTGGCAGGCCCTTGAAGGGGGAGAAGAGGAAAGAGTTTTCAAAGTGGTAGTCATGTTAGTTTGTGTACACATATACAAGAAACAAAATAAAATAAAACAAAAAGAATTTTTTTTAAAAAAAGGCATAAATTGTGTGGCACCTTAAAGACTAATTGCTATATTTTAATGTGAGTTTTCCCGGATCAAGTCTACTTTCGCAGACAGGAAGAGAGTGAGACTCTATGGCAATCGTTTATACTATATGAAAATACAGTAATTTATACATGGTCCCATGACCCAGTGGGGATAGAGGACAAAGTGACAGTGACTGGTTAGTATAGTAGACACAAGTTGCAAATTGTGTGAGTCAGTGTGGTCTTTTATACTTGGTAATGACTTAAGACTCCCAACTAATATTCAGTTCTTTTAAGTAGATTTCTTTCCCTTTTAAGTCTTGTTCCGTAAAAAAGTGACAACAGTTTCTTGGCAAAGGAACATCTGACTATGGATAGCAAGAGCTTTTCACATCTGGTAATGACTTAGGAATCCTTGACTGTTGCTTAATCCTTTAAGATGAGCCCCCAGAATCCGTATATATTTTATCTCAACTGTTCCTCTTTGAAGTATTGCTCTATAATGTATATTTTCCATTATCACAACTTTCAAATCCTGTAATGAGTGTCTTGGTAGATAGAAATGTTTTGAAACAGTTTTCTGTATATTGCCAATCCCAATGTGAATGGCCTTAGTTGTGGCCTGAAAGTGAAAACTAGTGGTGTTCAGTCATTTTCTGTTCTGGATCTGCCCTGCTGTAAGTTACTTCTGTGTATTTCTCTCGCCCAGTTAATTTGTTCTTTAACCAGATTGGATGGGTATTATGGTCTGAGAAATGTCATTTGTTGATCCTTGAGTTTGGAATCTCTATCTTGTGGGTCTGAGCAGATAAGATTATACTGAAGAGCTGGACTGAAATTATACATGTTATGCTATGCTTAAGATGGAAGATAGAAGTGTGCAAGTATGCTATATTGATCAGCGGCTTTTAAGTACAGCGTGGTGCCGAGATGTCCACGATGTAGCTGAGCAGTGCTGTCCAGAAAATGTACCTGTTGTGTAAATTGGTCCAGGCTAAAGTTGATGTTAGGACAAAAGTTTTTGAAATCCTGGAGGAATTTCTCTAAGGCTTCCATTCCATGGGTCCAGATCAAAAGAAATGTCATCAATGTACCTCAAAGGGAGGAGTGGTTTTTGGATGCAATAATTAAGAAAATGTTATTCCAGGTCAGCTATGAATATCTTTGCAGATTGTGGAGACATGGGAGAACCTATGGCAGTTCCGTTGATCTAGAGATAGGTTTTATTGTCAAAGGTGAAATAGCTGTGTGTGAGTACAAAAAGTCATAGAGAGTGGTAAGCACATGGGCTTTGTCTTCACGAGAATGGTATTCCTGACAGCTTGTAGTCCATCCCTGTATGGGATGTTAAGGATAAAGAGCTTCTACATCCATCGTGCCTGAAGTGGCATTGTCAGGGAGGTCATGAGTGGACTGCAACTTCCTTAGAAAGTCTTTTGTATCCCTTACGTCAGTAGTCCCCAACCTTGGGCCTCCAGATGTTCTTTGACTTCAACTCTCAGAAATCCTAGCCAGCAGAGATGGTGGTGGAAGCTTCTGGGAGTTGTAGTCCAAGAACATCTGGAGGCCCAAGGTTGGGGACCACTGCCTTACGTAGTTAGATGTGTTTGTGTCGTATGGTTTGAGGGTGGAATCCAAGTATCCAGACACCCCAACAGTAACGGTATTGATGCTTGATACAATGGGCCTGCCACGGTTACCCATTTTGTGTATTTTTGGTTGAAGGTGGCTGGTTGAGGTTCTTGTGGTGTGTTAGTCAGGATTTGTCCACATATGTTTTCAGGGAGAGTTTGTGGATTAAATGCAGAGGAAGAATTAATTTTTTTCATTGTCCATGTGTTAGCAAAATGATACATTCCGTGTTACTATTTTTCTCTCTCCTAGTCTGTTTGTTTTTCTTCCTCCCTCTGTGTGTGCCTTTCTACCTTGCTGGCAAATTTGGGCAAAGGCACTGGTTTCTTTCACCACTGAGACCAGGGCATATTTTATGACTTTACTGGACTATTTCTGTTTAGAGCAAAAATCTAATTTCCTCCAGCTCTAAGTTATCTTCATTTCTATATACCTAGCCTGGGAGATGAAGCCAGGATATGAAAGAAATCAGTAGCAGAAAAAATAAAGATCAATTTGTAATGTCTGAACTGTTGAAGGGAAAAGAGAAAATGTGCAGGATGAAAAAAAAAACAGAAGCACAAGAGAGATGAATTAAGGAGAAGCCACGTAGCAGAAAGATAGTGTTGGAATGAAAATATAGTTAAAAGGGAGTTTTTGGTATAAGTAATAAAACAAAGAAATATCACTGAAATGTGGGGAGAGTGTTTTAGTGCTTTAGCTTCAGATATCAATCTCAAAGATATCCATCTCTTCTAAGAGTTTCCTCCATAACTACTGAAAGTGAAATATTTTGTTACACAAAGGGACTGATCACAAAAGCCAAATGAACCCTAGTTATACCCTAGTTAGCTCGTTCCATAAATTTCCGGTCACACAATGAATAACTCCTTTTCCCTGTCAGCAGTTTATCTGTGGTTTATTTCCCCCTTGCTGGGAGGATTGTTTTATTTTGTACCAATGACATATCAGTTCATTCTGTACTGGTGTTGCATGTGTGCATGCTTTTATCAATTTATTTGCTTTGCAAAGGGCTTGGGTTTCTGGGCGCTGTAGGGAGAGGGAACCAGATTAGATTAAAGGGACAACGAGTGTGAACGCAGTATGTCAGGCACCGTCCTGCCTCTCTCTGATTGCCCTTCCTTGTTCCTTTGCCGGATGGGATGGGGCAGATGAGGTGTGGAAACCACTAGCTGGGGGAGGGGAGTAAATCTCATCCAGGCCCTTCCAGAGGGTGCAAATCAGAGTGGAAAAAGTTCTTCCTGACCCCGCCCCCCCATCTGCCCTTGCTCTCACAACTTCCAGTCCCTTCTCCTATTGTGCTCTTTTGCAAAGGGCTTGGGTTTTTGCATGCTGTGGCCACTTGATGGCCACTGCGCTTACGACTTTTTAAAAATAATTTTGACAGGTAAATCAACAAATTGGCAACTTCTATCTCCTTCTGAGCAATGTATTCATTTTGTTTTTGCTAGCAGCTCAAAGGAAACAGCTTCACCCTTACTTTGAATGAGGCCTTGAGCACAGAGGTGTCCTGCTTTGAATTGTAAAGAAAGGAAGATTGCTTCTGTCTTTTTCTTAATCCTCTGCTCTTGTAAAGTATTGTGTTTCTTTGCAAAGGGAAAGGGGAGGAGGAGGGAAGACTCAGACTTCTCTATTGCACCACAGATCCTTTTAAAAAAAATAAAAGTAAGGGGCAACACTGCACCAGGAAACATCAGCAGCCGGTAGGCAGAATGTTGTTGTTGTTGTTGTTGTTGTTGTTGTTGTTGTTGTTGTTGTTGTTGTTGTTGTTACTACCAGTACTACGATGGAACAAATAAAATGGGGAAATATTCATCCCTTCGTATTCGTGGGGGTCTCTGGAACCCACAAGTATGAAGGGATGAATATTTAACGGATCAGCAATTTCCTTCAAATCTTGCAATCCATTTTTTCATTTGTCCCCATGTCTAATTGGAATACAGCTCACAGAATCCCTCAGACAGCAAGGCGTCTCATGGTGAGCCTTGGACCAGCAGTATCAGTGATAGCCCTGACCAGGGATGCCAGTCATAGAAGGAACCCAATATATTTGAACAAATCACATTTTTGGTGACAGAATATCCTTAAGGGCAAACAACCTTATAAAGAACTGTTACAACAAACAAACAAAAATACAAGGTGGGACATAGAAAGAAAGCAACCTGCAGCGTAGATGGCCAAATATTTAACTAGAGCCACGGCTTAGCTGGGCACAATTTCCTTTTTATTTATCTCTTCTTCCCATTTCAGGTTTTATATTCTGTTCTCTGTTTTGTAATGTATTTTCTTCGTATTGCATTTGTATTTTACATCCTTTTTCCCTCTCAGGTTTTGTATTTTCCAACTATAAATTTTATGAAATTATAAAAGCTGCCTTGATTCTCATAGCAGTAATTGAACACATGATTGTTACTTTACCAAAATTCAAATTCGGCATTAATTACCCTGTCTTATGAAATGTCATAGTCATATTCTAAGCCCCCATATACTTTCTTAACATGGAAAGCCATATTCATGTGTAGCCACTCCATGAAAGTAAGAATCCCAATTTCTAGACCTCTGACGCTGTGTGGGGTCCGAGTCACTCAACCCCTAATGTTGCTAAAGAGGCAGAGAGTGATCCTCTTTTAATAAAAACCCAAACACTTGCAGAACTCTCTTCCAAAGAATGTGGACCTAATAATGTATGTTTCTAAATAATCATAAGGCGTGCACTGGTTTTGAAAAACAGACCAAACAGGCTTAATTCTGACATCTCCATTTCCTTTCCCAGACAGGCATAAAGATGGGTGATGACTATCTTTTCTTCAGGAATTCCAGACAGCTTTGTTAACAACTTCATGTGTCAGTGGGATGGGTGGAAGTGGGGGAGGAATTACTAATGGCATCCAGTGCCAAAAAACATTATTCCCCTCTCAACTAATCTTAGTGTCTGGTGGAAGATTATTTGGGCTTGTTATTCTTTGTGATTTTATAGGAAGAAAGTTAAGCTGAATGGACTGTGTTAAAGTGAGAGCTGAAAATCTCAAGGAAAAAAAGTGTCTTTACCACGTGGATTCATGGAATGGTGTTGGGGTGAGGAAGCCGTTTGTGTGTGTGTGTGTGAATTCTTTTATGTTGAGGCATATGGAAATTTGAGAAATTATTTGTATGTTAGTCTTCCCTGTGACCTAGATTTGTGCTTAGATTATAGACGGGTGCATCGGAAATATTCTCTGCATGTTTCATTAGCAACAAAGTTTAATTTTCACAGCATTTCACAACAGAAGACCACTTTTTGCTGAGTTAGTATTTTCTCTCCAAATGTAATCAGAAACGAGCTCCTTTTCCATGCTAATACCTTTGATTTTTTTAAATACTGTACAACAATTTCTTTTTCACTTAGTACAAATATGCATGGAAAGGTCAAAAACCAATGTTTTTTATCGTTCTTTTCAAACTGAGGTATATATAGTGTTAATACCGGGAAGGATTCAGGTTTCAGTCTATGAGGAGAGAGACAATCTTGATAGATTTACCCTTGGTTCAGGCAAGAAGAGGTTGAAGGTGGCATGAATTTCCTACTAAACATAAGTTGTAGTTTTTCAAGTTGTAGCCTTGTTAGTCTGTGCAAGCATTTCAGCAACACACACACACACACACACACACACACACACACACACACACACACACACACACACACACACACACACACACACACACACACACACACACACACACACACACACATTCTACTGTCAGTCAGGGACAAATGTATATTTTAAAAAGACATTTGTGTATAGCACTCTATTTGTATGGGAGGCAATATCTATGTGAACATTTCTTTAGCAAACGAAATGCATTCATGCTAGGATTTCGAGCACTTCCTTCCTAATCCCCATCTCCCTGGATGTCAGGGCACTTGAGCCTGAGAGATGACTATGACTTTGCCTGACTCTGTTTATATAAGGCTACTCTTTGGCACTGTGGGAAGGGAGCTTAAAATCTTGCAAATAAATGTCATTGGACAAATAAAAGTTCTTGACCCTGTAGATAACTTCCAGGTACTCATGCTTTTGTATGCCAATTTAGCAAACTTGCACACAAGTTTTTCATTTGCTAACCTGTATTTACTCCTAAAACAAATTACAGTATTGGCTATAAGTCACAGAAAATATTTGTGGGGGAAGTATAAGAATGAATTAATTAACCTTCATTTTTGCCATCTATTTTCACCTTTATTCCATTAGTTATTTTTATTATCAGCTCAGTTTTTGAAGTAATTGACAAACAGAATTAGACTTTGACCACTTGTGCTTCAACATTATATTTCAATGGCGGTAGACGACTTGAGATCCTTGAATGTTGTTGGAGTGGATAGTGAATGATAGCTGGTGGTGACTGATGATGGGAATTGGAGCCCAGCAACCTTTGACGAGCCATGGGGTGGCATACTGATCTAGAGGCATGAGTAAAAAAGAAAAAGAATCATGACTTTGGTAAAAATGGAATGATGATTAATGAGTAACAATAATACTGTTAGTGTCTGCATGATACTGAAAATAATATGAAAGGAAATACTTTGAAGAACGAGTTTTGAGCACTTGCTAATAAAGGGCACAGGGTCAAAATGATCTATGCTCAAGAAAAGTATTGTTTGGGGTTAAAAAAGTGGGGAATGTTTTATACATGGGGGTGTCATACACACACAGAAAAATACAATAAATACTCAACTATTCCACAAACTGCACCAGAGCACAGACAGAGTTCTGACTCCTGTCCTCTGAAGATGCCAGCCACAGAGATTGGCAAAAAGGTAGGAAGAAAAACCTTCAGAACACGGCCAAAGAGCCCGAAAAACCTACACCAACCATATTTGTTTGTTTGTTTACTGAACTTGTATACTGCTCCATTAGTGCAAAGCACTATTCTGGGCAGTTTGCACCAATATTAGATAAAACACAGAATTAAAATTCTAACAAATAATAAAATTTTAAAAATCAAGTGAATAACACAAATGGTACCAACAGGTTTTCCAAAATGCAGCAGGACAAGGTTTTTCTGGTTTTCAGTTTCTGATTTGTTTGCGATCAGCAAGCCAAGAGTTTTAATTTAGAGCTGCATGTCCCATTTGCTCCTAATAAAGAGGTGGCTCCATCATCCACTGATTTGGATTATTTGAACATAACATTACTGGAATTTCAAATCAATCTTTCCTCCTTGCCTTCCATTTCAGAATTATTTTCCCTGCTTGGGAACTGGTTTTTGTTTTGTTTGTTTTGTTTTGTTTTCGAGCCTGGGTGCTTCCAGATCCATTATCTCGATTTGTTCCTTTGTCTGAAACCAGTATGAGTGCAATAGGGACATGTACAGTTAGAACTCCCCCCCCCCCCATATCAGCTGTGGGATTGTTCTCCTCTTGCCATTTGTTTCATGGCTGGCAGGGTCAGTGTAACATTTTGTTTTACCAGAGAGAGAGAAACAGAGAGGGGGAGAAAGAGGGAGATTGAGTTAATGGCTCTTAAACTGTCCTGCTGGCTTTTCTCCATCTTAAGAAGAACATCCTCTTCTTCACAAAAGGGAAGCTTCCAAAACCAAATCAGACAATATCAAGGGCGGGAAATAGACAAGCTGTATGGAGACAGATCAGAGAATGGAGAAGGTCTGAGACAGAATTGAGGGGGAGAGATGGGAGGGGAAGGAAGGGGACACATTATGGTGTGGAAACTCAATTTCTGAATTACGTTGAAGAAAAACTGACTACTGGTAGAAGTTTACAGTGAGAAAATCTGGATCAGTGGGGGAACTGGACCAAAGTTCCAACCCACAATGATCTCTAGACAACATATTGCTGGGAGCCAAGCACAAACGAATGTGCAGTAGCACACATTGCCACAAACCAGGAATTTTTAAGAAAAACCTTCCTTACCTTTACATATGAGTGCAGCCAATGCCTGTTGGATTGTTTTTACAACATACTTGCAAATACCTTTCCACCATAAGGTGACTATAAAGTTATCTTGACTGCAGCTAGGAGAGATTTTGAGAGGATGTATAATATCTTCCAAAGTTTAGCTGGCTAAGATGAAAAACAGAGGGATTCTGTTGGTTTGCTGCTTAGGTAGGGAGTTATTAGAGGTTTACTGAGCTTCTTTTTACCATAAAAACTGCACTTCCCCAGCAATCACTTTTTCGAAGTGGCTAAGCTGTAACCTTGCCTGTCAGAAGCAAATGTGAGTTGTTGAGCTGTGAACCTCTCTGTCTGAGAGCAATTTATAAAAATGCTGACAGTGTTTTGCTCTGAATCTTAAATTACAGCAATGCCACAAAGTTTCTGAAAATTTCTTTTAGCTCTAACATGTTTCATTTGACTCTTTCAGAGGGCAAGTAAGGCTCTCCTCTCTTTTACAAATGGAAAATATTTGAATTTTCCTACTGAAATTGCATGCTGGTTTTGGATCATTATTTCTAAGGTGCATAAGGAGCAGGATCCATTTTGTATCTTCAGGAAAGCATAAGGGATGTAATGTGCAAAAGAACAGCCATTTGGAAAAGTCAAAGGAAACTGTCTTGGCCAAATGTTAGTTCCTGGCGTTAGGAATGTAGAAGAAGCCACCAGGACAGGCTTGACATTGTGAAACACACATTTGTGATTGATTTTGTTGTTGAACAATTTGCCAAGGAAGTAGAGCTCCAGAACAAGCTGAACTTGTTTAATCTAAGTTCTAACAAGCTAAGGAGGCTTTCTTATCCCTTTCTGAAAGAAAGGTGTACATTTGGTAGGAACTTTAGACAGATCACCCAATGTCTGGGGGAACAAGAGCAGATTATGCTACAATCTTACTTGTTCATTTGGTGTAACAATAAAGGAGAACATTTAGTTTCCATGCATCGAGTTTCTACATGATACCTAGGCAGAGGGTACTCTATAAGATCACATGGCTGATTCGAGAAGCTGATGCGATCTTAGTCAGTTTGCTATTTCAGGCACCAGGACTCTTAAAATGGGAACTCTGGTGGCAAAATGTGGATGTTTTGTGCTTCTATAATAGGTTACCGGAAGAAGGAGCAACTCTCTGGCCCTATATTATGGAGGCAGCTCCAGATGCAGGGAGACCCTGAGGGAAAATACCCTCCACTGCAGCAAGATATTTTAATTATGAGGTTGGCCCGCCTCATTCACAGAATTTTATAGGAAGGCACATGTCGTCATATTCCATTAGTACTGCTCTCAGGCTTTCCCACTGCTGCTTCTTTCCCATGACTTCTTTGTCCTTACCAGATAAACAAAGCTGGTAAGAAAATGCAGAATATCTGCACAATGCTTTTTTGATTGGTAGCTTTAGAATCCATCCATCAGAAAGTACTGTTCCATCACTTTCTATTTGTCTCATCCTAGTTACTTGGCCATCCTTGGTTCTGTTTTTCCATGTCACTGTCCTAGCAAGCTTTCTAGCCAGCAGGAAGCTTGACAGACAGGAGCAGCTGAAGGATGTCTAGTGGACACAGCAGATGGTGAAAGGGCCTGGTGGATGTGGCCCATGTGGTCCATCTAAACCAAGAAAGTCCCAGAAGGGGCAATTGCTTTATCTAAGCATGAAGAAACTGCAGATAATAGGGCAAGTTTTTCAGTTCTCCACAACTGGTGTCAGGAAAAATCTTGACCAGACTCTACTTCTGGGCTGGCCTAAACTGTCAGAGAGGTCTGACTATACTTGTGGTTAATTGCTTTAGACTGCTTTGCCTTGCCTTATGAAATGCCTAATATGTGACCCACCTCTTGTAAGCTTCTTGTAAATTAAACCAAATATCACACACAGGAAGTTACCAGCTGAAGACCCTGAATGGAATTTCCCCACCGGTCTCTATCTGGGCAGCCACGTCAACTGAACGAACATAGAAATTACTGTAACAATATTGACAATGCTTCTTGTAGAATTGATCAGAGAGACAAATGTAACCAATTAACTGGGAAAAACTGGAGTTTCTTGCCTTATGTGTAACTTTCTAGATATCAGACAAAGATATTACCCCACCCAGAAGTTTGTTTCTGAGGCTAGTGGGGGCACAGCAAGGGCTATAGGTATCATCAGCCAGTTCCCCATGACTAGGACATGAAGTGAACCAGAAGGTGAGAAACGAAAACCACAGGACAAGCTAAATATACAAGACGAAAGAGCAAGGAAGATGTTAGATCCTCCTCAGATCTCCTCCCCATCTCAGGGAAACAATTTTGTTCTTGGTTCTCCTTTGTCTGCTATGGATGGATGGCTATAGGAGTCCATCTGTGTTGGCCTTCAGGACACTTGCTCACACAGATGTCAGATCTACGAACTTCTGTATTCAAGTTCATCTCATTTTATCCTGAGCCAGTATCTTGGAGAAATAAACTTTTTCCTTTTACCTTATCATGAGCATACCTAATGCGTACCCATCAGTTCATCTATCTGAAATGCTCCACTCTGTTAATAGAATTGTAATAACTATCTGGAGAATAGAAAGGAGTTTGGACAAGAGTTTTGCAGATCGAAGACTACACCAGAGCTTAGGAAGAGCCTGCCGCACAAGGAGAAGCTTGTCGTTCTCCTTCATGTCCAGAAAGATCCAGTGGACTGGCAGGGAGTGGATGGAGTCATAGCCTGAGATACCTCACATACAGACAACTGCAGTTCTTCACACATTCTAATTCCCCAACAAATGCCCTGGTCAGGCTTTTAGCTCCAAGAGATGCTCTCATCAGGCTTTTATATGGACATAGGCTGGCTAGTTTGAATTGTAGTACTGGAGGAGACTCTTGAGAACAAACCTATCCATTCTGAAGGAAATCAACCCTGAGTTCTCACTGGAAGGACAGATCCTGAAGCTGAGGCTCCAATACTTTGGCCATCTCATGAGAAGAGAGGACTCCCTGGATAAGACCCTGATGTTGGGAAAGTGTGAAGGCAAGAGGAGAAGGGGATGACAGAGGACGAGATGGTTGGACAGTGTCATCCAAGCTACCAACATGAATTTGACCCAACTCCGGGAGGCAGTGGAAGACAGGAGGGCATAGCATGCTCTGGTCCATGAGGTCCCGAAGAGTCAAACATGACTTAACAACTAAACAACAACAAAAGGCTGGTAGACATTTGTAGGGAGTGGGGCATGGACAGAAATCCTGCCCCTACTGCCCCCATTCCTCTTTAGTCAGTGATACCTGCCACCATTAATGTCTGCATTACACTTTGAGAGTGATTGGGATTTTTTTTGCTGTGCTTCCTAATCCTATTGAGAAATAGGCTGAATGTAGTACATCATAGGCACCCCTAGAGCAACCTCATGTGGTAAAAAATGTATGTTATGTTATGTGCCATTGAGTTGGAACAGACTTATAACTATCCTAGTAGGGCTTTCAAGGTAAGTGAGTTATTTTAAGGAGTGGTGGCTTTCCCCCCTATATCCCCAGTGAATTTCCACAGCTGAGCAGGGATTCTAAGTCTTAGTCCATCACTCTCAGTAGACCACCTTGGGTATTACCTGAAATGTTTACTTCACCCTTAAGCAGATACTGAAAACATATAGATAAAGAACACAGATGAATGAGCATTTGTGAATAGAAACATTAGCATGTAGACACTCAAGTAAATAAATTTAATTAATTATTTTGATTGCATATACCTCTTAACCACTAAACCTAGAAGCTCAGAAATATTCTGTAGCTCTGGGAATTGCCCACACTATATCCAATTTATTCTGCAAATATAAATTCAAGGCCTGCTACATCTGGAGAAATACTTACCAAGCTTTCTAAGAATCCTGTGCAGTCACTGCCACAGACAAGTGCTGGAAATGGCACAAGGCCCTGTGTTTCCAGCACACAAACCTGGGATTTTAAAAAAATGTTTCCCTAGGTATATAGTGCTGCAGATCATAAACTTACATCATTCTAAGTATTTTCATGCTCTTGAGAAAATTATTTTTAAATAAATAAAAATAGCTAGGAATTCTGTGGTATTAAAAAACATCTGTTCAAACTGACAAAGTGAAGGAGGAGAAAGAAAGAATTCGCATTGTGTTTTCTTATTTGATGGATGTGAATTGCCCTGTTAGCTGTGTAAGTCCATGATAAATTCATTGCAGTTCCATGATATGTGAAGTCAATAGGTCTGGGTAAACCTAAGTTGCAAGGTGGTGGAGTTTACTAAAACCTCTTGCATAATGACCTTCAGGCATACCATGCGAGGTATCGGAAGAACCCTCACTAAATCTCCATTTCTTGTCCCACATCTGCTACTGGCTGCCAGGCTGGTGGTGGGTGTGAGCAAATTTGATCACATTTTCCCAGTTCTGGCACACCTACAGTGGTTACCTGTGATATCCCAGGCCAAGTTCAAGGTTTTGGTGCTCACCAATAAAGCTTTCCACCATTTGGGGGCCCTTTACTTGGTGGAGCACCTGTCCCCAAGATCATCTACCCATGCCATCAGATCCTCCCAGGCAATTCTCCTCTGGGTGGCCAAAGAAACAGTGAAGGTTTACGATTGCACCCTTACATAAACTTTGCCCTGTGCCCACCATTTTATTATAAAACATTGCACCATCCAGCTTTTGAATTCTTTATATGACTATATGTATGAGTTTTACCATTCTGTTTTTGTTTGATTGATTTTTTCTACTACACACTGTCCAGAATAGTGCATTTCACTAATGGGGCAGTATATAAATTCACTGATTAAACAAACGAACGGACGGATGGACGTGCAAACAAACAAATAAACAGTTGATTTAGACTGCCTTAACTTCATACTTCCAAGGGGAATTTTAAAGGTCCAAGAGATTGAGAGTGAGACAAAGAGTATTATTCCTCCTATTGTAAAGAAGCTTAAGAGGAACCTAATGAAAGTTGAGGTGCCCTACTCATGCAATCATTTTAACAAACCAAATAGCCCATCAACTCCTCATTAATGGCAGAGCTGAACACTGCCATAGGAAATTAGAATTAAAAACTTGGAAACAAATAAATAAATCAAGCAGCTGGGGACCTTTCATGACTACTCACTTAAATGAAATGGAAAAGGCTTTTTTTGACTGTGAAAATGGCAAGGCAGTAGGTCTGCATGACATCCACATAGAACAGATAAAACGCATTGACCTGGTAACAGAAAAAGTGGCTATTTAATTTCTTTAATAATGTTGAAAATTTTTGAGAAACTCACAAGTGACTGATATTTTGAAATTTGGTGAAGAATTCACAACCACCACCCCAAATTCATGCTGATTCCACTATCTTTCCATCTTTAGAAAGTTCTGGAAAATTTAAAATTAAGGGAAAGATTCAACACGCTGCCCAGGAATCTCTGTGAAACCAAAAGGAACATTATGTGGAAGGAATGAACTTTGTTGTTTAGTCGTTAAGTCGTGTCTGACTCGTTGTGACCCCATGGACCAGAGCACGCCCGGCCCTCCTGTCTTCCACTGCCTCCTGGAGTTTGGTCAAATTCATGTTAGTAGCTTCATCTCCAGGATGTCTGGCTCAGGTTCAGCAACCACACTATCTGGGTTGTCCTGGACATCCAGATCTTTCTGGTATAAATCCTATGATTATTCTTGCTAACTGTTCTTGATGTCTTCTGCTTCTGTTAGGTCTCTATCATTTTTGTCCTTCATCATGTCCATCTTTGCACAAAATGTTTCTTTAATATCTCAATTTTTCTTGAACAGATCTCTGCTTTTTCCCTTTCCATTTTTTCCTCTGTATCGTTGCACTGTTCATTTAAGAAGGCCCTCTTCTCTCTCCTTGCTATGCTTTGGAAGTCCGCATTCAGTTTTCTGTTACTTTCCCTATCTCCCTTGCATTTTGTTTCCTTTCTCTTCTCTGCTAGCTGTAGGTCCTCGCTGGACAGCCACTTTGCTTTCTTGCATTTCCTTTTCTTTGGGATGGTTTTTGTTGCTGCCTCCTGTACAATGTTACGAGCCTGTATCCAAAGTTCTTCAGGCATTCTGTCCACCAAATCGAGTTCCTTAAATCTGTTCTTCACTTCCACTGTGTAAGGGATTTGGTTTAGATTATACCTGACTAGCCCAGTGGTTTTTCCTACTTTCTTCAGTTTAAGCTTGAATTTTGGTATAAGAAGCTGATGATCAGAACCACAATCAGTTCCAGGTCTTGTTTTTGCTGACTGTATAGAGTGTCTCCACCTTTTGCTGCAGAGAATACAATCTGATTTCGGTATTGCCCATCTGGTGATGTCCATGTGTAGAGTCGCCTCTTGTGCTGTTGGAAAAGAGTGTTTGTGATGACCAGCTTGTTCTCTTGACAAAACTCTATTAGCCTTTGCCCTGCTTCGTTTTGAACTCTAAGGCCAAACGTACCTGCTGTTCCTTTTATCTCTTGACTCCCTACTTTAGCATTCCAATCCCCTGAAAACAGAAGAACATCTTTCTTTGGGGTCAGTTCTAGAAGGTGTTGTAAATCTTCATAGAACTGGTCAATTTCAGACTCTTCAGCATCAGTGGTTGGTGCATAAACTTGCATTACTGGGATGTTGAAAGGTCTGGCTTGGATTCGTATTGAAATCATTCTAGATATGGTAATTGTCTGAATTGAATTTGCCCATTCCTGTCCAGTTTAGTTCACTGACACCCAGGATGTCAATGTTTATTCTTGCCATCTCCTGTTTGAGCACATCCAGCTTACCAAGGTTCATAGGTCTTACATTCCAGGTTCCTATGCAGTATTTTTCCTTTTACTTCCAGGTGCATCTGCAGCTGAGCGTCCTTTCAGCTTTGGCCCAACCACTTCAATAGTTGTGAAGCTACTTGTCCTGTCCTCTGCTCTTCCTCAGCAGCATGTTGGATGCCTCCCAACCTGAGGGGCTCCTCTTCCAGCGTCATATATTTTACCCTTTTGTTTCTGTCCATGGAGTTTTCTTGGCAAAGACACTGGAGTGGCTTGCCAGTTCCTGCTCCGGGTGGATTGCGTTTAGTCAGAACTCTCCGCTATGACCTGTCTGTCTTGGGTGTCCCTGCACGGCATAGCCCATAGCTTCTCTGAGTTACTCAAGCCCCTTCGCCATGACAGGGCAGCAATCAGTGAAGGGGAGGAATGAACTATTCATTTCTTAAAACATTTTGAAGTCTAGGAAAATCCAAGCCTTAGTCACACAGAAAACTTGGAAGTGACTACTGTCTGGACTCTGGACCTGGCACAAACAAAGTGAACCTATGAAAATGGTGTGTTTTTTGTACCCACTCAGTCCTTTGTGAGTGTAGAGAAGAACAGACACATGTACTCTAAGCCGCTCAACATATCCTTTGAAAGATCTGATTCTAGCTGAGCCAAATGCTTATCAAGTTGTCTATTATTGGGCAACTGCCCCCCCAAAAAATCTGATATATTTGTAATTTTTGTGGTGGTGCTTCTGATATGAACCAAGAAAGAAAGGAATCAGGTCTGTTCTTCCAGTCCTTTCCGATCACAAGCGCTGGAGCTTTCAGCTTACCCTGTTGATCCCCACCCCATTGCCAAAAACTGTTTGTCTGTCTGTCTCCTAGAAAGACCCAATGTGACTCTTCCAATCAACCACTCCTTATTTTGTTTTTCCAGTGTGTGCATGTAATAGTTTCCATTTAAGGTAGTCGCATGAAGCTGAGGATAAATATGTGGTGTTACTTTGCCTGTTGCCCTCTCATAATCACCTGTAACATTGTTTTAAAAAATGTCTAAAGGAGATGACTTCTCAGCACAGGCCATGCACTCAAATTGCTGCTGTTAAGAGATGCTTTGAGAGAAAATGGTACCTGACCTTTCCAATAATTATTCACATTTGCATTTTTGAATAATTCTGTCTAACCAAGTGTGTGAGCAGCAGTTTCTAGGATCGTCAGAATCTAAGGTTAATGCCTATATATCTGATTGACTCATGAATCCTCTATATGTTATCTGTCTCTTGTATCCTCTAGCACAGTGGTCCCCAACCTTGGCTAGCATTAAGCCCAAGAGGTTTAGGTGCCTATACTTGCTCTAAAAATATGGTTGGTATTTGTATATAGAACATATGTTTTCTATCTCCCAATCAATTATTCTTTATATATATATTTTTGGCCAGTGTTTGCATCTAACGGTTTCTTTCTAAGATAATAACATGACTCTGAGGATAAAAAAGTGGAGTTCATTTGCCTGTTGACCTCTCATAGTAGCCTGCAATATTGTTTTCAACGTTCCCATGGCTAAATAAATAAATAAATAAATAAAATAACAAGTCTGTTGTTCGCTGGTGTTATAAAGGAATCACACAGCTGAGTGAAGTGTTTGGCAGTGCGGTGAAAGGGAATTTAGCAAAGCAAGTGAACACCTGAGGAACAGAATGACACTGTTTATTTTCTTAAACACACACAGAGATACCTTCTAAATACACCACTCTATATGAAGGAAGTCTCCATCAGAATTCCACCCCCCCTCCAGCATCTTTGCAAGCTGCAGCGAATCCTTGCAATTTCCATGGTGCAGCAGGGCACTTTTCTAACAGTTAAGAGAAATTGCATGGGAACTGCATGGAGCTGAGTGAGCTGCTCTACCTCCTGCTGGATTCAGGGGTCCTGGTCCCATAATTCAAACTGGGGCAGGGGGGAAGAGATCCCAATGAATTATGGGATTTGGGAGATTTTGAATTCTAAGAATTCCATCCTTAATTACCGTATATCTGCTTGGTTATATGATGGTTGTATGCACTTTGACATTTATTATTGAGATGGAACAGCTGAACGACCATTCTAAAAAGACTTTCAGATTTCCTCTCCCTTTGGATGTACGGAAAACAAAAACAAAAAAGAACCATGCTTGGATGTAAGAAACTTCAATGCATGTTCCATAGTGAGCAACTCTATATTTACATATTAGTTTCACACTCTGGACAGTCTCTCTCTCTCTCTCTCTCTCTCACACTCTCTCTCTCTCTCTCTCTCTCTCTCTCACACACACACACACACACACACACACACACACACACACACACACACACACACACGCCACATGTTTATATACACAGGATAGATGGTAAAGGGGTTGGAGACCAAGTGGGATAAGATACAGACACAGAACATGGACATTCAAAGTAACAATTGATTAATTAAAGCAGGCAATGAACTTTCAACATACTGACCACATAAATGTCCTGGCAATAGATCAAATAACTAGCTAACATACAGAAAATACTGTTGTGTGGTACACTTAGATTGTTGTCTCTCAAGCATTGATTTTTTTGCTTTCAGGAAAGCTATGCTGTCTTTGTTGGACTAGTTTAATGTTATTTGTCTGCAGTATGCTCAAATATCTTGTGGAGCATCTGCTAGAAGACTCGGCTATGGGAGCACACGTAGAAGGTTCCATGATGAATGGACAAATGTTCAAGAATGTAGCATTCAGGGATGTATATGGAGGGTTCTTTTTGTAGTAATCTGATTTTCTATTCATGCTCAGTGACTACAGCTGAAGAAATATGTATAGCCAAAGCCAAATCTTAGATTCTAGAAATGTCTAAAGAGTTGTTCATATCCTATTAAGCATACTTTTAAAGAAATGTTCTGACTTTGAACATTGGACCTCCTATGTCTTTGAAAGGAGTAGAAGGTTGCCATAAGGCATGAGGAGCTGTTGGCTGAGAAAAACCAGGTCTAAGTCCTTGTAGGCCTGTGGAACTACGAGCATGATCCTTTGGAATCAGACCCTTGTCTTTGTGCTTGGTAAAATGATCAAGACAAAGCTATGACTGCTTGCCTCTTGCACCCTCCCACCTTCTATGGCAGGACTAGGAAAAATATGGAGGGAGAAAAGAAAATAAGAACTGGAGTGAAGGAGGAAGCTTTGTCTTTTGATGTATAATGTCCATTTTATATGTTAAACGTAGGAAAGAGAACTGGTATTTTAACACTTTGAACACTCCCATCCCCATCCTGTCCCATTCCAATACACTGATAAGTAAAATACAACATATTATTTCCTCTCAATTGAGTTAACTTTCAGGTATGCATACTTATGACTGCACCTTTGTTTTACTCTCCCATTTAAGATCTACTTGCCATGAGTACTTGAAAAGAGTCCTTTCTACAAGTCCTTGTGGGGTTTAGCTATGGGATGGGCAGCAAGGTGCTTTCCTGGTGGCATGCGTGTCCTCCTTTGGTATGCCTTATGTTCAACTCCCTACTTAATGTTTTGTATCTGTGTTACTGGGCCATCAATAGGATGATTTTATGAAATAATTAAGATATATTTCATTGTTTAGTAAGTTCTGTAATCCGAGACTCAGTGAGAACAAGTCACCTGTGCCCGGAAGGAAATCTAATTAGCAACCAAGCCTGCTGTCACTCGTCTGCAGAAAGAACTCAAAATTGAGACTAACGTGGATATTAATAGTATGTTCTGATTGTTATACTCTGAGTCCCTGTTAGTTGTAAAGAAGACAGATGAGAAATTAAAAAGCTGACAGCTTCTTTGAGTGGCCAATAAATATGATTTCATAAATTTTGTCTCTCTGTGCACTCAACTCGGCCACCATTGGATTTGGATCTTATTTCTCTTATCTTAAAGCATTATATTTGCCTTCCAGAGACAGCCTCCATCCTCCCTCACCAAAGGAAAAATAACATCCTCTCATCTGTCAGAAACTGACTGCATTAGCAGAACCCTCTGGATGTTCAAGGGGCATATGCTTTGTATAACCAGACAATCTTTTTCCTGTTAGGAGATGCTTGAGCACAAGCATAACACAGACAGGTATGTTTTCCTTTTTGGGAATGGGGCTTGGCCTCCAAATAAGCAGAAGGACCGGGTGAGCTTGTTGCCTTCACAGGACCTGTCATAAAAAGATTTTCAGCTGAAAAATGGGCAGTGGTACAAGCCAAGCAGAGAATTAAAATCGAATGCCACACAAACACATGTTTTGTTCTGGGCTGCATTCAGAAAGGAGCAATAGACCTCAGGGAGAACGAGGAATACTTTTTGAATCTGTCTGTTTGCTCTCCTCCACCTTCCCACCCACTTGGCCTCTAACTAGGCAACAGATATTTTTCTGTCTTTGGAGTGCTTACACCTCAAAGGGAAGAAGAGATTCTGAAAAAGAGCAATCTTTATGGACCTTGAATGCTGGCATGGGAGGAAAAATATGTAGGCAGAATGGATCCTTCCTGCAAAAGGGCAAAATAATTGTTATACTGAGATAGCGCAAGATTGAATGCCAACACATTGTTATTAGGGGATGTCAGCACTAGCCAGTTTTAACAGGAATCAGTCTAATGGACATTACTGGTAAATTGCACAGTTGTTGTTGTTGTTGTTGTTGTTGTTGTTGTTGTTGTTGTTGTTGTTGTTGTTGTTGTTGTTGTTGTTGTTGTTGTTATTATTGTTATTGTTATTGTTATTGTTATTGTTATTGTTATTGTTATTGTTATTGTTAGCTGCATTTCTCCCAACAAGGGACCCAAAGTGGCTCACAACATTAAAATTCACACAATTTAAAAAGACAATAAGTCAAATATTAAACGATAAACAAAAATATGATTTAAAATACAATTAAAAGATTAAAACTTGAAAACATAAAAAAGATTAAGATTTCACCTGAAATTTCAGTTGAAGTGTCTAGAGCAATTTCTGCAGTACTTGTACGATTTTTAATAGGAACTTTCCTATCTCAAATAATAGATACCAGGCTTTCCACAAGATATTGGAGTTAGCATTTGGGAAAGGATTTCTATGCTAGTCCTTTGCTCTTTCTTCTTCCAATATCCGCAGTTGTAAACATCTTTTTCTTTGATCAGAAAAGTTCACGTATTCTTCAAGTTCACATATTTTCAGCACCTCCACTCCCCTTTCCACCTTAAATTCATTCTCTTGATTTTGCAAAAGCATATCCATTTCATAGTCGACATTAGAGTAACTTCAGAGATTTTAAGTGGAACTGGCAGAAACTGCATGAGGGTTTGCACGTCTGTTTTTTTCAAGATTTACTAAAATTTTCTAAAGGGGAACTTTCATAAGATATGGTGGAGGTACATGGGTGTGATCTACAGCATGTAATATATGTGTAATGCTCAATACACCCCCTACAGTTCTTTTTTTGCACCCTTTGGATGGGAATTATTTTGAGAAATGTAACTATGACAGTGCTTGCATCAAATGACACTTTAAAGACCAGCAGATACATTATGGCAAAGAACACTTAAAGATTACAAATCTCTTCAACAAATATGCATAATTCTCATGATCTATAACTCCTGCATGTATATACCCCCACCAGAGGAGTGTTTTGATGAAGAGGACTGTAGCGCATGAAAATTTATGCACCTCTGGTACTGAGGAATCAGTCACTTTGCTCTATTTAAACTTTAACAGAGAATTATCTGTACTTTTGTTTTGCTTTGTAAACTCTCAGGGCATTTTACATTATTATTAACATTTCCTTTCTCTACTCCATGTCATGCTACTAAATCTATATCTATATGTGTATGCATGCATACACACCTGCCAACTGATAACAAAGTATCTGATAAGGGTTCATGAAATTTTCAGCCATTTATCTGTTCAATCTGTAAGGTGCCACCCAGTCAATCTAGTAATTCCTACACAACTCTGCTATGAATTAAGTCCCAGGGAATTGAACACAACTTCTTCTGAACAAGTTTATGCAGTGTTACAACTTGAATGTTTCAAGCCATTTTTACACATACCGCCTTCCAATTCATTTCTTCCTTTCAGATTTTGAAACACCCTTGCAAATGTATGTGCAGATCCCGACAAATGTATTCATGTGCACAGGAAGGATATACCCAGTGTGCTTTTTTAACAACTTTTCCATCACAAATCACATTGAGCCCATATCCCCAAGGAAGAGGAGAAAAATTTGTGTGGTGTTGCTTCTGATATGAACCAAGAAAGAAAGGAATCAGGTCTATTCTGTTCTGAATGGAACATTAACTGAGAGTGTTTATTTGGGCAAGATCTCTCATATAGCGGACAGCTTAATGTTAAGGATTTCAGTGCGTTTTACTCCCTACAGTTAGAGTGCGGGTGTACATTTAATTTGTATAGATTGCTACATTTTCCACCAGCAATTTTAATGGAGAGCAGAGGTAAAGCCCTCTAGGTTGAAGTATCTGCCGAGCGAAGCCAACTGAGGAATACATCTGGCTAGAGCTTTTCTTGTGTTATATGAGAACATTCCTAAAGCAGGAAAGCAGACTGGTCACAAGAATAATTTTAGCGGCAAAAAGGCCACCTCTGAATGTCACTGAAGCTAAAGGGAGCCAGCTCCCAAGGTTTACTAGACTTCAACAGGGATAAGTAATTCTTGCTTGGAAGGAAATCTTACGGTCTCCTTTTTTTTGCTTGGCCAAGATGAGACAGGAGGTCATACCAACTTTCAGCATACTTTTAGGAGCAAATACATATTTATTTATATTTTGTGTGCCTCATGATTAATCCTGTCAGGAATGAGCGTAGAGGAGTCCAAAGTCAATATGAACTTACAACCCAGGTGCCAGAGTCATTGGCAAAGGATCACACTGCCAGGAACCAATGGCAACACTTTCATGTCTCAAATTCTTCCTTTCACCACACTTGCACCTCAAGGGCGAAGAGGATCCCATGAAGCAAGGATCTGTTCTTCTTTGCATCAGCACTTTTCCTCTCCAGCGTTTGGAGAGCGTAAAGAAACAGTTTGTATATTCAATCAATGCAATGAAACTGGATACGAAATATTTCTCGAAAATAATGCATTCCAGCTTTAGAAAAGTTACACTGTGTTTGGAAAGTGAGAGAGACTGCTAAGAAGTTATCTCTGGCACTAACGGCTATGAAGTATAATCTAGACCCAGTTGTTTTTTTTCCCCATCTCTTTGTTCAACCAAACCACATGCCCTCAAAATCTTGCTCAGAATTACTGACCAAATATTGCTGCTCATGTGGCAGTGACTGAGAACTTCAACAAGATCATTGACTATACTGTATAGTATAGTATAAAATGTGCCTGAATACTTTAAAGTGGCCAGCTATTAATGACTGAAAGGAAAAGAAACAGTACCAGTGTTAGCTTTTTCATGGGCCTTTGTCTAGAATTCAATCCTCATTTCATCAATAACCAAGATTTAAGTATTTGCAACACCATTTAGTCATATACTCCCCACTTCCCCTCTCTCTAATTCCCTACTGTTGACTCTTTGAAAACAGGGATTTATTGATGCTCTGTGTAACTGTGTAAGTGCTATATACACTGAAGGCATATTAAAAATAAATAGCAATATACTATTACATAAAAACACAGAAGTAGAATGCTGAGTAAATGCCACCAGGAAATGCAAAAAATATCATAGCCAATACAACTTAAGAAGTGTTGTTTAGAGTAGACTGAAGGCAATTTATACATTTCCCCAGAATTTTTACATGTATTATTATTGCTATTTGAGGCAGATGGTGGGTTGTTGTTGTTGTTGTTGTTGTTGTTGTTGTTGTTTTGTTTTTTTTTTTAAAGGCCCTCAGCTCTGGGAAAACTTCAGTGTCAAGAACACTTATAGATTAGTTCAAAGTTCAAGTGTTTTTGAACAATAAGATGTATAAAATATTAGATTAGAAATAGATTTTAATTAGAAAGAATAAAGCCTGATTTGGAAAAAAAATAACCTGAACATTTCAAAAGGGTAATGAATGTCATAAATAATTTCATAAGTGATAATTAGAAAAATAAATGAATAGTTATGAGAATTTCATGTAAAGACAAAATAACTGAGAAGAAGGAGATCCCTACAGAATCACATATATAGAAATCTTGAATGTCTGGATTTGGGGGCTTTGGAAAAGGGTAGAAGGGGATAGACGAATGGATTTGGGAAGTTAACAGAAGCAAATAATCTGCTATAGTACAAATGGATATTGCATTCAAATCAATTCATTATACTTCTAGTTTCTTTTTAAGAGACAGAGGCATTATGACCGAGAGTCAAATTAAACAAGATATTCAGCTTATATTTGGATGTGGATCACCTGAAGTGGCCAAAGACATTTGTTTGCCCTAGCACAAGCTGTTGCCATTTCAGTATATTATCAATTAGTTTGTTTTGTTTTGTGATTGATCATGGAGAAGTAACTGCCAGCTAAATTTGCAAGTGTAATCACTCAGGCACACAGCTCCTGGATGAGACATGCTATCAGCTTCTAAATGAAAGCTGAATGCCTCATCTGATTTCACCCAAATGTCCTGTGTGGAAAAATAAGGATGCTTAGAGAGATGAAAATATCTGAGATGTTACTGAATAATAAGTGAGACTTATTACTAATATTTTTAATAATAGTTAACCAAAGGAACACTTAAAATGGCAGAGAATATTCAATAATTTTTCTCTCTAGAAAAAAACTTTAAAGGCTGACACCAGCTGACAGCACCAAAAGCAAAAATGCTAATATGTTTGAGTTTAAAGCTCTCAGTGCCAATGACCAAGCCTCCATGTTCTCTTCTTGCTCTAACAGGCATAAGTGCTTTTTAATTGATTTACTAATTACAACATTATTGCAGTGATTATTTTTATTACAGTTAACATTATGCAGGATTGCTAGTTGGCATACTTAGGCAGTAAGCTTATTAAGCAAGAGAGCATACATTTCCTCTCAGCTGAAGAGAATGTCTACTGAGCTGCTTTGCTTCATAGGTATTTGAAGGGGATGAAAAGAGTTATACATCAAAAAGCTCTTGATGGGGAGAAAGGCTCTTTGTCTGTGGATTTTCTTCTGGACCAATTTCAATACAGGATTGTATATGCATTTGAAATTAGACATTTAATATCAACTGTGAATGGAAGGCATCTATCTCTTGCAAGATACCATAAAATATTAGTTACTGTACTTTTTTTTCAGTTCAGTAACAGCAGGAATTCTCATTTTTCACTGAGTTCCCACCTAGGCTCCAATTTTATTCTAAAATTTTATTTTTGGCCTATAATTCGTTGAGCTGAGATGATTTAGATACGGTATATTTCTTGAGTGCTTCCTAACTTGGTAATCAGACAGAGCATTTGTTCCTCCTCCTCTTTTTTGCCGGTCTCTAAGTGCTTTGCAGAGAGTCATTCCACTGCTTTGGAAGTCAGCTGTCTTTCACAAATCCTCTTCAAAAAATATTCAGGAAATCCTTTTAAATTGATCTTCTTTGCTCAAAATAGTTGTTGTTCTAGTAGATTAGCACTAAACTTAAAGCTTCTGAGCCAAGACATTCTGAACTCCATCCTCAGTGCAAAAGCGAAACAAACTGATAGACAGTCCATCTAAAGGAGGTGGTGTTAAGAAATGCATAAAGCCAGGATTTTTGCAGTTGTCAATACCAACTTAAACCTTTGGTTGTCTGGATGGTAAGAAAAATACAAATTTCATCAGTACACAATCAGAGGAACTAAGAGTACATCTGGATGAGCACTTTATTGTCAAGTAATAGTCTTGCATATCTTTGGGAAAATAAAGAATTTTTGAGATTTATGAAGGTTGACAGTTTCCCACAAGCTGAAGGTATCACACATTTATGTCTCCTAATCACAAGAACTGCTTGATTATGGTTGCCTTGGCTTTGGCTTAATGACAATAAGTCGCTTTGGTTGAGAAGGAAAAAATCTGAACTAAGCCATAGATCCACTAGTTCTTGACACTTCACACTTGGTTGCCATAAAGGTGTCAACTTTTTAAACTATCTACTACAAATTGGTGTCTGAACAGGCACAACACTCCTCTTCCAAGTGCTCACTTGGGAAAGAAAACCACAGCAAATAAGGAACTGTGAGTAGTACATTTTCATTTGTATCCTTCCATTTGTCAGTGAGCTGAGGATGTGGGAACAATGTCATGGGCAAAGCACTCATCATATTTGAAGGAGGTCAGCTTTGCTGAAAGAAACCCAAGCAATCAGACCAGTTAAAGCTAAGAGGAGCTCCTGAGGTGTTTAAGAATACTCAGAGGTTTGTCTCCTAAATGTAATATAGAACATGGCAAGGTTCATTCAGGACTCAGTGCAGACCAGAATTTTTTTTAAAAAAAATCCCAGTAAATATTGTGACATTGTTTTATGGATGCATGTAATAATATTATTAAATATGTTACTTTTTATCCTCTTGTATACTGTAGCGGGCCACTCTGAAGCCTCTACCAACTCAGGCCTCCAGGAGTGCTCACTACTCTTCTTCAAACTGCTGCCACCAACTTATCTTTATTATTCAAAAAAGACAAGTGTTTCTTCCAAAACAAAACGTTTTTTATTGGTTTCACAAAATAAAATAAGTAAATCACAGGTAGATAATCAAGTTGTAAATCACTGTTTCTCATTCACTGTACCACACACAGACTTTTCCTCACTGACTACTTTGGCTCACAGGCCTTCAAACATGCTAATCACTAACTCTCAATCTAACAATCTCCCCCTCACACCTCACACACCCCCTTTTATATTTCAGCTCCTCCCCCTTCTGCACCACCCTCCATCCCCTCATTGGCTGATGTTCCACTGCCCAGCTGTGACGGACAGGTGAGAGCAGGGCTGTATGTTACATATACCATATGGATGTCCCAAGAGTAAGGGCAGATTAAATAAATGTACTCTAAATACATACATATATACAAACACACATAATTGTTACTGTTCTTCTTGTATGACCGCTAGATGTCTTTGTTCCTGCCAGTATGTCTAGATAACTGCAAAGTCTCTGTAGGATTAATTTATGAATAATTTCTTGGCCAACAGGCCATGTGTGAAATGTGGTTGTGTAGATGTCTCTGCTGAATAGTGGTTGTTACAGAGCAATCCTAGATATATTTACCCAAAAGCTATTGCCATTGTGTTCAGCAGGGTTTACTCTCACGAAACTAGGTGTAAGTCTGCAGCCATAATTATAGTGAAATGATATGATTTTTGTCATATTTATCCCTTAATAAAACTGCATGGAGTTCTTCAAAAACTTCAAAAACAGTTCCCCCAACCCTAAAAACCTCACCTATTAACTGTGGAAGAAATCTATTACAGAAGGATAAGATCTTGTCTTACTGATCCTAAAGCATAGCTAATACAAGTGAAGTGGTAAAAAAGAGAGAGATCTAGTTGTGTGGTTTTTTAAAATGTTTGGAACAGCCCATAATAGGTAATCCAGAGTAAACCGAATATCCATGTAATTCTGAATTCTTTGGCTATGTTTTACCATTTTCAAAGGAGTTTCTCTCAGTTTTTATTTGTGTTTCTTACTTGCCTCGACCCTTTAATCAAAAGGCCAATAAAGTGGAGGTGGGGGGAACTCTACATATTGGCTGGGTTGAACGGAAGCCCTTAAAGATCAAAGGCTAAGAGATCAATGACCTCTGTAATTTAGGTCTGGACCTCATTGCCCCTGTTAGGCCAGTCTTGCTATAAAGAAGGCGATATGGGACTCATGAAACTCCTTTCATACATTCGTTTTGATTTCTTGTTAGGTGGGATGGGAGTTTAAAAGGGTGTGGGGGGAAAAAAGGGGAAGGGAACCAACAGCCCATGCAAACAGCTCATGCAACGGTTTGCCTTGCACAGAGCTTTCATTGTAAAGCCTAGGAGTTCTGCTTTCAATAATCCTGCTGCTAATAATGCCCCATTGAATCCAGAGAGAAAGACAGCATTGATGTGCTATAGGACTACACATTCCCACGAAGGGTTAATTTTATAAAAAGGTTAGCTTGGAATGATGCTATGTGGACTGTATGGTCTATCAGGGCAGCTAAGAAATATGCACAACCAATCTATGTAACCTATCAGCACTCATAATTTTATAGGGCAAGTCACAAATGCCAGAAATGTACAGGCTAGTGGGACAACATTCATAGAGAACATGGCTTGGGCTTCAGTCTTGCCCCAGGCCCCATTATTATTTTGTATTATTTTTAAAAAGATGTAATCTTAAACATGTGTGTTAATGAGGGGCATGTTGCCAAGTGCAAAGCTGTGGAAAAATTTCACCTTATGTTAACTCAAACGTTTGGTCATGTGCACCTAATACCTCAGCAACTCCCATGAAGGAGGAGCAGCAGCAGACTTTGAAATGCTTCTAAAATTCCATTCCTGAGGTAACTGCACTGGAGAAATCAGCATCACTTTGGCTCTAGATTAAGCGGGATCTGATAGATTTGAGGAAGTGGAGCTGAACCCCGAGATCAGAGCCTGGATAAATTGTGGCAGTTGTTATTTTGCACTGTTTAAATCTCCCAATCTGCTTGATTACAAAAGGTGTGCTCCCCATTTTTTTTTAAAAAAAAGATTTTCCAGGTCCCAGAACAGATTGTATGAAATAAAAGATGTCCTGTACAACAATATGATCAATGGGAAACTTTGGGAGGAGTTCTGATGACCTGATTCAACTGACCTGGTTTACAGGAAGGCCTAATGTGTTGGTCGCTTTTTTCCCCTTCCTGATGGTGGTGATCGTGGTGAGTTGTTTCTTCCATGCTACCCTTCATAGTGCGATTGGTCAGCAGTGGGGGAAAATAGGGCAGTGGAGGGCTATGTAAAGCCCCCAGTAGCTCAATTACCCCGCAACTCTGGAAAAAATGTTGTCCTTGATTTTGTGCCCAAAATGCTCCTCAACTCCACTGGTTATGAAGTCAGTACCAGCAGCACAGTCCAACATGGCCACTAGTGCTGGCACCACCACCAAGAAAAAGGAAAAGGAAAACTTCATATGCTTGCCATTTCAGTACTGAAAATCAGAATAATAACTTGTCCTGTATATGTTCTTACAGGGAGAAAAAGGTAATGGTATGTGAAGTGACTTTTCTTTGACCCAAGACTTCATCCAAAACAAAAGAGGAAACAGCAAAGAGTGTGAGTGATGAAAATATATTCCAACCCCTAACCACCACTGTGCATAAGTGTTGTAGCATAATATAAGAAAATAGGCTACATTCATCTGTTGACACAGATCCATTCCATGGGGAAACAGAATAGTTAGAAAAATGTCATCTGGAATACAAATACATGATGCTTCACCTTGGCAATAAAACATTTCCTTTCCAAGGACCTGAATCACACCTGTGATAAAAAAAAAACACATTTGTCACAAAGATCAGAAAAACAAAAGTGTGCTCAGCTCCCAGTGAGCAATTGCAAATGACTTTGACTCTTGCCAAGCTAAAAAAAGTTGCTTAAACAACTTGCTTCAGGAAGTTCCCCTTAAAATCACCTGCTAACTATATCAACTGTTTCTGCTCTGACTTCCTATGAGCAAACTCCAACACATGTTCACAAGATGAAGAACCAAAAAGAGATAATACATGGCAGCCCATAATATGATGGATACAACAGTCTTAAGACTTTGCTGCAACTGGACTGTCTTTTTGCAGTACTGGGGTTTTGACTGCCAGCTATCCAGTGGGAAGAAACTTGATGACTTCTTTATATTTCTCTTGTAATGTTACCCATGTGTTTCACTGATGTTCTTTAAGCCTTTCTAGACACAGCACAGTTCTGACTCCAGTCCTCTGAAGATGCCGGCCACAGAGACTGGCGAAAGGTTAGGAAGAACAACCTTCAGAACATGGCCAAACAGCCCGAAAAACCCACAACAACCATTAGATCCCGCCTGTGAAAGCCTTCTAGAATACCTTTCTAGAAAGTTTAGCAGGCTACAAATAGCTGAACCAACTGAATTAATAAACTAATTAATAAGCTAGTTAGCTAACAAGTACTGCCTCTAGCATTTCAGATTTAAAACATATATAAATCACTTCTAAAATAGTATTTAGTGCTATCATTATTCTAGCATTCTTCTTCAGCACTGTACTCTAATTGTTCATATTAACATTTCATGGTCTGTACCGCAGATGGCTCCAGGTCTTATTTTTGAAGGTAAAACAGAATGTCTCCATCTCTTTCTTCTTCAAATATAGCCAATTTGATTTCTATATTGGCCACCCAGTTATGCCCATGCGTATAATTGTCTGTTAGGTAAATTTCAAGGTAAAGGTTTCCCCTGACATTTAGTCCAGTCGCGTCCAACTCTAGGGCACGGTGCTCATCCCTGTTTCCAAGCCGTAGAGCCAGCATTTGTCCGTAGACAGTTTCCGTGGTCACGTGGCCAGCGCGACTAGACATGGAACACCGTTCCTTCCCACCAAGGTGGTCCTATTTATCTACTCGCATTTTTACATGCTTTCAAACCGCTAGGTTGACAGGAGCTGGGACAAGCGACGGGAGCTTACTCCGTCATGTGGATTCAATCTTATGACGGCTGGTCTTCTGACCTTGCAGCACAGAGGCTTCTGCAGTTTAACCTGCAGCGCCACCACATTCCCCTCTGAATTGTCTGTTAAGTTACCTGAAACATGTATGTACAATGTGTTGGCTTCACAGAACTCTAGGAGTTGTTCTGCTTCATTTCTGACTCTCAGATCAAATTCTCCAAATATGTTGGCTTCTGTTATATTTCTGCTCCAGCCACTTAGGATAATCAGTTACACATGTGTAACCAGTTTCTTCATTGATCCTGGCATAAAACTTTGTATTTTTCTTTGTCAACATCTGTAGTTGGACCATGAACTTGAATGATGACAATGCTGATAGGCTTTCCATGAAGTCTTTTCAAGGTTTAAAATGGAGTCAGGACAGCCTTACACCACAACTTGTGCACTGATGTTAAAATGAAAAACTATCCTCTGAGAAGCACTTGATTAGAAGGCAGGTTCCTCCCTGCTCTGCTCAAGGAAGGGAGGAAGTGAAGCTTTATAGCTTTTGCTTAGCTACGTTTGACAGTTCCCATTCAGACCTGCACAGAAAGCTTACTTTTGGAGGCACATGGTTGGGCATCCTTGCAAACAAACAAACAATGTGGGGTTGCCTCCCAGATTTTTTCACCAACACCATCTCTGTTTAACTCTGGCTACAGACGCTTCCATGCACCTTTGAATGGAGACTTCGGCAAAAGAGCTAGGGAAGATGCCAGCGGCAATGAGGAGGAGAGGGAGGGTAGCTGACCGTTGCACCCAGTCTCATCTGCTCACACCTGCTTTTTCCTGTCACACCTTCCCCTCCTCTCCACATTTCTCCTCACACACATTGTCTCTTTCCCCCCTTC
Organism: Pogona vitticeps; assembly: GCF_051106095.1. NCBI lineage: Eukaryota > Metazoa > Chordata > Lepidosauria > Squamata > Agamidae > Pogona > Pogona vitticeps. The sequence goes on from NC_135784.1 coordinate 94,835,894, forward strand.
TTACACCACCAGAATCCTTCACGGTTTCTTTCAGCATCTTTTTTCTTCCCCTTCCCCCCTTCATTCCCCACACACTTCTTTTCCTTTAAATTCTCTTTCTAGTCTTTCCACACCTTCCAATTAGCTCAGAAGTCTGTTTCCTGGGACTTCAAATGCTGGAGGCCTTTTTCCTCCTCAGCTCAGCTTAACTCTGCCCTGTCCATCCCCAGCACTGGTGAGACTGGATTGGGCACACGTGGCCATTTTTGGTGTGCTGTTTGCTGAATAGACTGAGGAAGGCAAAGGCCAGTACAGCTAGTTAGGGATGGGGACATCCACATGGCATGGCTTCCTCCTCCTGGCCTGAGAAGCTGGAGTTACCAGTCAGCTCCTGTAGTCTCAGGGGAGGTGGATATTTTTTATCAGGAAAAGAAAACAGCATCCTTTCCCCATAACTACTGTTTTTAAAAAGAGCTATCATTGAGCTTTGTCTATTAAAAATCAATAGTGAACCCAAACAAGGGGACTGTTGAAACCTTGACTTTAGCTATTCTGTATTTTATATATTTATGTTTTCCTTCTTTGCACGTGCACATGCATGTGCACACACACAAACACATGTGCATGTGCACCTATACACACAAAATGACTTTTTAGACAGTGTAGTTCATTGAGAAGCATGTACCTCTTAAACCCAGTGAAAACATGAATTGTACGATCAGAATAAAATGCATATACACGGGGGAGGGTACGTATAACAGAAGGAGAAATCGAAGTCAGATATGGCATTTATAGTCCGTATACACATTTAGTGCACTCTGAATATCTTTTGCCACAGCAAAGAAAAACTGTTTTCACCAGAAATGTTATATGTTTCTACCATATCTCTGTAGGTTTCTACACATGCTTTACCTCTTTTGCTCACACATTCCCTTTTGGATGCTTTGTAATTGTACACATTATTGGAGGTTTGCTTCTACAGAATATGAAGCATGATGACAACATGGGTGAACTCTTTATATCATTTTGAGCCTCATCTTTCCTGAAATATGGCTTATAATACCAGATTCAAGTAGGGGAAGATTTTTGGGCCAACCGAAAATCCGCACTGATTTTTCCGAAGCAAGGTACCAGGAATTACATTTTCATAAAAGCTGGCTTGCATATCACTACATCGCTTGTTGTCTAGCAACTGCTGGCAAAAGAACAACACAGAGTCAGAATTAAACTCTCCAACTGTTCAGCTAAAAAAGGTCAGGCCATTTTTACTGATTGTCAGAACAATTATGAGTAACACAAATGGATATAACCTTAAGGCTGCATTCCTCACATAGCATTGTTTCCTGACGGTGTCTAGAGAAAGCTAGAAAATGCTGACGTCCACTGCAGTTATGTCCATACCTGTCACTGCCATTTGATGTGATAAGCTCAACACCTCAGGATCTTGTACAGTGGGGTCTCTACTTAAGAACGTCTCTACTTAAGAACAATCCAACTTAAGAACAGCTCCATTTGCTAAATTTTGCTTCTACTTGAGAACAGAAATCCAAGATAAGAACAGGGAAAAAAACCTTTCCTGCTCTTTTTTTAACCGTAGGTCATCTTAGGTAAAAAAAATTCTCCCCCTAGTGGTAGAGTACATATTAACCAGCTTTGCATTAGTTCCTATGGGAACTAATGCTTCAATGTACGAACGCACCTCTACATAACAAAAAAACAGCCAGAACGGATTAATTGGTTTTCAGTCCATTCCTATGGGAAATTTTGCTTCAACTTAAGAACGTTTCAACTTAAGAACACCATTCCAAAATGGATTAAGTTCTTAAGTAGAGGTTCCTATGGACGGAAAAGAGCAGATACAGATTAAATGGTTTTCAATGCATTCCTATGGGAAATGCAGATTCAACATAAGAACTTTTCAGCTTGAGAACCACCTTCCAATACGGATTAAGTTCTTAAGTAGAGACCCCACTGTACATATCTCCATTCAGCCACTAAGAACACCTGGTATTCCTTGAGCAGCCACTTAAGTTTGGTTTCCTAGACCTTTTTTAAAAATCAAACTCATATAATGTGGCTAATTAATTTCCTCCAGAAGACAATGATCTATCCCATTACATCATCTCATCAGACTATACTCGGTTCAGAGATGGCAGGATTATCCTTAGACTTCATGCCTGACAAGAATTTCATTGCAAATTGGCCCATTCTCTGTGCTATAAAGATTTCCTTCTCCGTTGCACCTCTCATTGCTCAAACACCCCCTTTTTTTCCTCTCCCCCTCCCCTCCACCTCCCTTCTTCCTTACATAGATAAACGCATGGGGGAGGGAAGAAAAAGAATAAAAGACGGAAAAGAAACAGCTGTGTTGTGTAATAATTTTCTGGCATTCCCAAGGCATTATAGAATCTATAACAATAATTTAGCTAGGACAGGCAGATATAAAGTGTGGGGAGGGTGAGGATTTACTGGTAAATAGGAGGACATAATGAGGGTTCATTTTGACTTGTTATATATCATTAATATTGCAGCTGTTAGCACAGGCATTTTGGTGAAGGAAGACAGAGGCATAAATAGCAACAGCTCCTTTTCACCTGGATTGGTTGGTCATCTATTTTTGTTATGATATTTATAGCTCACTCTTCAGAATAAAGCCCTCACAAAGCAGATAATACCTACTTATTTTTTTTAAAAAATGATAAAGCATATATTTTCAGTGATGAATAAGAAAGTAGCATTGTGTGAAAAGGAGGTTTCTGCCATTTTGTGTTTTGATGTTCTGCAGATATTAGTTTTATTCAAACGTTACATCCTATACTAGTGTACGGAGGTGAGTAGGGCTGTGCTCATTGGCCTTGTGCCTATTGTGATGTCTCTTGACTCTGTTGCCCTCCACCTGTTAGAAGAGAAGATGTGAAGGGGGGAAACTGCTCTATGTGTGAAGGATCCCACAGTGCTTTACAGCCCAGATTATTATATATGGCTCTGAATTATCTGGTGAGCCAATTACATCAGCCCTGTTAGGCAGAGTGAGTTTGCTACCTCACCAGCGGTGAATATTGGATGAGAAGAAAGCAGTAGCGGCTCCTCAGTCATTCCTCCTGACTGCCTAATCATTCCTGCCTCTATGTGCCACACAGCCCATTTCAAAACTGTTTGACTACCATTTTGCCCTCAAGGTACACCATGCGTTGGAAGAATGCTTTCCCGTTCTGTTCACTCCTGTCCATGGAACTGGGGAAAAGGACACCGTCTCTGATTCTGCCTCAGTCTACAAAATGGCTTGGCCCAATTACACGAGGAGAGCCTGCTACGACTTCAGGCAAACTTTGTACACTTAGGTGGAGGGGGGGCATCATCATCATCATCATCATCAAGGGATGCAAAGAAGGGAATAATACATCCGATGGCAGTTCTTTTAGGACAATAGGCCAGGATCAGTAACTACTTCGAATCGAGATCTGCTCTCTTTCCTGCTTCACTGTGGTATTCAGTCAAAGCACACTGACATTTCGACACAAAGGATTCCAAAATGAGCTTGGCACTGGGCCATTTTTCCACTTATGTTCTCATTCTTTGCAACGGTTGGATTAGACTCTCATCATCATTCCCACAAACTATGATGCTGTTTAGAGAGGCCAAATTCTGTGTCTGCCAGTTTCTGCTGATGATTAAGAACAGTAGCAGAGCCCTCCTGAATTAGTCCTCTTAGGCTCCACATCTCATTTCTTACAGTGGCCAGCCGGGTGCCTTTGGGAAGGCCAAAATCAGGACACAAGTCCAACAGCACCCTTCTGCTGTTGTGTCCCAGGACTGACTTCACTGGTCTTGAGCCTTATCAACGTAACCACAGGCTTTTCTAGCAGCTAACATGTAGTGATTTTAGCAAAATACATGAGAACAAGATATTTGCTTATGAAAGAAAGGGTGGTTTCTGAAAGTAATGTGCCAGACTTTTATAACTCATGGCATCATAAACTTCCTAAATTGCTCAACACAGCATATGTAGTCCCTCCTTTAACCCTCAAATCAACCCAGTGCTCATACTGAAAACCGTTCACTGAGCAGTTTGACAATTCTACCTCAGGAATTGAACTACAGCTCCAGGGGTCAAATACCCCAGTTACTACATTGTACTGCATTATCTGCCCCCACATTGCAGTGCCTTTCTTTTGTTTTTCTCTCATCTCCTCAGCTTTAGACATTTCTTTTGCTTTTGATATCATGCAACTCTGAATGATATTAATGATATCTCGTATACTTACAGTTTGCCTTTGCATAACTACTAAAGGTGAAAGGTGAAAGGTGAAAGATGGTGCAGGGCACGAGACACCAAATGGATTCACATCCAGCTACAGATGCCTTTGGCAAGCCACTGTTTCTGAATTTCCTGGTACTATGAGTTTGGAACATTGATCTGTATCACAGGATTTTTATACACACTAGTAAAATAATTTGAGCGCTTAAGGGGAAAACTGTGTTAACGACCAAGAATTTTTGTTTTACTTTCAGTGACTTTCATTTCATGCCAGCACTTCTAATGATTAATTGAGCTTTTAGATTTAATATTTTGTGTTAGATTTTAATGAGAAACTGATTCACAGTTTTGTTTGGGATCTACGAAAGCAGCCTACATCCTTGTCCTGAGCCAAATGGGCTCTGATTTTTAAGTGAATCATTTTTTTTCTTTCATAACCCTTTGAATCATACTGTGTTTACACATATCCATGCTATTAACCTACACAAAGTTGAATGAATTATGTTTTCACTGGTTCCTTAGACATAATTCTGTTAGCTATCTTAAAACTGTTTGGTTTTGGGGGTCAGAATTGGCTTTGGCTGTATGGTCATTTCAGCGCCCGCTGCAGCGAAAACCTCAATAAATTAGTTTCTTTGATAATCTTCTAATGAAAAGCAGGATTAAAAATATTTAAAATGACAAGCTGACCAGCTACTTAATTCCACTGTTAGACTGACTGTTTCTGTGATGACCAATTCCCAGCCCCACACCACCTACTTAATTGCATGTCAGAGACCATTCTGGTTGCATGACAGCAGAATCCATTAAGACTTCCTTGTGCCCAGCTGTTAACACTTCTCTCTTTATCCAGGGACCCAACCACATGCCTCCCAAGCCTCCGTTAACTGGGCTGCCACCTTCAAGAATTACAGAGAGTTCTTGTCCAAGAATCTACTCATATTACTACTTAAAGAGACAACCACTGCACATTGGGACTCCTGAACCCTCTTTTGTACCTTCCACTACACCCTGTGAAAGGATTTTATTTCAGCCTTCTGATCAGTAATGCTTCCTCCATAGCATTCAAAACTGGAAGGCTTTCAATGATTAAACTTTTATTTAACTCTCCTTTTTTGTTGAGCAGGCTGGATAGCTCAGTGGTTTAGATAACTAGCTGTAGAGCCAGAGATTGGGACTTTAATCCTGCCACTGTGCTTCCTGTGAAGTAGAGCCAGCCGTCTCAGGACACCCCCAGAAGAAAGGAAGGGTAAACCACTTCTGAGCATTTTCCACCTGGAAAATTCTGAGAATGGACACCATGAGTCAGAAGTGGCTTAACAGTACAGGATGATGATGATGATTACTAGTTGAGTAGCCAGCCTGGGTGTTTGTTACTTGGTAAATTGCCACTGAGAAATAAAGAAAAGCTTGTTTTAATAAAATGAAAAATGTGTTCATCTTACAACAAAATAACAACAACAACAGTACAACTAGGGCACAGATATCTCAAATAACTTTCCTTTATATCTATGATAATCCTCACCTTTTTACATCTTATATCGTCTTTATCTCATACTGTATTAATTGCTAAACTAAGCCTGATATAGCTGCAATTTACAATCCTAACAACTGTCTAACATTCAGAGTCCTAGCTATCTAGAGTTTCTATTATGGTATGTTATGTGCCATCAACTTGGAACCAACTTATAGTGACCCTAATAGGCCTTTGAGGGTAAGTGAGATATTTAAGGAGTGATTTTACAAGATCCATCCCTTCTCCCATTTAGTTTCCATATTCAAGAAGATATTTGAACCCAAGTCTCAAGATTCCTAATTCATCACTCAGTCCATTACTATTCCATCCCTATCTCTGTCAAATTCCCAATTCCTTCAAATCTAAACTGTTTCTCTTCCCTATCTGAATTTCATAATTCAATCCACACCCTATCTGACTAAATTAAACAGTCACTCAAACTTTCATACTTTCCCTCCAATCACAGATTGGGAAAAGTAACCAATCATAAACATGTTCTATTGAGGCTGTCATTCATGCAGCATTCACCTGTCAATCAAACAATTCACACTACCATGCAACTATGCAGTAATGATTCATATGCAACAACAACAACAAACAGAACAGAGTGGGACTGAAACTGTCACAGATCAACAAATAACTTGTCATATGGATGAGGCTCAAGCTTGTAACCAGCAAACATCAAGGGAATGTGGCAACACTTATTCATGAGCCCAGCCTTTGAACACAATTAAAAACCCTACAGTTTATGAATGTGTGATATTGTGCATCTGTATTCATGATTCAAAATGCCAGAAAATGGCCCAAAATTGCTGCACAATATTGTGCCCCTGTTGCCAACAGGAAGAAAGGATACCAAGCTTTACATAGCAAAGGGCAGCCTGAATGTTGACAACACCAATGGCAGAAGTCAAGATGGAGGATATTCTGTAGACACATCTGGTACATCTGTGTCAAATTTGATTGCTGACCCAAAGTCCAGTTTCAAAGTTACAACTTTTTGTTTTGGCTGCCCATTTTTAGATTTGCCTTGTAGAATGTTGATTTTGCTGTGCTGCACAATAACATAGATGCACTCCTGTGGAGCTACAATAAAACAAAGATATATACTATTTCCAGCTGGATATTTTTGGACATTTACCAAACACAAAACAATTTTCTCCCTCTGGCATTGCAACAAATCCCTCTTCGGATTTAATATAGCTTTGAAGCCTGGTTTGGAGGCCTAGTTTCCTATTTTTCTAAGGCAGGAAAGTTGACTGTTGATTGGACCACAGAGGGAAGCTGACATGACTGAAAGCCCCTCCATGGAACAATTTCCAGAAGGTGATGGGGGGGGGGGTGGAACATTTGTGTCAGATCATACCTATGGTCCAAATACTTGTAGAGCAGGAACAGACACAAGTTTCTCACCCCAGCAAGACCTATGCAGTGCAAAGTGAGATTTATGACTTCTCCCTAATGTCCTTCTTTAAATATATGGAGATATATTTGTTTATGTATTCCACAGAAGAATAGTCAATTATGTGAGCTCCCAGCTGCAGTCTGAAGCAATAGGCCCTCGACACTTATTTGAATCTCTTCCAGACTCCTTGTGATCTAATATTATAATAACACAACAGTTCCCTTGTATATATTACAAAGTACTCCCTCCCTCCCAAAGACAATAATATAGTTTAATAAATTGCATTGTGCTGCTGAACATAGTGCACTTCTTAAGCAGCAAGGAAGTAAAACTTACTTGAATCCACCCCACCCCTTTTTCTTCAATGATTTTTTTTCTTTTAAAAAAATGGCATTCCAGTTCAAAATAATTTACACAATTATTAGGAATTTCTTTGGAAAACAGTAGGAAGAGACAATGAAAAAAGACAAAAAGCACAGAAAGACTGGAAGAAAGGATGGGAAAGGGGGACAAAGAGACTTTTTAAGAAAAGTCTTACTGAATCTCTAGTTCTCCTGCCTCCTTTATTTGCCCTTAGTTACTTGCTGATTCTTTCATAGGTGAGCCAAAAAAGTGAAATGAACTAAGCTGCAGGCTAATTGCCCTGTACATGCAACAGGAGGACTTCATAGTGCACCATGGATACCTGGCTTCATCCAGTTGAAGTTGGGCCAATTGCAGATAGCTCCAATAAGCTCCACTAAGGCATGGGCAGTCATCACAATCAGATGGGCAGTTATCCGACAAAGTTCCAAACAGAGTACTCCTAGAACGAGCTGGAATTTTTAGCATGTATACATTACTGAAGCAGTGATGTCTACATTGGCTCAGGCATGTTGTGAGAATGGCTGATGGTCGGATTCCAAAAGATCTCCTGTATGGAGAATTAGTGCAGGGAAATCACCCCAGAGGGAGACCACAACTGCGATACATGGACATCTGCAAGCGGGATCTGAAGGCCTTAGGAATGGACCTTAACCGATGGGAAAACCTGACAACTGAGCATTCAGCCTGGAGGCAGGTGGTGCATCACGGCCTCTCCCAATTTGAAGAGACCCTTGTCCAGCAGGCTGAGGCAAAGAGACAGTCACGAAAGCAACAAAATCAAGGAGCTGGACAGGAGACAGATTGCATTTGTCTTCAGTGTGGAAGGGATTGTCACTCTCAAATTGGCCTTCTCAGCCACACTAGATGCTGTTCCAAGTCGTCCATACAGAGCACGTTACCATAGTCTTTCGTGACTGAAGGATGCCTAACTAATGGTGCAGGTTGGTTCACTCTTTTTTCTGGCAATCCAATCACCTGATCACTAGAGCAAATCAATCTGTCCCCAAAGTGCTGCTACCACACCTTTTTGAGCCCCCATCACAGGCTTCTAATTTTTTGGTGTGTTCTAGTTTGGTCCATTTCCAACATGTGTCCCTTTAGTCAATTAAGTCCCTTCAGTCAATTAAGTGATTCTTATTTTTTTTCCTCTTCTTTTTCTTTTGATTCATGCCATCTTGGGACTGTTTGTTTGTTTAAATTAATTGTTAAAATTGTAAATTTATGGCTTTATATATTTTATATTGTTTTGTTTTTATCTACGTAAGCTGCCCGAGTAGACATGGTCTAGAGGGGCGGGGTAAAAATCTAATAAATAAAAAAAATAAATATGTGTGATTGCTGGAAATGGACCAAAATACAGTAAAGCCTTGCAGTTGTCAAAACTGCCAAGGCTCATTTCACTGTCAATTTCCAGTATCATTAAGTATCATTAACTCCGGGAGGCAGTGGAAGACAGGAGGGCCTGGCGTGCTCTGGTCCAGGGGTCACGAAGAGTCAGACATGAGTTAATGACTAAACAACAAAGTCACAGCCTGAGCATATGGCTTGGTTCAATTAAAAAAAGTTTTCTGAAGCTGAGAAGAGAGGGAGATAGAGAATTAGGTTGGGTTTATAACAGAGACATTGCAATCATCACAGTTTGATGATGTTGATCTGTATGAAAAGTATCAAAAATGAATGAACAGGAACTGAACTAGAGTGTTAAATATTGATGAACCTGAACTGGAACAGGCAGGAAACAGGAATGCTAAATGCAACCTGAAAGGGAAATTATTTTACATGACTTAGTAGGATGTAGCAAGAAGACAATTTAGAAACTCTGGGCCTTTTTCATAAACAGAGAAGATAAATCACCATATAGAAATTTCCTAAAAAGGAAAAGAAAAACACTGAAAGGATGAAGTACAGATTTTCGAGGCATTTATGGAAATGCATTGAGACAGCTTGAATTCCTTCTGTGAAAAATGTGGTTTCAAAAATAGGTTGAACTGACAGAAACTACACCACCATCTTCAGGAAGGGTAGTGCACATTAACCATTTCTTACAGTTACAGAGGTGTAATCATATGCATAGGTTATTTACATGTAATCCCATGCTTAACAGAAATGTACATTCTAAGATGGGGAAAGTTATTTGTCTGTACTAAAGCTCTCAGAATATTCCTGCCAGCATGGCCAAAGGAATCTTGTAAACCTGTTTACTGACATTTTCAAAGTTTCTAAAAGATAGTGCGATAGGACGTACCTTTGCAGAAGCCATGTTAATTCTCTTTCGAAACTCTCCAGGCCTTTGGTACAGATGCTGATTTTCAGAACATAATCTGTATTTCAATTAGAAGAGAGATACTTTCACCTTTGAATCATTTAATAACTTTTGGACAGGTACCATCTGGACCTAGTGATATACAGTATTTGTAATTTCTCAGTGAAGTCTAAAATGTCCTCTTTCGTCCAGTCACCTATATATTTGATTACAATATTAGACAGGCACAGTTGAATCTAGGTGTTCTGCTACTCATTCCTTCATTCTGTTTCTTAAACTACCTCTCCATGCATAATTGTTTGGGAATTTCAAACTAAAGTATTTCTAATGTCTTCTTTCTTCTCCACCCAATTAGCTAGGATGTGCAACCTGTTTTGTTGTTGTTGTTGTTGCTGATGATGTTGCTGATGATGTTGTTTTGGGTGTTCCAGAACAACTGTCTTCCAAAAGAAGGGAACAGAGAGAGATCCCAGGAAGGACAGCTGGAACTCTACCATCCATGTCTACCAGAATATGTCCAGGGAGATGAAATGAGATGTTCCACCTTAAATCCCTCAGTACAAAAGTAATTTGGGGCATTTACTGTTCCATTTCTGTGTAGCTAAAATGATTTCATATAGCTTCCTGTGTGCAGTGTTGGCAGGTAGCAGGTGCTGGAACTGCATCTACAAGACTTGTCCATTTCCAAATAAAGGGACTGCCATTCACATTTGGCTCAAGCCAAAATTAAGTCCAATAAACCAGCCACCTTACCAACAGGGAGCAGGGAGAAGCTTAGTCATCATCCGTAAATCCAGGTTTTAGGGAATTTCGATGTGTCTGGGACAGTGGAAGTCAAGAGTCAATCAGATACAGTAGTTGTCTTCTACACTTAGCTGAGGCTGTGGTCACATTAGAGAAATGACGCCTTCTTTCTCATGTCTTCTGCTTCTTGTCTAGTTGCGGATTGTGCTCACGTGGCATACATTCTGTGATAGTGGTTTATATGTTTTTTCTACCATTCCACTTTTTGGGGGTGAATTGGGTGCAGTACATTCGTCTACACCATGGGTCTCAAACATGCGGCCCGGGGGCCATTTGTGCCCTGCCGGATGATAGTTTGTGGCCCCCACCTTGCCTGCCCCCCCCTGAAGCGCCTACACGTCCTCTGCTGTCGAGAGTCAAAAAAAGCCTCACCTCACTTGCTGGCTCTCTCCCAAGACAGCACCTCTTGCACCCTCCATCCGGAACTGCAGCCTGCCAGGCAGCCTGCCGGCCCCGAGCCACCACCGAGTGATGCCTGAGAGCGGAGCTCGCTCCCGGCCCATCCTCAAACAGTGCCGCCAACAGCATCTGCCACCGTTGCCGCCTCTTTCAGGGAAGCTGCTCTCTGGCTCTCTTTCTCTCTTGGCACCCCCAGCACCGCCTCGGCTCTGGAGGCTGCTTGGGCTAGCCTTGCAAAGTTTGCTCCCCTGTCATGGTGGTGGTAGATGCTGCTACTGAATGCGCCTTTTTTTTGAGGGGGGCCCTCAGAGGAAGGTTGCAGGACATCCATGTGTGTGTGTGTGCATGCACATGCACACACACCTGTGGTGGGCACCCTGTTCTGTTTAATTTCGCAGGTACCAATGGGGGGGGCTTTTCTCCTTTGGCAAGGCTATTCTGTGAGGTGTTGTTTTTTTTTTTTTTAAAATCTGATGCCGCTCATCCTCACCAAGACTCTGCCTCCAGTGGCCCCCAGGTAAATTGAGTTTGATACCCCTGGTCTACACGTTTTAATGGGACACATCCCATCCTTTTCTTGTTCCTTTCTCTGCCCCCTTAGTATTTGACAGAAGTATACCAATGCACCAACATTCCCATTTCAAAATAAAAATAAAAATTAAGGGAGTCTAACAACAACAGGTGAGGGACATGGGACCGCACACCAGATACATTGGTTTTGCAGTACACACTCAATGGGACGTTGGTTGTACTGCACAATGAAATGCAGAACAAATATAGTAATAGCCTCCCAGCGGGCTAGATTTGAGGCAGAAATAACATGGAGGGGAACAAAATAATCAATAATGGCCTTGGGTTGTTTGATAAGATAAGATGGCCACAGGTTATTTTTTTCCTCTGTGCGGTTTGTTTTTTGTTCTTTTTGCTTGTTTTGTTTTGTTCTCTGTTCTTTCACCTCTTTTGTTAATCTGCTTATCTTGCCTGTTGTGCTCTTTGTTTTGGGTAGTTTATTCTGTGCTTTTGTTTTTTGTGGTCACGCTGCAGTTTGTTTTTGTTTGCTGCAGCTCCTTTTTACAGTTTCTTTGCAGCTTTTTTCTCTTTTTGTAATCTCTTGGCAACTGTTGCAGTCAGCTTCTTTGCTACTGTAACTGCTCTCCTTCCTCTGCCCCCCCCCCCTTGACTTTCTTGTATGGTTGTGCCTGGTTTGGGGCCTGTGGTTCTCCGCCTGCCTTGTTTGGAGAGATGAGACCCGGCTTCCCTTGCATGTTTGTTCCCGGTTTGAAGCTGTGATTCCGCTGCTACCTTGGCTGGAGGGATGAACCCAGCTTCCCCAGTAAGGTTGCTCCGCCCCCCGGCTGGTTCCTCAACTGGCAGGCTGGCTTTGATGAGGACTCTTGGCTTGGCCTCGTGAGGACGTTGGTGTTGTGCTGGCCCTGAGGAAGGAGGCTGGTTGCTCAGAATCTGGACGGCTCAGTTTTGGCACTTGGTGTGGAGCTTGGATCTATCAATAGACCCCCCTTGTCACATCCCTCTTGAGGGGAGGTTTTGACTTTTAGTCCCTGGTGCCTGTCATCCCCGGCCGCCTTTGAGACTTCTTCATCTCCCCTGACTGGATCAGGCTTGCTGGCTTGTAACCTGCTGGGGTGTTGGTGGTGGCAGCTGAGCCCTAGAAAGGACTGGCCATAGGACCTGCCCTGCTGCATGATAGTAACTAAATCACCTTTGGCATCAAGCCTGTTGAGGACTGAGACCTTTTACTGTGAATGATGAGAGGGGGTAGTCTGGGTGTTGAATGTCTTTGTTCTTATTTATATTAATTTATTTTTCTTTCTTTCTTCATATCTCATTTTTAAATTGTTAAAACTTTTTTATTTTTTATTTTTATTTAATTTTCCTTGAATTATTTTCTGTGCAGAATTCTCCCAGAAATCCTGACCCACACAGCCAGTGGTGAGGGCTTCTGGAAGTTTTAGTTCAAAAACATCTGGGGACTCAAGGCTGGGGATTCACTAGATTTCAAATATCCTTAGAATGAAGAAGATCTACTTTCAAATCCTGTCATTTCACCTGAGCATAATTTTAGGGACATTCAGATGAGAAATGCATGCAGAGGCCTTGACCACAAATTCCTTGTAAGACTTTAGCCTAGCAATCAGGGTGTCATTACATTAGCAAACTGAATTGGAGTGATTCAGATTCACATCAGATTGTTATGCAGTCTCTATTGTGAGTGCGTTCGGTTTAGGTGACAACATGATGAGCTCAAGTTGTTTGGACATCACAGGTTCTCAATTATATGTGATTTGATTCACACATACAACCCCTTCCTTTGACACTGTTCTCCTGCAGATCCCCAGCTTTTATTTTATTATCTGCCATTAAAAGCCACTTTAAAGGGCTGCATAGCGGTAGAGAAAAAGAGGCAGTTCCCCAAAGTTCTGCATACATGTATAAACATACACAGGTGCCATTGAAAAATTGTGAGAATTGGGTATTCCCTAACTTACTAAATTATCAAAACACCACCCAAAGTCACACACCCTGATCATTTTGTAGAAGCAAACAAGCACTCACATTGTTAAAGCACCTTTTTAATCACTGCAGTTAGAAAAAAGCAGAAGCCCTCAACAGCGGGGCGGGGGAGGGGGCAGTCTAGATTGGAAAGAAAAAGGAACAGACTGCTTTGCAGTGACCTTTATGTCGTGTGATCATTGAAAAATACTTCAAATTCACCCATAAGAGAGTAAATGTCAAAGTATTTTCCAATGTAGTTGCACACTCAGTCAGTCTATTTTCAGCTCAGAAAAGCCAGTATAAGACACTAGGCTTGGCTTATGAGAGAGCTGGATTGCTTCCAGACAAGTGTTTTGTTGTGGATTTTTATGGAATTTTATCAGCTGGGATGCAGACTGCAATGTTTTCCATGTGTAAAAAAAAGATGGGTTCTTCCACTTTTTTTCTTACCGTGTAAAATCTGTTAAGGAGGAAAAGACGGACTAACTATACAATGCATTATGTTCAGAGTAGTCAAAGCCATCCATCTGCACATTCCCCTTAGATTCAACTGCCTGTATAATGACAAAGCTCATTGTGGGGCACATCACATCTTAAGGCAAATACATATGTCTTCCTCTTACACCCTTCTTCTGTTATTGTTCTAGGCCTGTAAACCTTTCAGTGTCAACTTCCTGAGACCTCAAGCATGCAGACAAAACAGTCTTACCTCCCAAACAACCAAATGTAAAATAAAAGTAAGCTAATGGTTGTTGTGGGTTTTTCGGGGTCTTTGGTCGTGTTCTGAAGGTTGTTCTTTCTAACCTTTCGCCGGCCACAGAGACTCGTAAAACGTTAGGAAGAACAACCTTCAGAACACGGCCAAAGATCCTGAAAAACCCACAATAACCATTAGATCCCGGCCGTGAAAGCCTTCGCGAATATATTAAAAGTAAGCGAAATAGCCAAATGCAGATTGAGGCAAGCTTGTGTTATAATAAACAGACACTCGTTTCCTCTTGAAGGTGCACGGCTTCTACACGGCTTCCAGCAGGCGGAACTATTCCGTATAGTACGTGACCTATCCGGAGTTGGCCCGGGAGATAGGCCTCCCCGTAGTCTTACCCCGGACCAATTTGCAGCATTTTTTAAATCCAAAGTGGAGGCCATCCGCCGGGATCTCGCTCCTTTTTTGAATACAGTGAGTCGAGTTGAGATGTCCAGCGCTCCGTCTTGCCCGGTGTCTTTTGACTCTTTTCAGCCCGTATCGCCCGACACTGTGGCCAGGACGCTTGATCGCTGTCGTGCCACCACCTCCTCTTTGGACCCCTGCCCGGCCTGGCTAATCAAGGCAGCCAGGCCCTCAACAACGGAATGGGCTACTGTAATAATTAATGGGTCTTTCCTTGAGGGTAGATTTCCCTCTGCCCTCAAGGAAACACTCATTAGGCCCATAAGAAAGAAACCCAGTTTGGCGGCGGACGAAACTGGCAACTATAGGCCCATCACCAATGTTTCTTTCTTAAGCAAGGTAGTCGAGAGGGTGGTGGCCGATCAGCTCCAGGCGTTCCTGGATGAAACAGATGCCCTGGATCCATTCCAGTCGGGCTTCAGGCCGCGCCATGGGACAGAAACGGCATTGGTCGCCCTGTGTGATGACTTATTGAGGGAGGCCGACAGGGGCAAAGTGTCTCTGTTGGTCCTCCTCGATATCTCAGCGGCCTTTGATACCATTGACCATGGTATCCTCCTGGGGAGGCTCGCCGAGTTGGGGATAGGTGGCCGGGCTTTTGCTTGGCTCCGTTCCTTCTTGGAGGACCGTCCCCAGAGAGTACAGCTTGGGGAGAATGTTTCGGCCCCGTGGTGCCTTAATTGTGGGGTCCCACAGGGGTCGATCATCTCCCCAATGCTGTTTAATATCTACATGAGGCCGCTGGGAGGGGTCATCAGGAGGTGTGGAGCGCAGTGCCATCAATATGCGGATGACACACAGCTCTACATCTCCTTTTTTCCAACTGCAGGAGATGCCGTTCTGTCCCTTCGGCGTTGCCTGGAGGCTGTACAGGAATGGATGCAGGAGAACGGGCTGAGGCTGAACCCGGACAAGACGGAGGTACTGAGGGTGGGCGCCCCCACACCTGGGGACATGGGAAACTCCCTCATTTTTGGGGGGGGTGACCCTGCCCGCCAGGGATGGGGTCCGTAGCTTGGGTGTCCATCTTGACCCGGCGCTCACCATGGAGACCCAGGTGGCGTCCGTGGTCCGTTCCGCTTTTTTCCATCTCAGGCGGATAGCCCAGCTGCGGCCCTACCTTGATGTGGGGTCTCTCACCACTCTGGTGCATGCGCTTGTAGTCTCGAGATTAGACCACTGTAATGCGCTCTACGTGGGGCTACCTTTGAGATTGCTGCGGAAACTACAGGTGGTGCAGAATGCGGCGGCCAGACTACTCAGTGGGCTGAGAAGATACCAACATATCTCCCCCACTCTGGCCGCATTGCATTGGCTGCCCATCCGATTCCGCATTGATTTCAAAGTGTTAACGCTTACTTACAAAGCCCTAAATGGTTTAGGACCTCGATACTTGGCGGAACGCCTTCTCCCACCTAGATCTACCCGTGTCACTCGCGCGAGCCAGGAGATAAGGCTGAGGGGCCTAACGCCGAGAGAGGCCCGAAAGGAAAAGACCAGAAACCGGGCCTTCTCGGCGGTGGCTCCTCGCCTTTGGAACAACTTGCCCCCTGAGATTCGCGCGGCTCCCTCGCTGGGCATTTTTAAGAAACAACTAAAAACATTGATGTATAGGCGGGCCTTCCCAACAGAAAACCCTTGACGATCTTTTTTCTTATTCTGTTCTTTTTTTTAATTTATTTACGTTTCTGCTGTAAAGTTTTAAAATTACATTGTTGTTTTTACTGTAAGCCGCCTAGAGTGGTCTAATATGATCAGATAGGCGGGATAGAAATAAAATAAATAAATAAATAAAATAAATACATAGAATCAACATCTCCTTTAGTGAGCTCCTAAATCACCTCAGGAGCATTAAGCCACAACTTACCTCACTGGCAGGGATGGGAACACGAGTCACAGGACTCGCTGTCAAGTTGCACATAAGTTGCACTTGATTTGGGGGTCGCCCCCCCCCCGAAAAATGATTTGGACTCAACTCACGACTCAGAATCCACCCATGCCTCCTTTTTTTCTGGGAGGAAAAACTCATTTTCAATAGGGACTCAAAACTTGGGAACAGATTCGACTCGGGATTGGTATCAAAGACTCATATTGGACTCAGGACTTGGAACCAAGGATTCAGGCATGGGACTCGAACCGAAAGATTTGCCAACATCCCTGCTCACACAAGTAGCACATGAATACTTTAGTCATAAAATACAAGACAAGAAAAGGCAAACCTGGCCGTAAACCTTTATACTGAAAGAGGCATTCCTTCCTATTAAAGGCAAGATCTGCGTTTAGGGGGAGAAAAGGGTGCTTTGGTTACCTTTGCCTTCCTGTAAAACTGGATAAGGAAGTAATTGTGACAGCCAGTGTGGTGTAATGAACAGAAAGTCAGACAGACTCAAGAAACCTGGCTTCAATGCTCTGCTCAGCCATGAAAACTCACTATGGAGTCCCAGGATAAACTACAATCTGAACATGTCACATATCCGGAAAACCCTGTTAGGGTTGCCGTGAACCCGAGGCTACCTGATGGTATATCACAGCAACATAAATCAGTCAGTTTTGTTTTTGTCATCAGATTCAAGACATGGATCCAGCTCCATCTTTTCCCTTTACAAAAGGGTTCCTGGGTCAGGGGGGCCAAACCTTTTACACTTTCTACAAGCAAATAGCCCTTTTCCTATACTTTCTATTTCTCTACAACTCTGTGGATTTTGAAGAGGAAGGATTAATGGGCTCTGGCTTGCTCAGTAATGAGGTGGTGAGGCAAGACTCAGCATGTAAGAGATTTCACTAATCTGGCTTCCACAGCTAAGGAAGGGGAGTTTAAGTCTAAAGTGCTGGGCATATTCAACCAACTGTTCCCTTGAATTGACAGGAATGGGAAAAGGTGGAATCTTGAATAAGAGATGAACAATATGTTTTCACCTAATAGCAACATGGCCCTAAACCATATCAGGTTCTTGCTATTGAAGAAAACATTGCTAGTGCTATTCAAAATGAGCTGGCTGGGTCAGTGGGTTGGAGCTCCTGGCTCTGGACTCAGAGTTTTGAAGTTCAATTCATTCCCGTGCTTCATGGGAAAGAAAGCTGCCTGCCACCAGAGTGTTCCAGGAGGAACTGGTAAAGTACTCCAGGGTCATAGGCATCCTTCAGTCTTTAAAGACTATGGTAACGTGCTCTGTATGGAGGACTTGGAACAGCGTCTAGTATTTCAACGCTGTATGCAAAGATGGAGTGTCCTCTCCAGGGCACAAAGCCTAGTTAAAATAATATGGAGAACAGGCTTTTACCCAAGCAGCAAATCCCCCTCTCCATGTCAGTGAAATAGTCCAATGGAGAGGCAAGAGCCAATACAACTGGTTCTAGTGATGTTGCTGGGGGTGACAGAACGACACGAACTGCCTCTGGGATTCCAGCTCTGGATTTTGCCTCATGGTTGACTCCTGAAGCCTTTTTCATCAGTGAATATAGCCACAAGGCAGTGGAGGTTTGAAATGGGAGTTTTCCTTCTCCCAAGGCTGATGAGTCTCACCTACCCAGCCTACTCCCTCATGGCATGGACGACAATGGTGGTGCCTCAGTGGGGGTTTGAAGTCGGAGTTTTCCTTCTCCTAGATGGGCTGCCTCCCAAGGCTGATGAGCCCCACCTACCTGGCAGTACTACTTCAGGGTACCGCCTAGAAAACCCTGGGGAAGGGTTGCTGTAAGTCAGAATCAACTTGGCAGCACTTAAATAATTAGTTAGGGATGTTTAAGCCAGATAATTATTCTCTAATTATTCTATACTTATTCTTGCTTCCTTTTTCCACCTACTGAACCATGCATAAACAGCCATTTTGCTTAAAAAATCCTGTAGGAATGGGACCAGCCTAAGACATTTTGCTATCAGAGGCAGAACAGCAAACGGCACACTCTGTCACAAGTCAAGAATTCAGGAATAGCAGCATAGTGGCCAAAATAACCTTGAGTATCTGTGTCTGCAACCCTTTTGGAGTAAAATTATAGTAACAACACATTAAACAACTAAATTTTGCTCTGCTTTCATGGTACCCAGTATCAATTGCCTGACCATATCTAATAGCAGAAATAGGGAGCTCAGGATGTAATGAATACTGCTCAAGTGCATTTTTATGTCTGCTAATTTAAAGAATGCACAAGAAAGTTATGTTCTATCACATTTGGCTGGATAGTTAGTGAGTTGGGTTTACAGCTGCAGAACCAGAGGTTGTGATTTTGGTTCCCCACTGTGGCTCCTGAGAAAAGAGGCAGCCTAGGTAGCCCTGGGCAAACAGCACTGTCCCAGAGCATCTCCAGAAGAAGGGCATGGTAAGCCACTTCTGAGTTCTCTATACCTAGAAAACCCCTGGGGGAAAGAGGTGTTGCCATAAGCCAGAACTGACCTGACAGCACTTTTTTAAAAATCACATTCCGTGATGTTGAAATGACAATAGTGTTGAAAGGACATTTGAAGAAAGACGTCTCAGGACAGAGTAGTAACCGGTCAACAAAATCTCATGGACACACTTAACGGGCACCATTAAGCCTTGACTATGAGAGCATTATTTTTTTTCCATGAAACTTAGCAAGTGTTTGGGTGAGAACTATGGGCTATTTTTGACCACGAGAGAGGAACATCCAGATCCAAAATATTGGGACAAAGCTTCCAGCTTGCCCAACCAAGAGCAACCTCAAATGGGAGCAATCCAAGCTGCAAAAACATGTAGCTAGGTAATCCACTCTTCTTCCTGTATATGGACTCAGGGTATTGATGTTCAATTCCTCTCTGTGCAAGGAGAGCCAGAATTCTACATAATAAATAAGGAAAAAGTTAAGGGGAGGGGGAAGGCATTTATACATGGGATTCTGTGATAGCTGTGCAATCTATTGTGCAGTTTTATGGATACACATACAGGAACTATGCCAAAGCAGAGCTTCAGAAGTTACCTTTCTTTGAAGGGAAATACATCCTGTGACTCATCAAAATTTTTCTCATTTTTTGAGCTCTCCAGCTCCTTGTCCTTCGTTTTTAACAGTGTTTGGAAAGCAGTTTGTCTTGTTTCTTGTTACATCTCCATACTTTGGTGGGAGGATTTTTAAGAGAACAGGATGAAACTTGCAAAATTATGCCCAAAATATCTCTAAAAATGCCTCCGGTAAGTAATTACTTTGGGAAACATCTAGACATTTACTCACTGCATCGAAAGATTGTTGTCTGTATTCATTACATTAATTTTGAAGTATGACTTTTAAGTGCCCTGATTACAAAGCCAGATCAAACCAAATCAAACCAAAAAGAGTAACTTGTTACAAGGTAAGTATGGGCCTGTCCAGACAGGGAAATTTGGGGCAGTCTGATTTGCACTTAAATTGTTCTTATTTTCTGTGCAATCTCTTTTATCTCTCACTTGAGCAATCCTGTGGATTGCTGGTTGACTTGTGGATAAGTCTGGCCACTTTACTTGTGAGTAAGGAGGAGGTAGCAGTGATACTGGTGCGACGGGAAACGGAAAGCAGGTAATTCCGCTTCTCCCACTTTTCACCTCAGCTAGGGCTTGTCTGAGGCTAGGACTGGGCTGCCTTGTGGAGCTGACTAACCCCCTTCCCTTGCCTTTTCTCACATCATTCAGCTGGATGCAGGGGATTTCCCTTTTTATGGTTTTGTTTTGTTTTTGTTAATTAAAGCAAGTAGCACATTGAAAGAGCAATGCATCAACCTAGCATGGTATTAGAATTCTGCTGCTGCGTCAGCTAAGGCAATATTTTAAAAAGAAGAAATTGAAAATAGAATATGGGGTTTCTCCAGCCTCCCTTTTAATGCCACAACCCACCTATTACAGCACAGGGTTGTCACCTCAGATAACACTGCCCACAGCTCCGTTTGGGTGTGAGCACAGGATATACAATGAGCTAATTAGGATCATGCTGAATCATACAAAAAATACAACAACTCTTAAAGGCATAGGATGGATATAAGTAGAAAAACATTGTGGATATTGTTTGGTTCAAATCATGCTGGGCAAACAGTGATCTATATACTCCAAAGGGTAGGGGGCGTTTTCCTCAAACATTTCCAGATATCCCATACACTCCCCACCCCCTTTTCATTCATAATATTTTTGCATTTAATATATCTATTATAAAATCCTTACCTCTATAATAATGGTCTTTACAGTTCTTTCAAACTAGTTTTTCTGGTGTCGTATCTAACTGCAGTGGATACCCTCTGTCTATACTCAGAACATGACCATTGCAGAGAGGCTTCCCTGTAAAGCTGTTGATAAGCTACCAGCAGCAGCTTGACAAATGTGTCAGGAACAAAACAGATGCATCTGTGCCCATTCACTCACTATGCTTTAAAAAGTTTTTTTCTGATATCTCTCTGAAGCTAGTTCACCCTACAGAGTACTGAATGGGTGACCTTTATTTAACAAAGATGTTCTCCATTAATATTTGTCTAATTATCTGGGACACATACAAACAGAAAGTTATTTTGGACTATGGTGGTACAGCTGTCACATTAATTCAGCTTGACAACCATCGCTACCAAAGCCAAACAAATTTCTGGTCCAATTATGTGGGTTCCTAATACACAGATGCAAAATGAAACATCTCTACAAGGAGAAGTTTGGTCACAGCATCTGATGATAACACAGATATTTGAAGACAGGATTTATTATAGGTATTCTAGGTAAGCAGGGAACACCTAGAGAACTTCTTGTGAGTGCCTAGAGTGGTCACAATGACCAGATAGGCAGGGTATAAATAGAATAAATAAATAAATAAAATAAAATATATCTATGAGAATTGCTTTGTGTTTGGGTGAGATGTGGTTCATTGATTGAAAAAAAAAAGGAATCAGATTCTGGCCTTTTCCCTCACCAGTGACTCTTTGTAAATGCTAGTGAGCACAAGAGGGGATCCTATAGGTCATACTGACTGCTGATATTGGGGTCATCTATATTCAGGCTGGTCTTTGCTATGTAAAGCTTGTCAAAGCTTTTTTTTTTCCTACTGGCAATGTGGGCACAATCTCACAGGGCAGTGTAAGCCTTTTCCTGCCATAGAAATCATGGCCATAGAAATAATACCCCACATTCAAAAACTGGAGATATTTTTTTTTTGGTAAGGACTGAATAAGCTACTATTTGGCAGAAACCCCATTGTAAGGTACAAGAGAAACAAAACAAAGCAAAACAAATTAAAATATAGGGTATCAAGATACGAAATTGCTTCTACACGGGTTTTTGTTTTTTGGCATCTTTTAATGAGATGTGCATGTCTGTGAATAGTTTTAATATGCAAGCCACAAAGTGGCTTCTACTCAACCCAATCACAAGAGAACTTATATCATAAGATGATTTAAAATGACAATTTGATGGCACAGAGATATTTATATGTATACATATGTGTATTTATACACATACCTTGTAACAAGTTACACATACCACTCATGTAATGGAAAACTAATAACAGTAAATATATGGTAACTTACACTTGTTTACACAAGCACATTGAACCATCTAAGTATGGATAGCCCCTTTTCCTGTTGTAGGATGGACTACATTCTGTATGTGGGATACATACATCCCCCACCAGTTTTTAAGCTGCCATCTTACCTTTATTTATTTATATTATTTATATGCCATCTTTCTCCCCATAGGGGACTCAAGGCAGCTCACAACAATTTCAACAGTATAATGACAACAGGTTAAAAAAGACTATACAAAACACAATTAACCATTAGTTAGATTAAAACCAAAATTAAAAACAATTGTAAAATATTTTTTAAAATGAAAAGTATCTAAATTTCAAAAATACAGCATTCCCTATTGCTTTGAAGTCTACCTTTAAAGGAAAGTCTTTTCCTAATGTTTTAAAAAAAACCAAGGCGGTTACAGGTTAAACTATTCACTGTCTTCCAATTCCAGTGGACAGGTTAACTACACCAAAGATTGCCTCAACAGGTATATTTTCTCTTAGCATCTAAGTGCAATATTTCTCATAACTTTACTACTGATATTGAGGATATAAAGCAAGTCATCTCCAGATGATCCGGGCAGAAATATAAAGGCAATAAACTGCTCCCTCTTTTTTCGTTATTACTTTTTGCAAATGCGCTGAAGGGAGAAAAGAGGGCAGAAAGAAAAAGAAAAGGAAAGAAGAAAAGGAAAGAAAAAAAAAAACCAAACCAAACAACGCCAGTTCACAATGACATTTTAATAGGGGACCAAACAAACCTTGGCCTACAATTAGATAGGAGCAGCCACGTCCCAAAAAGTATCCAGTCAGAATATAGGGCCATCAGATATCTATTAAAATGTAGATGGGGCAGTGAGATTTTCAGACTATGACTGAGTGATAGATGTTGAGTGTTTATTTTTCCACCCTTGGAGTGTAAGTCTCTTTGTAACTCCTCTGTTAGATCCCACATTCCTGGAATTTAATTCAACAATGCATGAATGTCTTCATATGACTCCCCCCCTCCAAAAAAAAACATTATTATGAATCACACAGTCCAAAGAAATGGAAGTAATTATTGGACACAACCACATCAAAGGCATTGTTCATTATACATCATCAAGCTGAATTAGCCAGCTTCTCTCTCTATAGGCTTTGTGGTGCCCAATATGCTGCAAATATTGATTTTTTTTAAAAAAGCCCGATTTAACTGTCTCCAATCTGCAATTTTAGACGGGCGTTATTCTGGCACCCCTTAGGAAAAAAGATTGTGTCCTTGTAAGCATAGAGAAATTGAAACTCTGAAGCATGTCCTTTTTGAGTTACAGAAATGAACGTATCAAATTCCTCAAGCCCATAATGAATGGCTGCCCAGGTAGGACTCTAATTTGGTATACAAAATATTTATTAAGCAACTTAAACAAGATAACCACTGAATCAGTGGCCAAATTCCTTCTCTCTGCCCAAAGAATATGAAAAACAATCTTGACTTCTACCTAACCCCGTCATAAAAAAATATGGGCAATCTGTTTTATCAATTGATACCATTTTAGCTATCTTGAAATGTTTTAATTGCTTCCATTTATTTTAAATATTACATCTATGTATTTTAATGGGTCAGCGACCGCAAAATAAAGATTTAGATTTTTTTTCCTGAATCTGTCTCACTTTTAAGGCTAGAGAAACAACACATAGAAAAGTTACAGCAGCATTCAATTGACTATGTTGTATGGGACAATCTAGTTCCTTGCTCCATAGGTCTAGACTCTTAAACTTCACTTGACACATGGAAAGACGGTTCACTGAATCCTTATCCCAACCCATTTTGGGCATAAAAGATAATTGGTTGTTGTGGGTTTTTCGGGCTCTTTGGCCCAAAAAACCCACAACAGCCATCAGATTCTGGTTGTGAAAGCCTTTGAGAATACATAAAAGATAATTACTGACACGACAGGACCAGAAATGAGCTAGAAACCAGTGGAGCTAGTAGACAGCAGCATCATGCATATAATAGAGTTCCAATTGAGGCTTTGGCCACCCGTGGTTCTGAACCTTTGATCCTGCACATGCTTTGACGAACTCCCAGAAGCCCAAAACAGTCAGACAAACGATCAGATTCTGGGAGCTGAATGCCAGAAGATGTGGAGGGCCAGTAGCTGAAGATCACTGAAATAGACTGATCAGGATCTCCTACACATTATTCAGAATATCCATGCTCTCCCTAGAATATGATGGAAAGGAGAAACACAGTCACTCAGGTGTTATTAGTCTAGCGATAAAAACTTGGGTATTACTGGATCACTAGAAAATGAGAGACAAAGGGTGTAATTACAATATGAAGATGATTTGGGAGATGGATGGGACTTTTGAAAATCAGTTTAAAGTCGTGGTAGTCACGTGGTTTTGCGATTGGTGTGTCTGTCCTCTAGGGCAGTGGTCCCCAACCTTGGGCCTCCAGATGTTCTTGGACTATAACTCCCAGAAGCCTTTACCACCACCTCTGCTGGTCAGGATTCCTGGGAAATGAAGTCCAAAAACATCTGGAGGCCCAAGGTTGGAGACCTCTACTCTAGGGAAAACTTTAAACTGTGCTGTATATCAGTCAAGCAAGTTACATGGGCTTTTAGAATCATTGCATTTCAGGCTTTTTCCTGTGCCCATCTGCCTGCCCTTGTGCCAGCTACCTCTCACAGCCACTAACTGTTTTTGCTGTGATGTTATTTTTAGTATTATTATTTTTCTTTCAAAGTGAGATAGCGCTATTTCGATATTACAGGTAGAAAAAATGTTAGCGCAAAAACTAATAAAACAGACGTTTCTTTGCAAGCTGGCACCCATGCATGTGCACATACCCACAATGTAGAGAAGGAGTGACAGAACTACATCCAAGTCTGGCAAGAAGGAAGGCACACCATGAGGAACAAGTGGGTCCTAGAACAAATCAAGCCTAAGCTGCCTCTAGAGGCAAACATGATGAAACTAAGGCTGCCCTACTTTGGACACATCATGAGAAGGCAAGGTTTGCTTAAAAAGACAATAATGCTGTGAAAAGTTGAAGGCGGCAGGCAAACGGGAAGGGAAGACCAAATTTGAGATGGACTGACTCCCTAAATTGAGCTTACATGAACTGAGCAGGGCTACTAAGGGCAGGATATGTCGGAGACCACTCCTTCATAAGGTGGTCCTAAGTTGGACCTGAGTTGACAGCACACAACGGTCACATCAGCAACATCATCATTCATCAGCTTAGAGCTGCTTAGACTCCCTGCACATTTGGACTGCCACCTCCATGAAACTGGTTTACTCGTCGGGTTGATTGGGTGTTTCTGTTGCTTTTTATTTCGTTTATGTCGAACTAAATGGTGCCAAGGGCCCCTTTTCCTACTTAGTTCAGGTCCGCGCTCGCACAACTTTGAAAAAAAAGGACATTCCTGCCCGAATGCCAGGAAACTGACTTCTGTTAGGACCCGGGAAACCCCTGCGCTTCCCCTCCGCGGCTTCCCTTGAATCGACGAGGGGACGGGGCGGGGCCGCCTCTTCAGGCTCCTCATAAACCTGGCCGCTTTAGGCAATATCCTGGGCAGATGTTTTACAACTTCTTGCGGGCTTCGGGGAAGGGCTTGGAAAGGGGTTTTTTCCCTCTCTGGCCCTGTTCTCAACCCTGGCAGTTTGGCAAGCAAGCAAGCAAGCGGGGAGCGGGGGGGGGCACCGGCACCAAAAATGATATTAAAAAGTAACCAAGCGGGTCGGGGAGGCACGAGCATTTGGAAATAATTTTATTTTTTATTTCTTTATCGGAAAGAGAGAGAAGGTGGGCCGCCAGAGAGAAAGCGGGAGAGAATAGCTCATAGCTAGTGACGAGAAGTTTGTTCTTACCAAGAATTTCCAACCCGACCAAGTGTCACAGAAGAGGAAAAGGGGGGGGGGGAAAGGGGGGGGCTGAACATTTATTTAGCCGTCCCTTCGGCAGACTTTCAGCTGGAAAGCTCTTCTTACCCTGAGAGAGATCCAAAGAGCTCAGCGTGCGAATAGGGAGAAGGGCGGTGTGTGTATGTGTGTGCGCGTGTGTCATTTCCGATCTCGTGTGTGCGTGCGAGCGAGCGAGCGCGTATTTCAAAGCCCCGGTGGTTTCCCCCCTCCGAGTGAGACATTGTCTAACCTTCCCGGGCTGGTATTAATAAGATCGCTCCGGAGGTTCCCCCTTTTTTGTGTGGTTTTAATTAGATCGGCTCTTCGATTGTGTTCCTGGCTTCCACTCACACGCGAAACCGGCACGCTTGCGGGGAGTTGGAAACCGCCGGGCAGCTGCGGATCCAAAGCCCCCTTCCCTTCCCTTCCCTCAGAGTTGCTTCCCAAAGCAGACTCGAGGGCGAGCGATCCTCTAGCAGAAGAGATGCCGGGACAATAGGAGCCCGCCCGCCCGGCCCCTTCCCATGCCTGCCGGCTGGGCTCCAGCATGGCTGTGTACGCCCTCACTGGCTTCTCCCTGGTCAGCCTGCTGAGTTTTGGCTACCTGTCTTGGGACTGGATGAAGCCCGGCTTGGTGGCCGACGTGGCCGTGGACCCTTTGCAGAAGCCTCTGCCCGGGGCTCGCCCCAGGCCTCCTCACCTCATCTTCATTCTGACCGACGACCAAGGCTACCACGACGTGGGCTACCACGGCTCGGAGATCCAGACGCCGACGCTGGACCGGCTGGCCGCGGAAGGGGTGAAGCTGGAGAACTATTACATCCAGCCCATCTGCACCCCCTCGAGGAGCCAGCTTATCACCGGAAGGTAAGACGCAGAGGCAGAAAGCGGGGGGAGGGGGGGGAGGCGGCGGCGCGATGATTAACAAAGTTGGAGTCGAAGACGCGGGTTCAAATGCTCACTTGGCCATGAGTGACTTCGGGCGAATCGCCTTGTCTTGGCCTGAACTTCGTCTGAGGAGAGGCGGGAAAGTAAACGTAACAGTGAGAGGTAACTAGAAGCCGCAAAGTTTTGCCCAACTGAAGCTGGGCAGGCCAGCCTGCCTCCCACCCTCTGCAGGTGGTCTTCTTAGTTGTGCCATACGAATGTGGGTCTTTACAATACCCTGACCCAATGGGGCAAGCGCTCCCTGAGTTTCATCCTTCAGTTTAGGTGTGGATTTCTTGGCGGGCCCTCAACAAATCACATCTTGATGTGTTCCCCACTTCTAATATGGGAGTCATACTGGCCTACCTGGCATGGATGGACTGTGCATTTTACAGCTTCTATTAAGTGAGTAGTAAAATGATGCCAGTAGTAATTATAGCGCGATGGGTGATCTGTAGCATTTCATCAAAAATCATGCCGTACGCCACTTTTCCTTTAGTTTTGTCGTAGATAATTTGTGTTGTTCCTGTTGGCAGAGAATATACCCCACACATTCTTATGGGGTATTTGGGGACAAGACCTTGCTGCCTTTATAATAAAAGGTAGGTAAGACCACCCAAAGGCTCTCTGTATGTAAGTGAAAAGACCACTTGCCTTAAAACACAGATATAAAAGGAAAGGACTGTCCTCTAAAAGGAACATTTTGTGTGGGGATTGTTGCCATGAGGAGTGTGTACCTTTATGATATATCTGTGAGGCTGTCACTGGGGCCTAATATGGTAACCCTAAACTTTGTTACTTGATGCCAGATGCACTGAAATCAGCAGAGGAGCTCCCAAATGTGATTCTGGAGGTAGGAAGGCTATACATTGCTACACTGTTTGTAACAGGAGAATAGAACTGGAAAGTGATGGTTTGGTGGGTATATTATGCTTAATTCACTGTTCAAATAATTTTAGAGTCATTGAAGTTTCACCTGAACAGTCTGAATTGAATGTTTAGAAGACTACACCCTTAGAAAAAGGAAAGGAAAGGAGTGCTGTTGGTGTTTATCTCAAACTTTCAACAATTCCAATGTGTGGGTCTTGGAGATTTTTCATCCAGTGTACTGCTGAAACACAACAGACAACATAGAATGTTGTGACAAAAAGAACATGGTGGAAGTTAGGTTTAGATACTCATTGTGCTGAAGTAGATAGAGTGATGGCCTAGGACTCCGGAGTAAAGGTAAAGATTCCCCTTGACATTTTTAGTCCAGTTGTGTCTGACTCTAGGGGCGGTGCTCATCCCGTTTTCAAGCCTTAGAGCCAGTGCTTGTCCAAAGACAGTTTCCGTTGCCACGTGGCCAGCGTGATTAGGGAACACTGTTTTACCTTCCCAGCGAGGTGGTACCTATTTATCTACTTGCATTTGCATGCTTTCGAACTGCTAGGTTGTTGAGGAGCTGGGACAAAGCGACGAGAGCTCACTCCGTCATGTGGATTCGATCTTACGATCTGCTGGTCTTCTGACCCTGCAGCACAGGCTTCTGCGGTTTAGCCCACAGCGCCACCACATCCCTTCAGGACTCGGGAGACCCAAGTTCAAATCCCCAATTGGCCATGGAAACTCACTGGGGATGTACAACTGGTAAAGCCACTCCTTAAATATCTCACTTACCTTGAGAGCCATATTAGGGTCAATGTAAGTTCATTCTGACTTCATGGCACATAAATAAATACTGTATAACAAATCTACACTGATCCAATTCTTCAGATCATCATAGTATACCAGATCTGCAGTGACATTATTTGCGCTCCTTTCAGATTCATTTGTTCAAGAACTTTTTAGGCACAGAACGAAGTCATAAGCATGGGTGCCCTAGGCTCTGTAGGCCAGACAGAGGTGCAATAAAATAAAATAAATATAAAAGGAAGTGGAGAGCAAACTACTGTGGTTGTTCCTTAAAAAAACACAAACCAACGATTTTCAGGATGAGGGACAGATGATTTTCACACTTGGTGCAGAGTGAATAGAATTGACTCATTGTGTGACTAATGTTCTAGCCTAGCAAGTGAGCTGGTATACCTCTTACAAGTTATTCCATTTCTAGGGAATTGGATAGTAAGCAATATAAGAAAATATGCTCCTGGTGTAAAAGTGTGGAATAGTCCAGGTTGAATATAGAAAGAATACTTAACAGAATTTGGAGTAATGATCAGCACATTGACAGTGGTCTGAATTGTCTGAGAACATGCAGCCAGTCCAGAAGGAGCACCAGCTCATTTCTTAGACCACCCTACCAACAGTCCTGTGCAGTCAAGAGAGGTCAAAAAGTAAGAGCCAGTGCACTTCCTAAGGCTCCACTATACTGTACTGGCCTGCTCCTGCTAATACCGCACAACTGAGTGTCAGGGTCAGATCACATAGCATGGCAAATGTGTATTTCTTCCTCTTCCACTGTCCCCCCTCCAGGCATGCAAATCTTTCAATGCTGTGGGCCTAAGACAACCGATGTGCAAATGAAGTTCTGCAGACATGCTGTTTCCCAGTCAACCAATCACCCAAGGAAAGCAGGCTAGTTTGGCAAGTGTGGGCTGATGTTCTGTGCCCAGTTTAGGTATGAGTGTTAGCACTGCCACTGCAGCTGAGACCTGCTATTCCCGCCTACTCCACCTGCACAAACAAGGCCTTGCAGCTTCCCTTGTCTTTTCCTGAGTCTTAGCCTCTTTCCTTGTGCTTCCTCTTCCCTCTACTTTCTCCTCTTGTCTCCTTTCTGTCATCTTGTGGGTCACAGATTACTGAACCAATCAGTTTGAGTTGCTGCCAGCTTTCAGGGGCAAATGTAGGCAGGAAATACAAGGACAGTGTGGCCCCTGCTGACTTATGAATGGTTTGATACAGTGGCCCACCCCTAGGAAATTGCCCACTCTTCCTATACATGCCTACCTAGGAATATGTCTATTTGAAACAGGCTTCTGACCAGTTATGTACAGTATTGTCCTGCTGAAATAGGGTTGTTTCCTTCCCTGTTTTCTCTTTGGTTGGTTTTTGAATATGTTACCCCAGGAACTGGATCAAATATTCTACTTAATTTGATGCTGGGGCAGACATAACATGGTTCCATACTCTCATGTCATATGCATCGTTACATGGATATTCTGTAGGCACAGATAATTAAAGCTGGAGTAGTCAATATAGTGATGGAATCTAGCCCCTAAGAGCAGATAGGTTCTATTCCACAACATGCTCAGACTACCCCCCATACAGCCCACACTTGCCTGCCTCCCTTCCTTCAGTATGCATGCATGCATGTGTGCTTGCTTGCCTGCTTCTCTTTCTGTGTGGAGGTTGGGCATGGGCACCAGCCACCACTGGGAGAAAGCACAATAGTACCTTCAATATTGGGAAGATACTACATCTTAGGCAGCACAGGCTTCCATGGTGTAAAATCCATTTTAAACATTTATTTATTTATTTATTTATTTATTTATTTATTTATTTATTTATTTATTTATTTATTTATTGGACTTATATACCGCCCCATAGTGCTACAAGCACTCTCCGGGCAGTTTACAAGTTAATTATGCAGGCTACACATTGCCCCCCCCCCAGTGAGCTGGGTACTCATTTTACCGACCTCGGAAGGATGGAAGGCTGAGTCAACCTTGAGCCGGCTACCTGGGATTTGAACCCCAGGTCATGAGCACAGTTTTAGCTGCAGTACAGCGTTTTAACCACTGCGCCACGAGGCTCATTATGATAGGTGTTTAGAAACCTGCTTTGAAGGACCGATAGTGCTATTCAGGACAGATTTGAATACATTTTTGTTGGGATTAAACCCCCTTTGAGAGCCGGTGTGGTGCTGCTGACAAGAGTGCCAGGCTAAGAATTGGGAGACGAGAGTTCAAACCTCCGATCTGCGACAGAAATTCACTGGGAGTGTGTGTGGTCATGGTAAACCACTTCTTGAATATCTCCCCGATCTCAAAAACTCTCTTAGGGTCATCATAAGTGAGAACATAACAAAATACCACATACCTCTTTGGAACCTTGTGCTGGGTAGACATGTACAGGATTCTGCTTTAGGAGCTGCTCAATTTAGCCGCTCATGGGGACAGGCAATCCTGTGATGTAGAGTCAGTATTAAAAGGACCAGGTTCTCTTTGAGAAGATTATGAAGAAAAGATGTCAGTACAGAAATTCCGAAAACCTACCTTATGACTACAGGGCCAAAGGTTATGCCAGGTCATCCCTGCCAGCTGCCTAATGGGAAGGAAGGCGAGTGGAGAGACAGGAAGTGTAAGCAGTTCCATTTACATCATGTATCCCGCCCTCCCTACACCTAGAGGGCCAGTTGACATTAGACGCCCTGTAGAAAGGAGGTCGAGCTCCAGGCTGCTGCTCCA
This sequence comes from Pogona vitticeps, assembly GCF_051106095.1. Taxonomy (NCBI): domain Eukaryota; kingdom Metazoa; phylum Chordata; class Lepidosauria; order Squamata; family Agamidae; genus Pogona; species Pogona vitticeps. The sequence continues at coordinate 94,867,242 of NC_135784.1, forward strand.
GACTGCCTGGTTGTGTTGATCGTTTGGCTCTCTTTGAGGAAGCCGTTCTTATCCTTCTGTTGCATTTTAGAAATGTCCTGTGGCATTTTGAGGACTAGAGTTGAAAAGACAGATACAAGTCTGCATACTTAATAAATAATATAAAGCATTCTTCCTTGGATCGTCCTCTTGTAGAAATTAATTAACAGCATCGAGGTCCTGGTATGAAGGTGCCGAGGCGCCCAGTTCTGGCCCTCTAGGAAGATGAACCTTGCAGAATGCTACCCTCAGTTAATCTGGAAGCTTTCCTGTTAACTTGTAAAACATAGTCTGGCAGTTGGTGTCCAGCTGGCAATTACTGACTGGACGGGCTACAATTCAGTGTCTTAGCGTGTTTTACTGTGTGACAGGTGCCAACAGAGGCAGTGAGGTGGTAAGATTGCAGGTCTGCCTGGCCTGCTTCCTGTCTTAAACTTCTCAGCAAGGCTAAATCTGTTTTTCCTCCATACATAATCTTAAAAATGAATCTAATTGTTCCACTCTGAAAGGAAGATGATGCATGATATAAAATTAATTGTGCCCTGACTCTTAAATGATTCTGTAAGCTTTGAAGATCATCTTTGTCCAGGGTGGATCTGAGGCCAATTGCGTTTGTCACTATTTATGAGTTATGGGACTAGGAACTGGAGCTTTTTTTCAGCGTAATTCTCTTTCTCCTGGAAATTATGTTTGCCTCCTTTTGAGAAATTGCCATAATTTCCAGAATTAGAACTAGACGTTCACTAAGGTTGGAGACAGACGTCATATCGAAAGAGGACTCACAGCATGTTCTTCTGGCCTTCTGTGAGTCTGTCTTCACAACAGAACTGTCTGGAAAGCACACTGGGTTGCCATGTCTCATCCTCTTCCTGCTTCCCCCATCATTTGCTCCTGTTGCTTCCCCCATCTCTGGCTTGGAGAAGGAAACCGTGGCCTATATCTTAGGCTACACAGCACGCAGTAAACTTCCCTCAGTGGGTGCTGAAAACAGAGGAGGTGTGGAGGCAACAGGAAGAGTTTTGCAGGATGAAGGACCAAGTGAGAAAGAGACAAGACTTGGCTAGCTAGTATGCCCATCTGGCTGTTCTTGTTTCATCAGACAGATGCACTCTGAACATAGGACGCTGTCAAGTCAGCTATATCATGTTCAACCACTGGGTCCTTCTGCCCTTATACTATCAGCTGAGATATCCAATGGGTTTCAAACATTTTTGTTTCCTAGTCCTACCTGGAGATCTCTTACATTACCATGTTGCCACCTATCCAGATATTAACCAGGTCTGAACCTGACTGGCATATGAATAAGCCAAGATTGGACATATTCAGGGTGCTGTAATCTTTCCCCAGGGACGTGGTGGCACTGTGGGCTAAACCGCAGAAGCCTGTGCTGCAGGGTCAGAAGACCAAGCAGTCGTAAGATCGAATCCACGCGACGGAGTGAGCTCCCGTCACTTGTCCCAGCTTCCGCCAACCTAGCGGTTCGAAAGCATGCAAATGCAAGTAGATTAATAGGGACCACTTCGGTGGGAAGGTAACAGTGTTCCGTTTTTAAGTCGCACTGGCCATGTGACCACGGAAAGATTGTCTTTGGACAAAACGCTGGCTCTATGGCTTGGAAACGGGGATGAGCACCGCCCCCTAGAGTTGAACACGACTGGACAAAAAAAAATTGTCAAGGGGAACCTTTACCTTTACCTAATCTTTCCTCAACTGGTTCTGTATGGTGCAACTTGTGTGTGTATGTATTCATGTATATACTGAGTGCAGATATTTTGTGTCTGCCTACAGGATGAAAATTCTGGATGTGCAGTTTTGTGATCCTTAAGAATAACTCCTAACTCTTATTAGTGTTCTGTCAGGCAAATATATTCATCAAATGCATGAATGGTAGCTCTGATGAGGAACCAAGGTGTTGCAATTCATTATGTTCTTTCTGCTTTCTTTTACTTCCTAGGTACCAAATCCATACAGGACTTCAGCACTCCATTATCCGTCCACGGCAGCCCAACTGCCTGCCCTTCAATCAAGTCACCCTTCCCCAGAAGTTGCAGGAAGCTGGTTACTCAACCCACATGGTAGGCAAATGGCACCTAGGGTTCTATCGCAAAGAATGTCTGCCCACCCGCAGAGGCTTTGACACTTTTTTGGGATCACTGACAGGAAATGTGGATTATTATACCTATGACAATTGTGATGGGCCCGGAGTGTGCGGCTATGACCTTCATGATGGGGAAAATGTTGCTTGGGAACAAAGTGGCAAATATTCCACTTTCCTCTATGCTCAGCGAGTCAGCAAAATCTTGGCCACTCATAATCCAAAGGAACCCATATTTATTTATGTAGCCTTCCAAGCAGTGCACACTCCATTGCAGTCCCCGAAGGAGTACATCTACCGCTATCGCTCCATGGGTAATGTGGCGCGGCGCAAATACGCTGCAATGGTTACTTGCATGGATGAAGCCGTGAAGAACATCACCTGGGCACTCAAGAAGTATGGTTACTATGACAACAGTGTGATTGTTTTCTCGACAGACAATGGGGGGCAGACCTTCTCTGGAGGAAGCAACTGGCCTCTGCGAGGCCGCAAAGGAACGTATTGGGAAGGAGGAGTCCGTGGAATTGGGTTTGTCCACAGCCCTCTGATCAAACGCAAACGGAGAACCAGTCGGGCGCTAATTCACATAACCGACTGGTACCCAACTCTAGTGACTTTGGCTCGAGGCAACTTGTCTGAAGCAGATGGTTTGGATGGTTATAACGTGTGGCCAGCTATTAGTGAAGGCAAGGAATCTCCACGAACTGAAATTCTGCATAACATCGATCCTCTTTATAATCACGCGAAATATGGTTCGTTAGAGCGTGGCTATGGCATATGGAACACTGCAGTACAGGCCTCTGTGCGGGTAGGAGACTGGAAGCTACTGACTGGAGACCCTGGTTACAGTGACTGGATCCCACCACAGACTTTAGCCACCTTCCCAGGAAGCTGGTGGAACTTAGAGCGCCTGACAGATGGTGTTCGCAAATCAGTCTGGCTGTTCAACATCACCGCCGACCCTTATGAGCGCTATGACCTGTCGGAGCAGCGGCCTGATATCGTCAGGGCTCTGCTTCTCAGACTCGTCCGCTACAACCAGACTGCCATTCCAGTTAGATATCCAGCAGAAAATCCTCGAGCTCACCCTGACTTCAACGGGGGTGCCTGGGGACCCTGGGCAACGGATGAAGAAGACGCATGGGAGGCAGTAGCTCATGGGAAGCTGAAAAACAAGAAGCGGAAGAAGAAGTGCAAGATTTGCAAGCTGCGCTCCTTTTTCCGGAAGCTGAACACCAGACTGATGTCCAACCGCATCTGAGTGGGGTGGATGGTTGCCCAAAGCAGCCTTAATGGGGTGGGGTATGTCCTAGCAGCCCTTTCCTTACAGGAGCGCAGGATGCTGCCTTACACTGAGTCCAACTCTCATTCCAGCCCAGTTGTGTAGTGAAGTCTGTGATGGGCTGTGGCTCTTCATGATTTTCAGGCAACCTTCTTTGTTAACTGTACCTGGAGATGACAAGGATTGGACCCGAGACTTTTGGCCTGCAAAGCCATGGGAGGAAGAGGGAAGCGGGCATAGGATCAGTTCCCCAATCTCATCCCACATCCCCAGACATAGTGTTCAAAGTAGGGTGATACTCCTATCCTATTCCTTTTCAGGTGGGCATAACTGAGTCTACCCCACTTCCTTTTCCCTCCCTGTTTAAGAACATCACTCTTCTTACGTTCCTCCTTTGAGCACAGTCCATCCTGCTGCACCTTCATGAGAGGGGAAACCCTGCAGTGCCTGTTGCTTCCAGACTGTGGGAGCCTGCTTGCCACGTTTACAGGAACAGCCTCTTCCTATACATTGCTTATTTCAGGACAGGGTTATCAGTTGGGATAGTGATTAATGACCACGTGTGCCTTACTGCAAGACACAGCACCCTGAAGGACTCTTAACTGCAGGCCAGCTAGGAGCTGGTGGGAAAAGGCGCCGCCTGCATCAAGCTGTCAGCTATAAACCAAAGATCAAACCAATTGTATTCCAAATGCTAAAAGTGTTCAGAGTGTCTCCTTTGGAAGAGGAGCTGCTTTGTGTTTTTTTGCTATTACCTCATAAATGACTGACCATAAATAATCTTCAGTTCGGTTTTGATTTTGCTCTGCGGCAAAGCCTGCGGGCGCTCTCTTCTCCACCTCCCTCCCCCAGCTCCCCGAAGCGACACCTTCCCACTCCTGATCACATTCAGCACGTGTGGGTGGTAGTACAAAAGACTTGGGACAGTTATTTTTATCAGAGACCGAATTCAGATTTTTGAGACAGTGTGAACATTTATCCTAAATATACACAATGCCAAACAACTTGTAAGCATGAGCATGGACAAGCATAAAGGGTAGGCAGTCACTGCCTGTCTTAATGTGCATACACTAAAGTGTGCAGAGAGAAGCTGACACGTGAGCAGTGTTTACATTCTGCTTTACATAGCTGTTCATATGTGTACAAAGAAAAGCTCGCATATCTGTTTTCTCAGTCATTGACACATGCACAATTCCTGGCTCACAATGGACTGAAAAGAAGCTGCTGCTCTTACAGAACCTTTTTCTTTGCAGTCTCATGCACGCCGTAGGTATCTCACACTTGAACTGCTCAGCTTTCAGTTCAAGAGCACATAGGAGTTTCCATTAAGTTGCTTCCATTTATCAGTTTTTGTTTAAAACTGAACATGGGAATGATGTGTGTATATATGTATGATTAGGTCAGAAACAGTTAAACAAAGCCTTACTGTTGCTACACAATAGGGAGCAATTGCTTCAGGTATTTGTTCATGCAATGCATCATTAACTTAAAGAATACATTGCTACAAAAATGGTGATGACAACTAGCTTAGTAGTACAAGCTTTATAAAGAGACCAGGCAAGTTCTGGGTGGATTAGCCTATTAATGTCTGTTAGTCATGATAGCAAGCCAAAACTTTCATGCTGGAAAAAAACCCTGAGAGGTAGATCTTTGCAGGCATATAGGCAATGGCCATCCCTGTGGCCATGTGTCTGAACATATGAAGCCACCTTGAACTAGCCCATTGGAAGATGTTCTGTGCTAGATGGACCAGTAGGCTGGCATGTTAAGACCTGGCATTTTAGGAATAGCAGCATTTGTGGAACTCCTTGCCACAGGATGTGGTGATGGCATCTGGCCTAGATGCCTTTAAAGGGGGATTGGACAGATTCCTGGAGAAAAAGTCAGTCACAGTTTACAAGCCATGATGGGGATGTATAATCTCCAGGCTTAGAAGGAAGATACCTCAAAATGCCAGATGCAGGAGAGGGGTATCAGGAGACAGGTATCTGTCTCGTGTGCTTCCAGAGGCATCTGGTGAGGGCACTGTGAGATACAGGAAGCAGGAATAGATGGGCCCTAGGCCTGATCCAGCAGGGCTCTTCTTATGTTATCCATGAAAAGTCATGGAAAATATATTCAACAAAATCCAGCTAGATGTTGAGATTATACTTTCTCTGTAATCAGCATGTTTTCTCTCTGACAAAGGGCTTTTTTGTGGACACATGTTTCGGCAGTCACACTTGCAAATTAAGCCCGTATTTACTTTCTGATGACCAATCATAGAACAAAGCATACTGCAACAACGCAAGGTGAGGAAAAGTTTTCATTAGAACAAATAGATACTTTTCACCATTATAGAAATACTGCTTCTAAATGCATGCTAAATTGGATCCTAAGTGTATCCATTCATCCATCTAGCTTAGTAGTTACTTTTTCCTTTTTTTGTTCTGACTGGTAGTAGATTTTCTGAGTTTTAGGCAAGAATTTTTCCCTTCCCTTCCCTGCATAGAAAATAAATTGGTGATGTGTACATGCAAAATGCATGATTCTGTCTGCAAACTATGGCTCTTGAGTAGAGATGGGAACAAATATAAAAATGGATCGCTTTTTCCTACAAATATATCTGATTCATTAAATATTCATCAATCCGTATTTGTGGGTTCGAGACACATCCAGGAATATGAAGGGATGAATATTTACCAGTTTTTATTCATCCTTTGTATTTAAAACAACAACAAAAAACTCATTCTGCCTACCAGCTGCTGATCAGCTGATCAGAATGGCAGCCACCACCCCACACAGCCACCCAATACCACAGCCTACCCCCACCCCCTTCCTTTTCCTACCTTTGGCCCCACGCTACCCCACCCCCACTGACACCCTCTTACCTTAATCATTGCTGCCGAGGTCTTCTGGCCTCAGAGCCATGCATGTAAAAATGGAGACTGGCTGCCCTTTGCAAAGATGGCAGCTGCAGCTTCCCTACCATAAATGAAGCTGAAGCCGCCATCTTTGCAAAGGGCAGCCAGCCTCCTTTTTTACACACTCTGGCTGCACAGGCCTGATGGAGACCTTGGCAGCAGCTATTAAGGTAAGGGGGTGTGGATGGGGTGGGGGCTAAGGTAGGGAAAGGAAGGGGCTGTGGGGGTTGGCTGTTGGGGTGGCTGGCTGTGTGGGGAGGGTGGCTGCCTATCGGCTTCTGATCAGTTGATCAGCAGCTGGTAGGCAGAATGGGCTTCTGTGTTGTGTGGTAAACTCTCCTGGGGGGGACTCAATTTGCGGGTGAATAACATGGATGTCTGATATCCAGTCTTCAATCAAAGTTGGTAAGTGTGTTGGGGAAAGACATAGGAAGCTCTGTTATGATTCTGGAGTCTCTAAGTACCTGGGGGGAGCTTTCCTGGGGGGGGGGGTCCTCTTTGTGACACTATAACTCGTGGATTCATGATCCAATGTTCACCACACTTTCAGGAATTGTAGAAAAGCATCTGATGAAGTTTCCCTGAAAATCTGGTGTCTCCTAGGTGGTTGGGGCCCAGTGTTATAACCATTTAAAGTGCAGATGAATAGACGGATCGATTCATCGATTTGTCGAAGAAAATTCATATATTTGTATTAGTTGATCTGTTAATCTTGATGAATAATGGTTAAAAATGAATCACCATTTTTTTATTTGTCCCATCTCTACTCCTGAGCTATGGTAGCTAGGATGTTCCATTCCATATTAAAGCTAAGTGAGAAAGAAGATGTGTCCATCCAGTTCTTTGTTCATGTTTAACAGGGGCTTTTTTTTCTCAGGGCTGTCATGCTAAAGCAATCCTGGCTTTTGTTTTGTCCTTGCCTAATAACGTGTATTCTTCCTTCCTACAAAACATTTTGAAAGCAGAGCAACTGCCTTTTAGCATAGCGTCACTGATCACTGATAACTAACATAATGTGAGACCTGGTGCCAAAATTCTTACCCGTGGCCCTGTTGTTTTGAGGTCGGATTTCTGCTGCACCGCCTTGAAGTGGTAGTAGATGCAGTGTTCCTTGCCTGCAGCCTCTTGGGGCAAGAGTCACACAGAAATTGTGTTTGGGAGCCTTAGCCTAAGACACCACTTTGATTGATGGACTGTGAAATACAAGCTTCAACTTAGCATTATCCTTACAGGGTATTAAATGAACCTTTCTTTATTCCTCCTGTTATTTGTCTGCCTTAATAGCAAGATGGCCTGTGTTATCTAAAGGAAGTGACTGGAATCTTCAGCTTAAGTGAAAATGGCCGACCCTCCACATGATTTCCTTTCCTTAAATTTTAAGGCCTCCCCCCGCCCAATTATAATTGGAGGCACAGATGGGGCAGACTATGAAGAAAAAAAGGGCAAACAGCTTTAAAAGCAGTTTTGAATAGGAGTTATATTTGCTTTCACACAATACATTTTACATTTTTTTCCCCACAGGTTTTACTTAAGAGCACTGTATGTAGGCGAAAGCCCGGCTGTGAATTTTGGAAAATAGTTATTTTTGTCACTGGAAAATGAGCCGTGGTAGCACTTGTCAGCTCTTGTATGAGCTATGTGAGGGTCCTTTTCGTTCCTTAAAAAAAAAAAAAAGAAAAAAAGAAACAACTGTCATTTAAAATCTTCCGCTATGAAATCTGTGGCAGTTGACAGCATTTATACTGTGTACCTGTTGGTGGTGCTTTTGACAGCTGTATGTGCAAAGTGTGGATTTGCGGGTTTTATGACAAGCATAGCCTACAATTTCTTGGGTCTGGGGGGAAAATGCAGTCCAAATAAGTGGTAATTTTTTTTAAAGAAGAGGTGCTAATAAGTGTTTGGTTGTTCTCTTGAAAAAAATCCACTAAGATAATGGATTGCCTTAATTGTTTTCCGAGGAGTTTCTGAATAAACATACTTGCTCAACTAAAAAACACTGTGCTGTGTTGGTTAATGTTGGACAGAGAGCCATGAAACATACAGGGTGAACTTGTGCCGGTCACTCCTTCTCAGCATGACCTCCCTCACAGGGTTGACGTGATGATAAAGTAGAAAGAAGGAGAACCATATATGCTGCCTTCAGCTCACTGGATGAAAGATGGAATAGAAATGTGTGCTGGTCAGTGGTGCTGATTGTGTTCACTCAATGATTGTGTACCTAAACCAGGCTTCCCAAACCTTCCAGAGGTGTTGTACTACAGCTGTCAGAATCCTATTGTGGAAATTAGTATCTAAATTACTCCCCACCCCCACCCCGAGACTCAAGACATAAAAATTTTTTAACTCCCAACATTAGCTAGATAAAAATTCAAAAAGCTATCATACTAAAACCAGCTAGACAAAGGATAATATTGAACTACAGTGGTATTAAAATATTTTAAAAACATAACAGTAAAGAAATCCAAAAACAAAGATGGGTGATACCTTTATTATACCAATAATATCCCAGAAATGGGCTAGCTTTCCAAGTTCTGCAGGACCTCTATTTATTTTTATTTTATTTATTTATTCTATTTATATCCCACCTACAGTATCTGGTTGATATGACCACTGTAGGCGGCTTACAAAGTCATAATACAATAATGCAATAATAATAGCAATAATAAAAAAGAATTATTGCAATCAATATTAAAAACTTCAAGATGGGGAAAAAAAAAAGAAAAATGAACTACAAAGAAAAGAAAAGAGAAAAAGCAAATATAGGCCATTGCAGAGCTTTGAGCTGTGTGTATATGTAGAAAAACAGAAGAGTCTCAGCAATATCTTTGCCAGATGTGAGGGCCAGACTCATAGTTGCAAAATGAACTTCCAAAATGAGGCCTGCAGCCTTGAGGTACGTATCAGGTTTTACCTCAGGGGGATATAAATTGCATTGCCTTTATCAACCAACAGCAGCCCTTCACTAAGCATCTTTTCCATTGCAGGGAGATTCAGTATGGTTGGGACAAGGACCTTGGGGGCTTGCTTATACTGAGTCCACACAACTTCCGTTCCTTTTTACTAGTGGTTCCTTGAACTACCAAAAAAAGAAGTGTAGCATCCATCCTTCAGAAGCCCCTTCCTCAAAAACAAAAACATAGTTAATTACCAGAATTGCACCTGAATGAAAGTCTTTGCCTGTTTACAGAGACAACAAGGGGGAAAACCAGCCTAGCCTCCCTCGACTAGGAGTTTCTATTGACTGGGAACAGCTACTGGGAGAAGGGTCTGTTTACATTGGAAGGGCACTAGATTGGGGAAGCCTTACCCAATTTGAAAGGAGCCGTTGCCCAGAAAAACTTGATATTCTTGGTCCTGGCAGTTTCTTTCCCTCATCCCATCATTTTCTTTGCTAATACTAACCCACAAATGAGCCACCTTTTCAACATTCCTTCTATTCTGACAAGAGCCAGAGCTCAGAAAGGTAATTATAAAAAAGCAATTAATTACCACATTACTAATTTATAGTGTTTGCCAAATGGTTTGCTGCCATTAAGTCATTGCAATGTGTAAAAAAATGACTCATTGCATTGATTGTACTTTTTAATATTTGAAAAGATGATGGCAACAAGTTTGAAAAATCTCTGTGAAAATGCCTCTGAAATGCCTTTAAAGGGAACTCCAAAGAGAAAATATTACACTAAATAGCTTTGTTCCTGTTCATTACATTATTTCTAAAATATGGCTTGATAAAACCATTACAGTATTACCAATAAAATAACTTGTTACAAGTAACTGTACTGCTTGTAACTTGTTGCTTCCAAGCTCTGGACGCAACACCGAATAGCCACTCCCCACATACTGTACCTCCATGTGCCATACAATTCCTCTGCCCTATCAGACTGGTCTACATCTGTGTCTTAGAATCTCTTCCTTTTCTTTCTTCTCTCATCTGCTCACCTCCTGCCCATATTCATTAGACTATAGCGGTGGTAACAACTACAATCCTCAATGCATACTCTCAGCCATAAACCAGACTGAGCTCAGTTGGGTTTATATGCAAGTAGTCAAGCTTAGGATTGAACTGTAGAACTGAAGCACGATGGGAGATGTGGGGAATATATGATGGCTAGTTAGTCTTGATAGTTTTGCAAGAACAAAAATCTCATGTCCTCATTGAAATGTCTTGTAGAGGGTTTTTTAAATAATGAAAACGAACAGTATAAAATCCTGGTAAATGCCAGTGCCAGCATAGTGTTGTTGACAGTGTTGGATCAGGACTTAGGAGATGTGGGTTGAAATCCCCTGTTGGCCAAAGAAACTCACCAGAAGGATGGAACTGGTAAAACAACTCCTTGAACATCTTCCTTACCTTGAAAACTCAACAGTAACAGTAAAAGATGGAGGAGGTAATGCGTCTAGGGCAGTGGGTCCCAACCTTTTTAGCACCAAGGACGGGTTTAGTTGAAGACCATTCTCCCAAGGACTGGGGTGGCATCGTCGTGTGTGCGTGCATGCGGGGGGGGATGCAGGCAGGCATGGGTGTGGGTGTGCAGCGTGCGTGTGTGCATGCAGGAGGTGGGCAAGGGGGCGGATGTGCATGCAGGAGGCAGGCGAGCATCTGTGTGTACGTGCATGGGTGTGTGTGTGTGTTCACAGGAGTGTGTGCATGCATGCAGGTGGGCGGGAGTGTGCATGCGTGCATGCATTCTTTCGGCCCTCGAAAATCTGTCTTGGCGGCCCAGTCCTTCCAAGACCACAGACCCGTACAGGTCTGCGGCCATGGGGTAGTAGACCCCTGCTCTAATGTATAATATTCTCCCATGTTTCTTACCATATTTCATCTATAGTACCTGCAGCTGTAGCCAAAAGGAAGCAATAATTCAGGAAGCTTCAGGAAGGAAGCAAAAAGTACCAACATTTCACTTAATTGTACTAAATGTGTTTAAACAAACTCATTTGGCAGGTAACAATCTTTGCCTTCCTTTGGCTTCTCAAATTTAAGTTTTATTAACATATCCATGCATCAATAATCATATTGCAAGCCCTCCAGTGTGTGTGTTGGATTTTTCTCTCACACTTCCCAAAAGAGTAGCTGTGTTTGTGTGGTACTGCAGAAATGGTTGATTTCTCCTCTTATCCTTGCTGAGTTGAATCGACCAAAACACAGTGGTGCCTAAATGTTGCAGAATGACAAAATATTGGTTTTGATCTGCTGCTGCTTTGCATGGGGAAGCCTCTATGGAATTAGGGGAAACAGACTGACCTGCATGTTACGCTTGTGGAAACAGTGGGAACTTTGGAAATATTAGCAGGTTTAATAGGCATGAAAGGTCAAACTCATTTATTCTATACTGATGTAGTTAGGAGTGCCTGTCTCAAATTCTCTCCTGCATGAATCAAGCCCATGGGATGGAAGAACCTAGTTCAGGTTTTGGCCATTGTCATTACAACAGAAATGCTTCTGCCTGCTTATTGCTTCTGCAGCGGGATGGGGTGGGTGGGTGGGGATGGTTGCCAAGACCGAAGGAGATCATCTCTCTTGCTCTTGCCAATGCTCTGGGAACCAGCATATATTTTTTAAAGAGCTCATGAATATGTTAGGAGAAAATTCAGCTGTACAGGGTCCCATGATGAGATGTGGCCAGCGAGCAGCATCCGGTTGGGCAACACAGCTCGGGCACAGACGCGGGCAAACAGAATGATAGGTGTCCCTGCTGCTGTCTCTCCTTGGCAGAGCCTCTACATCCAATAGTCCCCTTAGCTGTCACTGTAGCAACTCAGAAGGCTGTGAATACTTGAAGAGAGGACGAAATTGCCTGAGGGAGCTGTCCTGCGACAGTCTTGATTTCTCTCCTGCCTGGTGTCAATCCATGAAGGGCCCAGGGAGTGAGAAAAAGCAATTAAGTTCCAGAGTGTTTTGTGAAAATAGAGAATAAAAAGTACTCACAGCTACTGTCTTCCACCGAATGCTGTGTTAGAAACAATGAAAGTAGCGCTGAGGCACTTAGGCCATTGTTGCCTCGAGATAATGGCTCCCCCCAACCCTTTTTGGGGGAATCATTTTTTCATTTGTCTCCCAAATGTCTCGTTTCCAAGCACGTTCCTGTACTTCCACTTCCGTAGTAGGGATGAGATTTGCTAGAGGAATAATGTTTTACGTGATGAACGGGAAAAAAAAATCTCATTTCCCCTTCTTTTCAACACTAAATATTGAGAGTATGTTCTACAAGCTTCTAACAAATGTTATGGGGGGGGGGGGGAAGGGAGGAGCGAGCTAGTGCTCTGGCCGCAGTTTCACCACAACAGAAATTGTACATGAGTTGGCAATTCTGCTTTGAAAGAGCTAAATCCTTGCTGTGATTCAAGGCCATCCAAAGGCATTTTTCTGCCTGTGGTGAAGGACAAAAACAGTGTCATCTCCGTGGTCTATGTACAAAGCCAAATGGGCTGGCTAAAATCTCACATAGAAGATTCACCCCATCCCCAGGCCAGCATCCCTTCTTCATTTGAGGCAGTGGGGCTAGTTTAGGAGGCCCAAGACAGGTCATGGGGCCTGCACAGCTCAACTCTTCAATCCAGGGAGGTGCTAAGGAACAGCCAAGGGGTGTCACTGATGTCTCCTGGCATCTGTTGTGGAAGGGAGTTGCCTCACCTTACCTGATGGTGGGGTCAGCATTACATCTGAAGTGAAGGGGGTCACTTCAGAAGTTATGAATAACTCTGCTGCAGTGGCAAAGAAATGAGCATGAACCCAAGCAGCAGCAGGTTCATGGACAAGGGAGGAAAAAAGGCCCTGTTCCATATCTGAGATGTTCCATATCAGATAAATCAGGCATTTGGCAATGCCTCAGAAGCTCTGTCCCTGTTGCTTCGCCGCTTTCAAACATATGATGGGGCTTAAAGAGCTCGGTGTGCTTGCTTGCGAAGAACACTGCTGTACACTTAACCAGCTAGCTCAAGATTGTCTACTCTACTAACTGGAAGCAGCTCTCTAGGCTTTCCAACATGACACTTTCCTGGTCTGAAATAAGTGGGCATCTAAAATCTGACAGAGACCAGCATCCTTTTTTACATTTAAGGCAGTAGGGCCAATTTAGAAGGCCCAAGACAGGTCACATGTGATTCTAAGTGGGAGTTACAGTTGATGCCAGTCAGAGCCAAGGCTTATGGAGGTCAGCTTTATAAATTAGCCCTTCTTCCCTGCAAGATGTTAGCCTGCAATTATTATGTATTTGCCTACTGGTTGTTGTGGGTTTCCCGGGCTGTTTGGCCGTGTTCTTAAGGTTTTTCTTCCTAACGTTTTGCCAGTCTCTGTGGCCGGCATCTTCAAAGGACAAGAGTCAGAATTCTGTCTGTGCTCTGTGTTCTGACTCTTGTCCTCTGAAGATGCCGGACCCAGAAACTGGCGAAAAGTTAGGAAGAAAAACCTTCAGAACACAGCCAAACAGCCTGGAACACCACAACCACCATCGGATCTCAGCTGTGAAAGCCTTTGAGAATATATTTGCCTACTCTTCATTAATAGGAGCAACTGAGGGGAATGTGGCATGTCTCCACCATGGGTGTGGTTAGTGCGTAAAATGAGAGGGCAGTCGTGTGCTCTAGGAGGTGACTTTCTGTGTCTGCAAGAATGATCACCCTTGCAGGTTACAGTTGCTATTCCTGTGCACTGGGGAGGGTTGGAGGGAATACACGTCTTGACCATTGAGGTTTTGAGGACAGCAGTGTTGTGGGGCAAGACATAGCTGCTGAATGATGCGCTGTATGGGTGCCTTTGTATGCTTCCGCCGTTTAACGCTCTCTCTCTCTCTCTGCAGACATTGCAACGCATGGCTTGGCATATATTGTCTGCTAACAAGTCCGCTTTCCTTTCACTCTGCTACCATGACAAACTCCTCTGTACTCCTCCGATAACTGGCCCAGGAGTAGGATGGGGGTGTAGGCTTGAAGTGTATAAATAAAATGTACATCAGCATGACACAGTCTTCATTGCTGACAGATCTATCGATCCACATGAAGCACACTGGGGGCTGATACATTGTGTCTTGCCTCTTAGGAAGGCTGTTATACAAACGAGGATGAGCAGGTGTGTTAATCGTCAACCAAAGCACTTCAAACTGGAAGAGCAGTCTATTGAGGTAGGGTTGTAAATGGGGTGGCCAAGCCTTTTCTAGCTTTAGCTTGTAATTCAGAAAAAAGAAACCCAGTCATTCCTCACATGTAGCATTCTTGTACCTCAGTTATTTGCAGTAAACTGTCAGCTCATTCCACACATGCATGAGAATATGGTTTCAATTTAGGACAAATTTATCTCTGCTTCCCTTTAATGAGGGCAGCAGTGCCCCCTAGTGACCTCCGCTTTAACCCATTCCCCCTTGTTCCTGGGGCATTGGTGGAGTGTGTGCAAAATGTATACCTTCTGATTTTAGGATGTATATGCAAAAAAGCCCCAAAGCCTTTGAAATTCTTTCCTAACCCAGATCACATGGGCCTGTTTGCAACTTTAAAAAAATAAAGTCTGCTGTGCTCTTTTATTATTTATTTATTTATTGCAGAGTAACTCCCTAACAGCCCACCACTTAATGATGATGATGATGATGAGGTGCCTTCAAGTCAATTCTGATTTTATGTCGACCCTTTTCAGGATTTTCCAGGTAGACAAGACTTAAAAGTGGTTTACTACTCCCTTCTTTGGGGGGTGGTGTGTGCTCTGGAACTATATAGCTTGCTGAAGGCCACACAGGCTGGCTCTACTCCCAGGAGGCACAGTGGGGACCAAACTTCTGGGTCCACTGCCAGATACCTAAACCACTGAGCTATTGAGCCAGCTTCTCAAACACATAGGACAATGTATCCCTGTTCTCATTTCAAGACTGAATGGAGTTTAGTGGTAGAACATGGAAACATGGTGTGTATGTGTGTTTGTGTGTGTGTGTGTGTGTGTGTGTGTGTGAGAGAGAGAGAGAGAGAGAGACAGATGAAATAGTAAGGCCACTTCTCAAATAGCTTACTTGCCTTGAAAGCCCCATAGCACATAATACACATCCAATAATGAAAGAGTCAGAGAAGTTATTTTTCTAACTATACCTTGCAGAATCTCCCTGTCAACATGGCCACATGGCTTCTGGGAGTTGATGTCCAAAAGCAACTTTTTCCTGACTCTGGTTTGGAATAAAAGGAGATACTGTTTTCAGCCTTACCTATTCAGTTTAGTCCAGTGCCAGGTTGGAGACAAGGGGGTCCTATAGACATGCTTCTTAGAGTGGGGCCCAACAGGGGAAAGATGGAACTAGTCTCAAGAGAGACTGGGATCATTTCAGATAGCAATAGTCTGAGGAAAAAGACAACTGGAAAACAGTTCAAAGGGAAAAACCATGGGAATGAAGATGAATAATCTCTGACTAACCAATCTGTTTAGATACACCAGGATTTATGCAATGTTGATTGGAAGTCTGCATACATAAGCTCTTTGACAAACAAGCACATAATTCTGTCAGGGTAACAGTGATTTAACATTTCAGCAAAATAGCGTGGGATTCCACAGCCTTTGAGCAGCCGTAAATTTTCTTTGAAAGGAAGTTAGACCTTAAAAGACCAAAGAAAAACGGAACTTCAGTCATATACAGATGCACAACATTTTGTTGAGATTATATGCAGGCTAGGAGCATAGCAATACATCAGGGTACACAAAGGGTTTTCTAATGGATAACACTGCAACGGTGACAGTGATATTTAGAATGTGCACATTAGTAAATAGTTGGCTTCGATTGCGCTTCCTTGCTTTTGTGGATTTGAATTTCAAAATGTTACTTAGGCAACCTCTGTGGGCGCCTCTAAATTAGAAGAGATTGGATTGTGTTTCTTCTCTGAGAAGTGGGATGTTCTAAGGCCATCTTCCTTGCAGGGGACACACCATCAGAGATTGATCACGTTTGTGCGTCTTACCTATTTATTTAATATGGGAATGGAGGCAAGCAGCCACACAGACTGTGATAGCCTGTAAATCAGCTTTAGGAAAGCTGTAAAAGAAAACAGCAGGCTCTTCAAGCCCTTTTCTAAAGGCCTTCTTGACAGCCATCTCCAAACACCAAACTCTTTGTTGTTGTTGTTGTTGTTGTTGTTGGTCAGTCACGCTCTACACTGATTATTTCCAACACTCACCAGTTAGATGCAGCCTACCCATTAGTTAATAGCCACCACCATCTTATAGGTCAGTAGTTCCCAAGCATAGACCCATAAATATTAAATTAGCAATCCCATCACCTTAAGCATATGTCATGCTGTACAGGAATGATGGAAATTGTAGTGCAACAATACCTGGACTGCCAAAGTTGGGAGCCATTGAAATTCTAGATCATAATTTCCCCATTCACAGCATACCATTACAGTGGGGTCTTGACTTGAGAACTTAATCCGTATTGGAAGGCGGTTCTCAAGTCAAAAAGTTCTCAGGTCAAATCTGCATTTCCCATAGGAATGCATTGAAAACCATTTGATCCGTATCTGCTCTTTTCCGTCCATAGAAACTAAGAGGAAGCTGCTATTCTGCCTTCGACCACTAGAGGGGGATATTTTGTTTCTTTTTTTCTTAGGTCAAGAAAGGTTCAGGGAAGGCAGGGAAAATACAATCCAGGCAGTACCAGGCAGTCTGAAGACTGTCTCCCAATCCACTCTCTAAACACTGGGAGGAGTGAGGAAGCAGACAGGCACCCTTTTCACTGGCCAACAGTTAACGGAAAGTTAAAATTTTGCACTTTCCCTGCCTCCCACGTGGTTTTTTTTTCAGTTCTTAACTCAAATCTAAGTATGTAAGTCAAGTCAATATTTTCCTATGAGAGTGGTTCTTAAGTCAAAATGTTCTTAACTCAGGCCGTTCTTAAGTCAAGACCCCACTGTAGTTCTTAGCTGTAGGTGGTGCTGGGTATGGGTATTCCCATTAGAAAGCTTTTTCAGTCTGCATTCCAGCAGCAGGCTGGGTTAAGTACAGACTAGCCAAGGCAGGGCAAAGTAGGTGAGATCAGGGCCAGTTCTTTGGCATTAGGACATTTTCCTGCCAAGCTTACAAGTGAAAGTCATATTTACTGTGATGATTTCAGCTACAATCTTTTTTCGATTAAGCTGATTCTAATGGCTGTATGACTGAATCTTGTTTGCTCTCTCTGGTATTGTTTCTGTTAGATGAATCTGTGTATGCTGCCCTTAGTATTACTTGTAAAGAAAAGATGAGGTTAAAATGTAATACTTTAAAAAAAACCCAGCTTTGTTAACCATTGCTCTGCAGAGGTCTTGAGAATAGATGCTCGCTTTGCTAAGCCTTAGCAGGGCACAAAAACACTCTCCATCAATGAGTCAAAACTGTTCCTGTTTAGCACCTCCGCCCTCATTCCTGCAGCAGACCATCCTCAGCTCTTAAGCACATTATATTCCATTCAATGCCATGTCTTCTTGTGCCTAGACAGTTAATTGGAGCCTGCAGCATTGCCTGCTCATATGGAACAACAGATCATTATGCTAATAGGAAGCCTGATCCTTCCTCCACATCACAGCCCTGCTGGTAATTTTTGTGGAAAGACCAGCTTTGTTCTAATTCACGCTTTCTGTTCTCTCTCATCTATGATTATGAAGCAGGTCTCTACCTTTCACTGAAAACTCCTCACCCTTGATGAGCAGCTTGACATGTGCTGGCAACACGCCAAAGTCTAAACAGAGAACTACATGGAATTGGCCTCTTTCATAGCTGCCACATGCTGGATCATGTTTATTAACTACTGCAATCTCAAAATGGTATTTGTAACCATTTCCTTCATGCTCAACAACTGCCATCTTGAATCTCATTCATGTGTATGTAACTTTGGGATTCTGCTCCGCTGTTGCCAATGTGCATCACTTCCCACTTCCTTATACTGAACCGTATAAGGAAGTGGGAAGTGATGCACATTTAACACTATTACCCCACTCTGGGAAATAAGTTTGAAGCACTTGTTTTTATTTTATCCATCTGAAATAATTGGGTATTGTCAGCTATCTAGTCAATTCACTGCTCACTAGAAACTCCAGATCACGGGTTAAAAGCACCAGTCTCAGATCCTTGTGGGATCCCCAGTGTTCACATCCCTTCATTACTTCAGAGGAAGTCACCCATAGTGACTTCCTGTATCACTGGTTATGTCTGAGGCCTTTATGTCTTTGGTCCCTTCCCCTCTCCTTACTTGTGTGTTTTAAATTTTCTTCTTTTTTGTTAAAGTTCTGCTGGTGTTTGTGGATTTCAATGGCTTCCCTGTGCAGACTAACATAATGGTTGCTGGTGTTGTCCAGTACTTCAGTATTTTGAAATAGAATTTCATGTCCAGCTTGTTTTAGGGCATGTCCAGCTATTGCCGATTTTTCCGATTGTTTTAGCCTGCAGTGTCTCTCATGTTCTTTAATTCTGGTGTGGATGCTGCATTTTGTGGTTCATCAAATTTTGAGCCATCAAATCAAGAAAACAACACCAAACTGAAGAGGAAAAACATCCGCCCACAAATAAAGTATTTCTGTCATACACCAAAGGGGTCATGGACCGCATGGAGAAACATTTGAAAAAACACAACCTACAAACAGTATTCAAGCCCACCACAAAAATACAACAAATGTTATGGTCAGCAAAGGACAAAAGCTCTTGCTTTACTTGCAGTAGGTTTCCTCCTCCCTTTACCTGTCTTTACCACCACCACCCAACCTCACGTTCTTTCCCATTCCCTCCTTGCTTTACCCATTTATGGGGTGTGGATCGTTGGGTATTGATTGACCACCAGAAAAAATGCCCATAAAAAAAGTCATCAAACAACACCCACCCAAAAAGTGAGGGATCAGCAGAGAACAATGCAGTATTAGGGTCCACATGAGCAGATCCTGCACTAGAGCAAATCAGAATAAACCTACACACCACCCAGTAAAGAAGGGTGCTTTTTCATCCCACGTCCACTCTTTTAATAGTAGTTTCAGCCCTGCGTTGTTTGGAGTACCAGGATGCATGCCAGCGTAATATAAATAAAATAAAGATGATATTGTGCTGATGATCTTAAAGAAATAGGTTCTTTATTATAATTTGCAGATGATTTTCATGTCATATGCTGCTCTGGAAAGAACCCTTTCCCATCAGCTCAGTTTATTTATATCTACATGTATTCTAAAAGACATTTGGACAATTTCTCCCCATCAGCATCTTCCACAAATTAGAGCAAAATCTAAAGTCTTTAATCTCCATTATGTAAAAATTATCTTTCATCTAATTTCACATTTCATAATGCTTTCACAATGCTGAACATGATTAATCAAATTGTCTTCCTCATCATTACTTCTTCATTAGCTTTTTCCAATGACTGAACAAACTCTGAATTAATTTTGGCCGAGACTGTAAGAAATGCCATTTTCCCTTTCTTCTATCCCAAGGAAAGAAATCTTCCTGTCTTGAATTCTCATGGCACGTGCCATCATTCAGTCAGTCAGAAACAGGCATGCTGCCATGCACTTCCCTTACGACTTCTCTATAGCCAATTTAGCTGAAAATACGAAGTTGAATTCAAAATCTCATGCCAACTGGGTCCTTACATAACATGGGTTTGCTTTAATTCAAAGAGAAATAAGGGCAACAACTTCAAATCTTTTCTCTAATTATCTGCCCATTCATGTTTGATGAAATTAGGACGGGACATACAGGATTCAGGCCTGAAATGGCCTTTTAAAAGTTAAAAGCAACAAACACAAAGGCAAGGGAGATCATCATAGTTTCTCCTGATCATTTAATGGGAATATGGGTCACTTACTGACCTATTTTTCAACTGCATAAAAACATGGAAACTGTGCAGACAGAACTCTGAACTTGGGCTGATTTTGTAGTGAAGGTAACCAGCAAGAAGTATGGCAGGGGGAGCACATTGTTTTACATCAATTTCTGAGCCCAGCCTTCCCCAACCTGACTCCTTCAGGTTGTTTCAGACTGCAGCTCCCAACCTTGTTAACTATTGGCCATGCTGGTTAGGGCTTGTGAGAGGTGTACCTCAAAACATTTGTGGAGAATTATAGAATCATAGAATATTGGAGTTGGAAGGGGCCTATAAGGCCGTTGAGTCCAACCCCCTGCTCAGTGCAGAAATCCAAGTTAAAGCATGTCTGACAGATGGTTGTCTAATTTTCTCTTGAATGCCTACAGTGCTGGAGCACTCATTACCTCTCAAGGTAATTGGTTCCTTTGTCGTACTGCTCTAACAGTTAGGAAGTTTTTCCTGATATTCAACCAAAATCTGTCTCCTTGTAACTTGAGCCCATTGTTGTGTCTCCTGCACTCTGGGATGACTGGGAAGAGATCCTGCCCATCCTATATGACAACCTTTCAAGTATTTGAAAAGTGCTATTGTATCTCCCCCCCAGTCTTCTTTTCTTGAGGCCATACATGCCAAGTTATTTCACTCTTTCCTCACAGGGCTTGATTTTCAGCCCCCTTATAATCCTTGTTGCCTTCCTCTGAACTTGTTCTGATTTGTCAGCACCTTTCTTGAAGTGTGTTGTCCAGAACTAGACACAGTACTCAATATGAGAATCCCTCTGAAATGTTCCTAACATTAGATTTGCACCTGATTATTAGGACATAACTGTACTAGAAGTCTGGAATGATTTAACAGCCTTCAGGAAACCTGGGAAATGGTAATTTTGTGGATCCCTAGCAGAGGTCATATGGTCATACGCTAAGCACCCTCACAAGTATTAGCTAGCTCACAAAATTACCCTTTGTGGTTGCTATAGCACAGAAATGTGCCTGCAGCAGAGCTTGAGGGGGAAAATCTTTCCCAGGTTTTTTATGACTATTTCTACCAGAATCTGGGGATTCTAGATGTTGTAGTCCAAAAAGTAGATCTTCGGTCCGTGATGTACATATGCCTTTAGAGTTGCTAAAAATTAAAGCCTTGGCACTTTGGGTGTATTTCATTAGCCAGGAAGAGGCAAGAAAAAGGTTTTTTCTGTATAGCCGCATACCTGTATGTTATTCCAAGCAATGTAAGCTTTTCTGCACCAGTGCAAATGTGGGTGTACCTCAGTATATAATTTTCTATGGGGCAATCTTCTGGGTTCAATCAGCTTTCCATGGTGCTACAGCAATCGGTATTCAGCCACCAGCCTTTTGCTGCTGGCAATCACATACTTCTTTGGTTCAGATTTAGCACTGATGACATTAGACATAATGTGCCTCAGTGAGGGGTTGCAATTATCTGGCAAAGTATACGCAGACAATTACATAGCATGGCAAATTTTCTCACAAGGTGATTAAACTCACTTCCCTAAATTTCCATCCATCAGCTCAGCTGGTCTTTCTTTACAAATTTCACATTGCAGTTTGGTGGACAAGGACAGTGAAGAAATCCCACCAGCTTTGGCAGATACAATTGGACTTGGATGACTTTTTTTTTAAATCCCGAAAAAGGTCCTTGTTGGGGTGATAATATAGATTTCTTCTACTCAGACAATGTTTTTTTAAAGATTATAGTAAGCTTGCGTAAACATTGCAGCATTATTGTGATAGAAGATGCAGTAAACATTCCTAATTAAATCTGGAATTTGTTTCTTGCATCAGAGGGACAAGAGGGTGAGAAGACCTCTTTCAGATCAGACCAAAGAAGACTAGTGTGACCCAGCATCCTACTTCTCACACTGGCCAACCTGATGCTTTGAAAAATAATGTTGCAGGGCCAGGTCCTGAGCAGATGGAAGTGGCTGTTTCGGTTTCAGGACACCATTAAAAACACTGTTAGTTGTTTAATTTATAACGGTTCTCTTTTTATTGCCTAGAAGTAGGAGCTGCCTGTGAGATATTCTGCTGCAGAGGACAAAACAACAGCACCACTTACTGCTCTGCTCTGGGCAGCAGAATGCCCTGGGGCAACTCTTCCTTGGGTCTGGCACATCTGCAGAAGAAGATTAATGGATCTTAATAGTCTAGGCAAAACTGTCAGCTTCCTTTTATTAGGGAAAAGGACTGACAGCTGTGAATAGCTGGACTTCGGAAAGCCAGGACATGGCTAAAAGGAGAATACTCCTGACCTCACTTCTAGCTGGGACATTTTAATTTAGGTGTCTGTAAAACAAACAAAAGGGCAGACTGCACTATGAATTAGGCCGAGACACATGAGACAGACAGATATATCTGAGGCTCTGCAAATGTCTCAAGGGCCTCAGTAAACAAGATGCTGGTTCTGTATTTAGTAGTGCACCAAGAAAAAAAAATCCTCTGTTTTTTATAATAGGAGAAATCTGTGTTTAATAAACTGGCTTGTTTTTGGTTCGTAATTGGTTATCTGGGAGATGGATTTGGTTACATGTCTGATGTCTCAGGTACATAGCCCTGAAAAATTTGCATGCCTCTAAGGATAATGACCTAAGAGCAAGAAACACACATTTATGTTAAGGTATGATCTAAACTTTAGGATGATGGCCCTCTTCCTGGAGATCTGATATGAAATCTGTGGAATTTGAATTAAAGGGAGACTTGGCAGCATTTTTCAATTTTTTAAAAAATCTGGCAGGCAGAAGAGGTTGAAGGGTACTTTTCTGTTTTTTCCAAAGGGCAGGTCTATAAACATTGTGTACAGATTTCAGGGGAGCCTAAAATTACTGAACATTAGAAGGAACTTCCTAACAGGGAGAGCTCTTTGGAAGCAGAGTCTCATGAAGTGATGGGTCCTTCTCTAGTGAACGCATTTAAACAGAACCTGGACAGCTGGCTTAGGAATGCGGTAGCTATCCCTAATACTGCAGTGGACTAGATGATCTCTATGATCCCTTCCAACTCCATGATTCTATGGCATATGTATGGTGGTCTTGCTGTGGCTAGAGGGAGCATAATGCAAATGGGGAGTTTATCACTCAAAGGAGGAGAAGGAGAGATTTCCCCATTGCACCTTGCTTGTGATCCCCTCAGAGGCATAGTTCTGGTCACTGCTAAGACAGAAAGCAGGGCTTGATGATCCATTGTTCTTATCCCGTGCAGTAAGACTCATATTCAACAATTCCTAGAAATTCCAAGACCTGTGTTTCCATTTGCTGACAAAGTGTTCCCAAAACTATTCAATGTCATTTAAACAAACATCATTGCTTAGGAATGGAAAGAAATGGGTTCTGCTCTTGTCTGTAGCTATGCAACTCAAATGCTGCTCAAAGCAGTTATCCTCCAGTTCCCAATTTCCTATTTTGCTAGAAAAATGAAAAATTAAGAAAGAAAGAAAGAAAGAAAGAAAGAAAGAAAGAAAGAAAGAAAGAAAGAAAGAAAGAAAGAAAAAGAGTTATTTGCTTTTGAGTAAAATACTCAAGGACTGAGGTAAAGAGTCTGATTCTTTCAGGGGAAATGGGATGAATGAATAGAATTTATTTATTACAGTGGGGTGACCAGCTCATAAAACATATCATGTGGCTAAAATATACAAAATGGAGTTTAAAATGTACAACCAGTTCATAAAATATATTGTGTCGTTAAAATACAAAATGCAATTTTAAAAAGTGTACAGCCAGTTCATAAAACATATTATATGGTTAAAAAGTATATAAAATATAATTTAAAAGTGTACAACAGATAATTAATTGTGTACTAGTTGTAAAATATTGTTGTTGTTGTTTAGTTATTAAGTCGTGTCCGACTCTTCGTGACCCCATGGACCAAAGCATGCTAAGCCATTCTGTTTTCCACTGCCTCCCGGAGTTTGGTCAAATTCATGCTGGTCGCTTCAATGACACTGTCCAGCCATCTCGTCCTCTGTTGTCCCCTTCTCCTCTTGCCTTCACACTTTCCCAACATGAGGGGCTTTTTCAGGGAGTCTTCTCTTCTCATGAGATGGCCAAAGTATTGGAGCCTCAGCTTCAGGATCTGTCCTTCCATTGAGCACTCAGGGTTGCTTTCCTTCAGAATGGACAGGTTTGATCTCCTTGCAGTCCAGGGGACTTTCAAGAGGGAGAATCAAATACAACATTTTTATAGCTATCTTTTGAACCATTGGATTGTCTAGGGCACTGGTTCTTAACCTTGGGTTACTCAGGGTTTTGGACTGCAACTCCCAGAAGCCTTCACCACCAGCTTTGCTGACTGGGTTTTCTGGGAGTTGCAGTTCAAAAGCATCTGAATAACAAAGGTTAAGAACCACTGGTCTAGGGCAAACTGGTTTGGACAGGTCTTTGTGTTATAGTGAGTCCTTCCTACATATTTGTAAGGATTTGTAAATATTTCCTCCCTCCAGTTGGGACTACAACATTTCTATATGCTCGACAATAAACCACCCTCATACTAAAACCAGTCAACCTGTGAGCTCAGGAGATTATAAGGGAGTGCTGTGCCATTGCTGCTGCACAAAATTTTGCTGCAGAACATGTAATAATGAGTCTTGATCGGGAAGAAGTAGCTTGATGTAAAGAAGTAGCTTGATGCAAAATTCATCAGGTCTCCCTGGATATCTGAGAATGATTGGGCTCAGGAAGCTGGTGTGTAGATCTCTATAGAAAAGACAGTACAGTAAGACATGACCTACACTTTCCATTTGACCATCATGTTGAAATCTTTCTTCCATGAGCATAGAGGGTAAAACTTTAAGTCTTGCTAATGTGAAGGCTCTTCTGGTCTTTGTTGACATTGTGCTCATGAAATATGAAGATATTGTAAAGGCATTATAGTGGGACATCAACTTACGAACGTCCATATCTATGAACATTTTGACTTACGAATGGCTCCGTTCGTAAAAATTGGCATTGACTTGCAAACGGAGCCTCAACCTACGAATGAAAAAAGGCAAGGGAAAAGGGCACAAAATTCAAATTTCCTGCCCTTTCCCCCTGCCTTTTTGCTTTTGGAGGTCTCCAAGGGCTCCCCCCCCCGGAGGAAGCCCTTTGAGACCTCTGAAGTCGCCGATTACCACGGCGGGGACCCCCTATGAGACCTAGGTCTTCTCTTCTCATGAGATGGTCAAAGTACTGGAGCCTCAGCTTCAGGATCTGTCCTTCCAGTGAACACTCAGGGTTGATTTCCTTCAGAATGGATAGGTTTGTTCTCCTTGCAGTCCAGGAGACTCTCAAGAGCCTCCCCCAGCACCACAATTCAAAAGCATCCATTCTTCAGTAGTGAGCCTTCTTTATGGTCCAGCTCTCACTTCCATACATCGCTACTGGAAAAACCAAAGCTTTGACTATGCGGACGTTTGTTGGCAAGGTGAGGTCTCTCCTTTTTCAGATGCTGTCTACATTTGTCATCGCTTTCCTCAAGAAGCTGGTGTCTTTTAATTTTGTGGCTGCTTTCACCAACCACAGTGATCATGGAGCCCAACAAAATTAAATCTGTCACTGCCTCCATTTCGTCCCCTTCTGTTTGCCAGAAGCTGATAGGACCAGTGGCCATGATCTTAGTTTTTTTGATGTTGAGCTTCAGACCATTTTTGTGCTCTCCTCTTTCACCCTCATCAAGAGGTTCTATTTCTTTGCACTGTTCATTTAAGAAGGCCCTCTTGTCTCTCCTTGCTATTCTTTGGAAGTCCGCATTCAATTTTCTGTTACTTTCCCTATCTCCCTTGCATTTTGTTTCCCTTCTCTTCTATTTGTAAGGCCTCATTGGACAGCTACTTTGCTTTCTTGCATTTCCTTTTCTTTGGGATGGTTTTTGTTACTGCTTCCTGTACAATGTTTTGAGCCTCCATCCATAGTCTTTCAGGCACTCTGTCCACCAAATCAAGTTCCTTAAATCTGTTCTTCACATTCACTGTGTATTCACAGGGGGTTTGGTGTAGATTATACCTGACTAGCCCAGTGTTTTTTCCTAGTTTCTTCAGTTTAAGCTTGAATTTTGCTATGAGAAGCTGATGATCAGAGCCACAATCAGCTCCAGGTCTTGTTTTTGCTGGCTGTATAGAGCTTCTCCATCTTTGGCTGCAGAGAACATAATCAATCTGATTCCGGTATTGCCCGTTTGGTAATTTCCATGTGTAGAGTCGCCTGTTGTGTTGTTGGAAAAGAGTGTTTGTGATGACCAGCTTGCCCTCTTGATAAAACTCTATTAGCCTTTGCTCTGCTTCGTTTTCAACTCCAAGGCCAAACTTACCTGTTGTTCTTTTTATCTCTTGATTCCCTACTTTAGCATTCCAATCCCCTATAATGAGAAGAACATCTTTCTTTGGTGTCAGTTCAGGTGTTATAAGTCTTCATAGAATTGGTCAATTTCAGCCTCTTCAGCATCCACAGGTGGTGCATAAACATGGATTACTTTTGTTGACTATAAGGGCTACTCCATTTCTTCTACGGGATCCTTCCCCACAATAGTAGATATGATAATCATCTGAATTGAATTCGCCCATTCCTGTCCAGTGTAGTTCACTCATGCCCAGGATATCAATGTTTATTCTTGCCATGTCCTGTTTGACCACATCCAGCTTACCAAGGTTCATAGATCTTACATTCCAGGTTCCTATGCAGTATTTTTCTTTGCAGCATCAGACTTTCCTTTCACTTCCAGGCACGTCCACAGCTGAGCATCCTTTCGGCTTTGGCCCAACCACTTCATTAGCTCTGGAGCTACTTGTACTTGTCCTCCACTCTTCCTCAGTAGCATGTTGGACACCTTCCAACCTGAGGGGCTCATCTTCCAGCGTCATATATTTTAGCCTTTTGTTTCTGTTCATGGGGTTTTCTTGGCAAAGATACTTGCCAGTTCCTGTTCCAGGTGGATCGCATTTAGTCAGAACTCTCCACTATGTCTGTCTTGGGTGTCCCTGCCCGGCATAGCCCATAGCTTCTCTGAATTACTCAGTCCCTTCACCACAACAAGGCAGCAATTTGTGGAGGGGATATCAGGGTTACTCAGACATTAAATTTTCACTCTACAGTGGGGTGTCTACTTAAGAACGTCTCTACTTAAGAACAATCCAACTTAAGAACAGCTCCATTTGCTAAATTTTGCTTCTACTTGAGAACAGAAATCCAAGATAAGAACAGGAAAAAAACCTTTCCTGCTCTTTTTTTAACCTTAGGTCATCTTAGGTTAAAAAAAAAATCTCCCCCTAGTGGTAGAGTACGTATTAACCAGCTTTGAATTAGTTCCTATGGGAACTAATGCTTCAATGTACGAACGCACCTCTACATAACAAAAAAACAGCCAGAACGGATTAATTGGTTTTCAGTCCATTCCTATGGGAAATTTTGCTTCAACTTAAGAACGTTTCAACTTAAGAACACCATTCCAAAACGGATTAAGTTCTTAAGTAGAGGTTCCACTGTAATTTCTATGGACGGAAAAGAGCAGATACGGATTAAATGGTTTTCAATGCATTCCTATGGGAAATGCAGATTCAACATAAGAACTTTTCAACTTGAGAACCACCTTCCAATACGGATTAAGTTCTTAAGTAGAGACCCCACTGTATTTCAGCTTACTCTGTAGTCTACACATAAAAAATAAATGAAATTACATTTCTGCGCTGATGAAAGTTAAATCTGGCAATTTGTATGTGCCCTTATTGTGGCTAAATGACTTAAGATTGGAGTATTGAAAAGAGAAATGCCCACTTCTTGCTATTCAGTAGACTCAAGACCTTGAAACTCTATCAGCATGTGAATGCACAGCATATAGATATCAACATATGGATATATTTGTAAACATTTGGAAGCCTTTTATAGAAACTTATTTATATTATCTGTATTCTATTGTGTGCCCTTTTCAGCTGCTCCTTTTAAACATTGTTATTTCTTGTGGTTTTAGCATCACACAGATATCTGTGACTTATAAAACATTATTTCAGGATTTCTGAGACCAAACACTCTCCTCACGTAAGTTTTCAAACAGTTTCCTCACATAATATAAAAGAGAAGGAGATACAACACATATATAGTTTTAGTAGTTTTATATAAAACATTTAGTTTTAGTATATATATAAAACATAATTTCAGGATTTCTGAGGCCAGTCTCCTCACATAAGTTTTCAAAGGGGAAATCAGGTCTACATGGGGGTGGGGGGGTGGGGAGGAATCTGAACTTTTAACCCTGGCAATCAGGATGCAATTAGCTGACACTTAACTAACTTTTTAACTTATGAACTCCTTCCTGGTCAAACAGGTTTATCAGAATCATGCTATCAAGGGGATTCTGTATCTGCTTGTAAAAAAAGAAAAAGAAAAAGAAAAAATAAAAACAAAAAAAGGGACATCAAATAGAGGAAAATACCAGAACTGAACTTCTTTTTTCATCAGCTAACTACTTCTCATCCAAACATAAAGCAATTGTCATGGCTGTTTTTTAACAAGTTCCCTGAATACTGATTGTTTGGAGCCACAAAACAAAACAAAAATGTCCTAAAGAAATGATAGTGAGCACAAGATGATATCCTGTGGACCATTTTGACTTCTGACATGGGTTTCATCAACATTCAGACTGCCATTTGCTATGTAAAGGTTAGCACCAGACATAATATTGTGCAGGAATATTGGGTCATTTCCTGGTGTTTTGAATCATGGATACAGAAGCACAATATCCCATCTTCATAAATTGGAGATTTTTTAAAAGAAAACTATTTGTGATAGTTATATTAGCAGAGTGCAACAGACTACTAAAGTGAGTTGATGACTATGAATTAAGAGTAATCACTTATGTTTATGATAAGGTAAAAAGGAAATACTTATTTTTTAAAAAAGATTCAGGAAGAAACATGATAAAGGCTAACATAAAAGCAATCACATGGCAGGCACACAATTGCTGATGAAGAAAAACAAAGAAATGGAGAGGCTAAACAGGAAGTTAACAATTACAGTACAAAGGAATAGATAGGAAAGACATCTATGCAAATCTGGCGACATATTGGTCGGTCAGTTATTTTAAAAACAACATTGTTGCATTTTGCTCTTTAAAAAAAACCCTGATTATCCTGTGAACTTTATTGCTTTGAGGCAGACAGGGGTAGGGGTGGGAATTGAACTAAGGCCCAGTCCAGAATGTCAACCACTGCAACATACTTAGTCCATTAACAATTATCTTTTGATCTTCATGTTTCTATTTGAAAGGCTGTGGGTCCCAGTTTTTGAGAGATGGACTATAAATAGAACCAAATAAAATAAAATAAATAATAAAGGTTCACATTTCCCGTGAATGCAAGTACTGAAAAATAGAACAAGAAATAAATAATCATTTGCTCTTTAATTTAGGAGAACTAATATACAGTACAAGAGTTCTCACAAACCTTAGGAAGATGCAGGAAAGCCTAAACATGTTTAATACATTTGCTCCAGTGTGGGCGGCCTTTTATCTGCATGAAGACTGCCTCATCTCATTCCCAACTGCTTGAGAGGCAGGATTTTCAGAGTAACTGGCAGAAGATACAAATCCCGATATGTTGTGTGCTTTTCGGGATCCTTAACACAGCCCACACTCCATAATCACTCCCACACAGGGAATGATGCCTGCTAGGCAACATGTCCCTCCATCTGGATCCTTTTCCTCAACAGCAGCTTCATATAACAAGCACATTATGCAGTCAGTTGGTAAGTCTCTCCCCTTCCCATCCTCCCTCCTTTTTTTCTCTCAGTGATTTTTAAAGCTCCAATGACAAAAACAAAGTGGATGAAATCTGGGCCAGACACCCCACTGGGAATAAAGCTTTCCAGAAGGGTTTTCTCTCTCTCTCCTTTTCAGATTCTGCATTGGTTTTTGCTGCTCCCCCTAGAGGAACTGGATATAACCTGACTGCTTCCTATTGTGGGATATTTACAGTACACGTATTCAGAAAATCTGAGGTAGTCACCTTTTAAAGGGATTCAGCTCTAAAGCTCCTCAGTAAGACTCAAGAGGATGGGGAGATCCATTTCTTCCCCTCTGTCCCAGACTCCCCCAAAAGTAACTCTAGCTGAAGGAAGCATAATGTTTCTTTAAACTCCGCAAGTCTCGCAGTTGCCCCGGCAACATAGCAATACCTGTCTTTCCGGAGAAGGAGATGCAGTTACCAGGGCAACAGCATCCTGTCTTTCTAAAGACTCTCCTGTCTATATGGAACTTGCAGTTTCCATAGTAACCTTTTTGCCCCAATTAATTCTCCCTTACACAACTTTAATTTGCTTTAATATTTATATATTGCCTCCCCCCCCCCCCCCCAAATTTCCCCTCTCCTTCGAGTCATCTTGTGTTTTCTGGCTCAAAGATGTAATTTCCTCAGTGACAGCGTCAGGGCGTTAGAGAGCTACGGAAGTAGCAGGGCAAGCAGGTGTTTGGGAAGCAGTTGCCCGGGCAACAGAACCAGGGCGTTCCAGAGGTGGTTGCTATGGTGACCTGGATGCTGACGAAGGCTTGTGAGGCTGAGAAGACAAATTGCCCTCATCATTATCTCCCAGCTTGTCAATCATCCATATTCGCTTATTTACCTCTGAGCGGGAAAGAGCACTAGGAGCTGAAGGAGGGGAGAAAAGCCCACCCAAGTGTGCGCTCGGGAGAGGAGAGAGAGGTGTTCCTGTGAAACTTCACGCCAGGGGAGGCAGTCACCATCCAGGATGGCAACCATCACCTGCAACCGGTTCACGGAAGAATATCAGCTCTTTGAAGAGCTGGGGAAGTAAGTTTTGGATAGATGTGGTGCAGGGGGTAGAGGGATGAACTGTGTTGGTCTTGAATGGGAAGATCAGGCTGTGAGGCAGGGGGGTGGGTGGGATGGAAACCCTCCACCAGAATGGGAACAGCTGGCATCCCGCGGGGGAAAGAAAAGGCAGTGGAGTGAGCAATACAACAAACTCACAGGAGAGCAGGAAAGTGCAGGCTGGAAAGAGTGCAGAAAAAGGGAGAGGCAAGCAAAGAAGATCCAGTCCTGGGAGCTGGCAAAATTTTTCACCTGCTACTAAAATTAGCCCTGTGAGGGAGTTTAGGATGTGAAGGGTTAAAATCACTTGCCAATATTGTTCCCTTTTGAAGCAGATTGCAGTGCACAAAAGCTCATTCCCAGTTATATATCTTATAGTCTTTAAAATATTTTTTTAGTCTTTGGTTTTCATTTTTGTTATGCATTTTGGTGCCCATGCCTGTGTCTAATGCTGCATCCAAGATAAACACAGCCAGAAAAAGTAGGGACAGGCGCTAGGAAGTTTATGGCTAGCAAAGAACAACTTCCCGGAGAAGTCACTTTTTCCCCCCAAGGAACAAATGTTTAGCAATTCCTAGAGGAGTCCAGGATAACAACCACAGCTGTGTCTTTTCCCAAAGCCTGCTTTACTAGGAGATATGTTTACAGAGTGCTTAAGACGGCTGAGAGAAACAACAACAACAACAAAAAAGACAAGAACAGAATTGGGGCAGTGTGAAAGTATGTGTGTGTCAGTTGGGTTCTGTGAGATTGTTTGTGACACACTGAGGTGGCTGTGTTTAGCTTTGCATCTTGAACCAAATACAACTCATTTTCTTTCTCCCTTTTACGGCTGTGCTACATATCAGTTTGTCCAAGAATACGTTTGTATGTGTGCATGGGAACATCTGTGAGTTTACATGTGCACTTTAATCTCCTTGAAGCATGTGTGACTTCACTTTACCTGATCAAATCTCCTGATCAGCACAGCAAAAGATCCGCGTACAGTATCTTTAATGTGAGGTGGGGGTGTGAGTGCACATATTTCATTTATCAGAATATGTTTATATGGCTGATTAAAGACTGAGCTATCGCTTGTAAATGATCCCTGAATATACACATGTATAGATTTTGTATATGTTTATGTACTTTTTGGAATCAGAGATTATACAAATGCTGTGTGCCTTTACTCTCCTCATTAAATGTCTGTAACGTATTTTCCTTTGTTTATACTCTTCCATGGGTGTTTGCATTTTTCTGTGTCTGCCACACATTGTGGTTATGTGTTTCTGATTTGACTACAAAGAGTACTTGTTTACTTGCATTAGTGTTTGTTCAAAGGCATACTTGGGTACTTTGCATGAATATCTGTTTTTGCGTGCAGGCAGCTGGATTTTAGGATACATGTAGTTGTACAAGTGTGAAGAACCAGAGGAAATATGTAGGGCAAAGAGGAATCAAGAAGAGGAGAAGGAACTGGATTCATATAATAAAAATGGCTAGTATGTGCAATTTAAAGTAGAAGACAGTACAAAATGAGCAAAATCCAATGAGAGTGAAATCTATACAAGTAGGTAGAGTCAGATTATTTTATAGCAGTAGCGTACATTTATCACTCTATAGGTGCACATATGCCTTATAAAACATGTTGGGTTGTGATTAACCTTGTGTTTATTTTCATAAACAATCGAGTGAGTGAATCATGCATAGATGGTGGAATGATGAGTCAGTGGGCAGATCTCTGCTGCAACTGAAGACAAAGCTTAATTTCAGTCTGGGAGGTGAGCACTAATTTTCCCTAACAGATGCCTGGGAAAAGTTAAACCATTCAATCCCCCCCCCAAGTTTTCCAATCTCTCCCCTCCTCCACTCAGCCACATTTTGAGGGGTGATTAAGCCTGTGTTTCTGTGGAATGTTTGTTAAAGCTCTTGGCTTCAATGCAGAGATAAGGGACAGTGTTCATATGGTACTGTACGTAGTTCCGAAAGATGGGTTTAGAGACATGGGACGGTATTCCGATGGTTGGATTTACATGACAGAGATTTCCAAAATCATCTTTCTTTGATGCCTCATACCAGGGCCACCAACATTTATGACTGCTTTTCCACCCTTTCTATACTTCAGACAAAAATTCTTGAGGATAGAAGGGTGTGGTGAACCCTCCATTTTTCTCCTCTCTACTGTTTCAGGTTGTGGCTGGGGAGAGTGGAATGGAAGCTTCTTATCATGCATGATCCCATGTGCCTGTAGTTGTGAAATGTTATCAGCTGTGATGTAGGGAAGAAAGGATAAGTGTTGCACGGAATGTTGCTCTGTCTTTCCATACCTACCTTCAAATACACTTCATCGAGTGTCCAGACTTTTCCCTACTTGAGTACACTGTTATGATGCTGTCCATATACTGCTTCTAACATTACTCAACACTGATACAAAATGACCACTGCCTGAAGGAAGAAGGACTAAACAAATAGAATTTGCTGAAGGAGTTTTAATTGGCTTGAGAAAAGCATGTGCAAAGTGTTATGAACTTACATGTATCAACATTTTAAGATATTTTAGGGTATGTTCATATGGAGGACACTGTCAGAGGTCATCCTACTTCTTCCAAATTAAAAAAAAATGACATCTATATTTGCCTTTTAAAAGCTTATCCATACATCTATACTAGTATATCTTAGTCATCAAACTGATCTGTTAGCATAGGAACTACTTTTTTTAATAATGGTTGTACCAGGAGATTATTTTGAGGACTGGAATAAGTCTTGGATAGATTGTCATTCATGTACCTTGGATAGATCATGATTGATATTATTCACATATTGTATATCACAGCTTTGTGGGAATGTCTCTTATATTGTGTAAAATATCACAACAAGAAAGTCACTGCAGGGAAAAAAATCCTATGTTCTAACCAGAATGGATTCATATAAAGAACAAGAATAAAATAATTACATTGTCAGTTCCAACTTATGATGACCACAGTTTTCCACAGTTTTCTAGGTAGAGAATACTCAGAAGTAGTTTACTAGTCCCTTCTTCTGACGGGCACCCTGGGATTGTGCAGCTTGCCCAAGGCTACACCGGTTGACTTTTCTCTCAAGAACACAGTGGAGAATTGAACTCTTAACCTTTCGCTCTGCAACCAGAGCTATCCAGAAGGCTTCAGATAAACTATAGGCTCTTAAATGCAACCAAAATGAAAGTGGGGTCACATTCTCCCTACTTAGGTGAACAGACTTGACTTCTGTCATTCTTAATATATCAGTATTTGAAAGCTCCAGCACACCACTGGATTTTGAGTGGTGTGTTAGCTGGAAAATGTTGTGTGTGTAGGTGGCAAATCAAATTGAGAGCTCTGCTCTTTGTGTTATATAAGACAAAGATGCTTGAGGTTAAGAAAGCAAAGCAGTGTTATGAGTATATTTTGGCAGACTGGAAGGAGTAAAGAAGAAAGCACACTCCCCTTAAAGGAGATGGGGCAAAGCACTTCAGATGGCTTTCTTTTCAGGCTCCTG
This sequence comes from Pogona vitticeps, assembly GCF_051106095.1. Lineage (NCBI taxonomy): Eukaryota > Metazoa > Chordata > Lepidosauria > Squamata > Agamidae > Pogona > Pogona vitticeps. The sequence goes on from NC_135784.1 coordinate 94,901,625, forward strand.
CTACAATTTGAGGAATCAAATACATGTATCATATATTAATAGTACTGTTTATTATTCCTGTTTATGTTTATAACAAATTGGCAATAAACTCCAATTTTGAGCATTTTATGTTTAAGGAAGTATAATGCAAACTGGAAGGTTTTAATTTTGATCAATGTAACATGATTTTCTAAAGGTTTCACTTAGATTGTTTATCAACTGGTAAATGTTTTACCCCAAATAGCTTCCCAAATAAGTTTATAGTATGAGCACAGAAGGAATAGAACCAGTCTCAAGAATAATTTGTTAAAATGCATAACACTTTATTCAGTAAAAAGCATCCAGATTTGAATTTCCTTAATAAGCCCTTAAGCAGGGACGTGGTGGTGCTGCGGGCTAAACCACAGAAGCCTCTGCTGCAGGGTCAGAAGACCAAGCAGTTGTAAGATCAAATCCACGCGACGGAGTGAGCGCCCGTCGCTTGTCCCTGCTCCCGCCAACCTAGCGGTTCGAAAGCATGCAAATGCAAGTAGATAAATAGGGACTACCTTGGTGGGAAGGTAACAGTGTTGCGTGTCTAAGTCTCACTGGCCACGTGACCAGGGAAGATTGTCTTCGGACAAAACGCTGGCTCTATGGCTTGGAAATGGGGATGAGCACCGCCCCCTAGAGTCGAACACGACTGGACAAAAATTGTCAAGGGGAACCTTTACCTTTACCTAATAAGCCTTAAAGCTTAAGTAGTTTCTAGTATGCTCCTGACACATACCGATTACTCTGCACCATAGTCCAAAAACAAGTTTCCCAACACCCAGTGTAGGATCTGTGTGTGTGAACAGTGAAGTGCATATAACTAACCCACTGTGTTTAAAACTGTTTTAAGTTAACGATTAGGAAAAATAATATAATCAGTTTAGCAATAGAATATCATGACTAGGACAACAGGATCCTGAGCATTCAGAGGTTTTAAAAGTTCATTTGTTTGTTTCTGACATTTAAATACTACCCTTTTAGTGCCCAGTGCTATTATGGGTGGTGTACATATTAAAACAACAAAGTAACACAAGCACAGCATGAAACAAACAAAAACAGACTAAAATAAGCCAGACATTAAGCCCAGATAGCACAGCAAGTCCATGCAGCAATACAGGGGCAAGCAAATTCAGAAGAAGCTGCCACCAAAGGCCTCTTGAAAGTCTTCAACAGCCTCTTAAAATTACAGTGGAAGGGGGCCAGGCATAGCTCCATTAGGAGATGATTCTAGAGAGTTAGTGCCACCACCAAGAAGTCTTGACTTCTTGTCCAAGTTTTTCTGGCCTCCCTGGGCATGGCCCTTTAGAGGGGCCTGACCTGAGAGGATTTGGTGGCAAGGGTGGATGGCCATGGGGAGAGGCACTTGAACAGGTAACATGGCCCAAAACCATGCAGGGCTTTGTAAGTAAGTATCAGTATCTTGAACCTGAACTGAAACACAACCAGTAACTGGTGCAAGCAAGCCAGGACAGGGGAGGTGTGATCAAAACTCCTCACGCTTGCCGCTAGCCTAGCTGCTGCATTCTGGAGCCAGAAAGAATCTACAAATGTCCAGGATGTTGGATTACCTCATCTAGTTCCTCCATCTACAAGGGGACTGTGCCATTCCCCCTGCAGAACACTGTCAGTCCAAACAGACAAGCAGGATTTGACACAGACACTTGGCCAACTGTTGTCAGAAACTGTACTGAAAGCCTCACACTCTTTAACTAGACAGGGGACAGAGAGGGGACAGACTGTATTTGTCTTCAGTGTGGAAGGGATGGTCACTCTCGAATTGGCCTCCTCAGCCACACTAGACGCTGTTCCAAGTCCTCCATTCAGAGCACGTTGCCATAGTCTCTCGAGACTGAAGGACGCCTAATATTTAACTAGAAATCATGTTTCTTCCAAATGGTTTCTCTCCCCTCACTCTCTCGCCCACTTTCTTGCTGGTAGTGCTAGTAACTGAGTCATGGGTCTGGATCTGAAGCCTCACAGAGCCCTTTCAAACTGTCTAGTTCCCACTGATAATTGAGATCAATACAGATCAACACCACGTCTAGCCTTATATAAGGACCAGTTGCAGGTGCAGTGTGCAAACAGCCCATGCTAATCAGAGAGTAGTGAATAACCTGTCATTACCTCCTAAGCTGTTGCCATGGGCAGCGATGCACACCTTGCCAAAATAATGTTCCTGGTAGCAGTCCTTTCACTCAGTAATAACTTTGTCATAAGAATATAGGAAGCACTGTGCTGGCACAGACCAAAGTCCTCTCTAGTGAGGCATCAGGGAAGATCAGAAATGGGACAGCCGGGCAATTACACCCTCCTACTGTTGCTCCCCAGCAATTGGTTTCACAGACCGACTGTCTTTGCCACTGCAAAAAGTATATAGCCGTGCCCCCCTCAAAGGTCTTGAGGCTCCCTGTGTAGTGGGAAGCCATTGAGAGCCATGTGTCAGGGAGAAAGCCTTTGATTTCCAAAAAATTGTTGCTGCAGGTCAAGCAGTTATTTTTAGTTAGTTATGCTGCTAGCTTACAGCTACTGTGACAAAACCAGTATACCTTGTGTAGTGACACCATAATAGCATTATTATTATACTACTGGCACTTTTGTTTTCAACCATGACCCAGTTATCTCTAGCTTAAAATCTTCCCTTTTCACATGCATTCTGAACTGACATTCTCACTCAAACTGACCCTCACCCCCAAGATCTCTCCTGGTGTCAATGGAGCCTCAAGACCCCATCCATGTATTATTTGGACTGGCTTCATGTCTGTCCCTTTACACTTATTTGTACTGAACTCTATTCGCCATTCATTACATTACTTATTTACACAGCATGGAGTAACATTTGGTCATATCATGATGCAGAAGGGAGGAGAAAAGCAACATCTAATTAAACTCAAGTAATTTGGATGTTTTGTATGTTAAGATTGATCAGAGTCACTTTTGGAAGATTACATTGAGCCATGATAGGTGCTGAAGCCTGCTGGAACGCCAGTGTGTTCTGACTTGCATCGACAGGCCAGCCTTAACATCTTGTCCAAACTGAAGCAGGAGAAGGAGCAGAACAATTTTTCAAAATGTGGCTTCCAAATGGAAAGTGTTCTTATGACATTGGTTGTTTTAACCCCCTTTTGATGCTACTTAGCATGTACTTGGTGGATGGGGGTGGGGGAAGCTTCCTGCTCTCTCCCCCTCACCCTTTCTGTCCAGTATAGATGACCACCAAGGCCAAAGTCCTCTGCTTATTGTTCAGATGATACTCATGATGCGCACAACATATGACAAGCTCAGTTTCTTTTCCACTCATATTATTCTATAATTGCATGGCCCACTATTTACCTTTTGCCCTTATGAGAACGACACATGTTTACCTGCTCTCTGTGCTTTTAATGTTACCAGCACATAAGTGGGCCTGTCCCAAATCACTACATTTTCTTGGGTGAAAGATTTCAACAACACTTTTTCCAAAGTCCAAGTTTCCAGTGTATAGTATGTCACATCCAAGTCCATCTTTTAATATGCTTAATAATTTATTAAAAGGTTAATGAGACAGGACTCCTTTACTCACACCCTAATTAGGAATTATATATATATTTTAAAAGGAATTGTTAGAAAAGAGTCTTGTGACCTCTTAAAGACTAAAAAGTTTTATTTGGCACAAATTTCCATGGAGTCTAGTCCCAGATGCATCTAATGACAAGGGCTACAAGTGAGCTAGAGACCCTCAAAACTCATGCCAAATAATACTTCTTAATCCATAAAGTGGCACAAGACTCGCATTTTTGCTGCAGCAGGTTAAATGTTCTTACAATCCTCAAATACGGCAATACAGCTGAATTCATAGCAGCCTCTTCATTAATAAAGTGGGAAAGCTAGCTTCTCTTGGAAGAACTGCTGCTAAAAACATAAACTCAGAAGAGCTAATACTGCAGAGAATGCAAATGTTTTTCTTCCCGCTAACTGACATGTCATAGCAAGATACTCAGGGTGTGACCCCATGAGCATTTGGCCCACAGTTTGGTCTGGATTGGGGATAGTCTGTTTTTCTCCTTTCCTGGAGACCACATAATGCCTGTGTCATTTTGAACCAGTCTGCCCCAGTCAATGCCTACCCACACATCTTTGGGTCCCTGCCAGGGGCTACTGTTGGTGCAGGTGGGATTGCCCATTTTGGTTTGGCTCCAGTATGTGTGATCGCTGGGGTTGAACCAAAGTGCCTGACTGTCCCTTTGGAGAAGCTGCTTAATGACCTTGAGGAATGGGAAGTTTTCCATTTCTTTTTTATTGTTGTTAACGCCTTGACAATGCTTTGAAAGAAATGCAAAATATCTCCTCTCTTCCCTCCTCGGGCAAGCAGAAAGGAACCTCCCAATTTCTCAAATTCTTTAAGTGGCTTACACAAAACAGGGTGGAAGAGGCAGGAGGGGTTTGCTGCTGTCGTGGTTTCATTTCATTTTAAAGAGAAAGATCTATCTAGATTGTGCTAAACAGGGTCACTGGGGTTGCCATCTGGTCTATCCTTGCATATGGATGCAAGGACCGCCCCAAATGACACATCACCCTGTTTAGCACAATCGAGACTGATCCAGGCAAGCATAATTGGACTATCGAGTCATGCCATCAGTCCCAAAGAGAGAAGGGAAACGGGTCAGACTTGATCATTGAGGGACACAGAGGGGAATGAGGAGGGTAAGCCCTTGCGGTGGTGCCTCAGAGAAGCTCGAGAGAATCAGAGCAAGACAAAGGAATGGAAAATAATGTCTCTGTCTTCATTCTTGGAACCTGCCCCCACTGAAAGATGAAATAAAGGACTGAGTGAAATTATTATGTGGCACTATATAATCAGGCACCTCATCCCCAGAGCTGTACACAATAAGACATTCACTTAAAAAATATAAGAGCGAGGGAAAAGTCTCTATCTTTCTAGAAAGAAGATAAACCCTCAAAACAGTTTAAAGGAAGAGAAATGGAAAGCAGCCAGGCAGCTTCACAGGTTCCTGCTCGCAAGAAAGTGTGAATGGGGAGAGGAAGAACATTCTTTGTGTAAGGGATGCTGCTCAGCTGGCAGGCACTCTTAAGAGTTTAAAATTAAGGCAGAAGTAGATTTCCTCCCATTGACGAAGTGGAGGAGATAATCCATTTTGTTCTTGAATTCCATGGGAGGACAAAGACAGTTAAAGGAAAGAAGTGCAAAAATCAGCATAGTCTTCTTTAGTACACAATACTACATTCTTTACATTTTCAGTTTTAATTTTCTCCACATAAAATGTTGCAAATGGAACCATGTTCCCAAAAAGAAAAAAAATATGGCTGATTTTTTAAAATATACTTTCTCAAAGGCTCCTTAAATATGTATATTTCTAGATTAGCACAGTCAGGTTAAAGTCACCTTTCCCACTTTTTGGCTGAAGTAAGAAAAGTACTTACTGTAGTCCTCTCTCCATTTTATGTCTATATACCGTAACAACTATGGCAGTTTTTCTCAGACTGGTGGTCCACCGATTCATCAGTGGCTGGTCTGTGGAGAGCTGCCAGGCAAAAAGGAGATTTGTTTCCCGAAAAGTAACACTGATACACCATAGTGCCACAGGTGGTATGTTCCAGCACTCCGGGTGACATTGTGTTGCACAAAATGACAAAAGCATTGTGTGCATAGTGATGGTGTTTCCGGAGGCAACGCATGACCAGAAACTCAGCCAACACATCTCAGAAGCAGAGTTTCCTTGTGATAGATATACACACAGATGTTTCCACTAGCTGAGCCAATGTTATATATGGTGTGTGCTTTTTAAAATCAGCCTTAGGGCTGATATGGGGGCTGCATATTCCTTCTTCCTTTTAGAAACTGCTGTTGTGTTTTTAGATACAACAGAATGTTCTAAGATGATGATAATAATGATGATTATAATTCATAATAATAATTTTACCAAATGGGTAATTGATTCTTAAGGTGTAGCCTTGATCCTTTAGTCTGTCTCCCCTGAAGTACCAGGAATCCTGAGAAATAGGTATAGTAGTAATAACAGTGCTATAGTACTTTAACAGGATCAGAGACATGGCACATTGTCCTTGTGGCATTCTGAGTGATATGTTTAGTGATGTACCACTAAGCTGGAAAGATCTCTAGATTTCTCTTAACCTCAGAAAATGAGAAGTTGGTTGTGCGAGACTTCATGGCCAATACAGATCCCTAGCTAGGATGAACAGATCAAGGGGCTAATGCAAAACCAGCCTCTTTTTCCTACTGTGGAACAGAAATTAGAAAATTATATGTAAGAATAATGAATATACAGTAATAGCATGCTGAAACCATGCAAAATAGCAGTGAGAAGAGGATGCTTTGGGACCCTATCACTGCTCAATTATGATGGATTCAGCTTGTAAATATTTCAGTTACTGTACTTTAAAAAAATAAAGTTCCAATATTGGCTAAAAGCAGCACATACAGTACAGGCATCTCTCCATGTTATTGTTAGATGCTGTCCAGTTGCTTCTGACTTGTTACAATCCTATAAAATAAAGATAGCCAAAAAGGTTAACAGTGCTGCTCACATCTTGTACACTCAAGGTTATTGCTTCCTTTCCATATCATGTTAAACTTTCTTCTTCTATTTTTTCCTACCATTACTGGCTAAAATCCTACCGTTTTTCATATAAGATGAATGTAACTTCCTATAGCTAATGGGGACTAACAGATGATATGACACTGTGTGACCGGGATTGCAATCAAGATGCAATCCTTATAAGAACACTAATAGGGTGCCTGCCATTGATATTGCCATTGACCCATGTCTTCACATGATATGTTCAGATTTGTCATTTTTATTTTTAGTGAAAATTCAGATCAGTTTCCCCCACCTGTCATCTTTCTTTATTATCTGGTTTTCATATCTATACATATTAATCATGAATATGGTCTTAGGATAATCTTAGTCATGGTTTTCAGCAACACATCCTTACACTTAAGGTCTTTCCGAGTTTGCTCACAGCTCTCATTCTCTCGCAAGTTTTAGCCTTTTGATATATTGGCTGATTGAATCAAGGTGTTGAAAAACAACAGTTTTGATTTCTTCGTTGTCAACATTAAAGTTAATGTAATTCTTCTATAGCCATGATTTTTGTCTTCTTAATGTTCATCTGTAATCTTGCCTTCTCACTTTCTTCTTTAACATTTTTCAGTAGTCATCTCAAGTCATTGCTATATTTTGGCAGTAATATGGTGTCATCTGTGTATCTTAAATTATTGACATTTCTTCAATGCATTTTCACTCCTCTGAACGTAGTTCTGCTTTCTGTATATGTCCTGCATATGAACTGAACCGATACAGAAGAGAAAATGTGCCCTTGCGTCATACTTTTTCTATTTACATACCAGTGGTATAGTTAGATCCAGGGTTTGTAGGGACTGAGCTCCAGTAGTTCAGAGTAGCAGAGACAATGACATCATCTGCCCCTGCACAAACTATCCAGTCTCTTCAAACCTTAGTGCAAATCTCACAGTAACTGGGAGAGAAGTAAGAGAACAGCTATCCCTTTTCTAATGCAAAGTATTTGAGGGTCATTTTGCCTTGAATGAGCAATTATTAGCCGTTCATTTTAATAAAGTTCTGTTTCACATTTGTTGATACAGATTGATCTTAGCAGCCTGCATTTTGGATTCTCTTTGGGGATGGGCTTTCTGTGGGGACTGTCAAGATGAGCACCTGTACTTCCAAATTTATTACTACATCACTGTTGGAAGCCACTGTATACTTTTCTATATTCTGTCCTAACAGTACCTCTTGTCCAGAGTATCAGTTATACATCAGAACAATTAAATGTTTTGGTATACCCATGTGTTTTAGAAAGATTCATGATCTGCACAAAGTCCTTTCTGCAATCTATGACAGATGGGCAGATCTCTTCTTTGTTATGTTCCAGCAGCCAATGTGTATTTGCAATATGAGCTCTAGTACCTTCCCTGTTCTAAATCCATCTTAAATAACTGGCACTAAAGCAAATGGAAAAGAAAAGAAACCAATGTGTGCTGCTTATATCACCTCACAGCACTTAAAGCACTCTCTGGGTGGTCTACATTTATAATTTAATTATACAGGCTACACATTGCTCCCCCCCCCCCCAGCCAGCTGAGTATTCAATTTACCAGCCTCTGAAGGATATACAGTAAAGCTGAGTCAACTGCATGGGAGCCAGCTGAATGGGATTGTGGGTAGTGCAATTTAACCACTGCACCACAAGGCTCCCTCCAACACCAATTGTTTCATATATGGCATTTATTATTCATTCATTAGAAATAATGACCCACCCACAACTCACCCTTGAATTAAAAAACAACAACAAGAAAATAACTCCTGGGGCAAAGGCAAACCAAACTCAATTTAAAACACATGGATCCACAAGTGTATCAAAGGGAAAGGATGTTAGTAAAGACCTCCTTGAAAAGCTCAGCTTTTGCACATTTCCTGAAGGTCGGAAGGCAGGGAGCCTGGGAAACATCAGCAGGCAATGCATTCCATAGTGGTGTGGCCACCTCCAAGGAAGCCTGGCTCTTAGTGGTAGTTTTCTAGGCCTCTCTAGGTTTGACTACTTGCACTTGCAAAGCCTGGATAGAGTGGATCACCTGTCTTAAGAAGAGACACTCTGACAAGGAATGAGATCCCAAACTGTGAAGAGCTTTGTGAGTTAACACTAGCACTTTGAACACATAGCCAAAGAAGGTGAGCCAGGACTGGGGAGATGCGGTCATACCTCCTCGCTCCAAATACTAACCTAACTGTTGCATTTTGCATCTGCGGAAGCTTTCATGTCACCTTCAAAGGCAGCCCATGGAGAAAGCATTATAGTAATTGATTCTAGCAATTACCCATGCATGGACCAGTATGATTAGGGAGTTCCTGTCCAGCAGGGGCTGCAACTGTGCAACCTGCTGAAGATGAAAAAAGGCAGACCTGGCCAGGGCTGAGATTTGCTTCTATATGGAGCGAGCCAGAACCAGAAGCACTCCAAAGTGGTAAAAGTCTTTCTTGTAAAATCTTGATCATCACGGTGCTTGCATGTGAAATTAATATTTCTAGAATCCTCTAGAGCAGCCTTTCTCAATAGATGCCATATGCCCCCCCCCCGGGGAGATGGGCGGGCACATTTGAAGAAGGCCACAAACTGGAAACAATTCTTCTCGCACCACTTTATAAGGTTTGTTATGCAAATTATACAATCCTGATTCAGCCTATATATCTTTCATGTTCTGTTTATGGCCATGTCCAAAAAAAGGTTGAGAATACTGGAACTGCTCTGGATCAGTGGTTCCCAACCTTGGGTCCCCAGATGTTCTTGAACTACAAGTCCCAAAAATCCTAGCCAACAAAACTAATGGTGAAGGCTTCTGGGAATTTTAGTCCAAATCTGGAAACCCAAGGTTGGGAACCAATGCTCTAGTCTAGACTATAGGTTCTTAACCTGTGATCTGTGGTTCTCTGTGGGTGGGCACTATATTCTCACAGGGGGTCCATGAAGTCTTGAAGAAGTATTATCATCTTTTACAGTTAAACTAGAATGAAAGAATGAAAAAAGCAAGCAAGAAAAAGAAATGTAGAACAAAATTTTAATTTCTCTTGTTTGTTTTTGTAAAACTTGGCTTTTCTAACTTATCGCTTCCCTTAAAAACAAACAAAAGTAAAAAATCGGTTATGAAAATAACTGATAGCAAATAACTGCTATTTCTGCACACTCTTCTGATATTTCTGAACATGCAAGTGAAGGACGCTGAGTGGTTGAAAGACATCATATTACATTTCATGCTACTGCACAGAAAGTCAGAAGCCACGGGAAGAGAGAGTTGAAGTCAGTGTGAGTGTGAGTGTGAGTGTATATTTGGACAGACTTCATGATCATGTTTCTTCTTTGATTTCTATTAATAAAACTGTTTGGTTATTGTTGGATAAAGTGACTTTTTTACATTATTGAAGTGAATTTCATAACAATACATTTTGGTTCAGCCTCAACGAACTATATTATGTTGATGAGGGTGCATCCTGTTCAAAGCAAAACGAAGCTTTTTCCAGTCATCTTAAAAAGTGTTGCCATTATAGCAAGGAATAGCTTTACGTGTACAGGTCCCAAAGACAAACAACTACCACAGTGTGTATTGTTTTACAAGATACTGTCCATCATGGCCATGAAACCATCAAAACTGTGAAGATATATTGATGCTAAAGAACATGCCACAAAGAGCATCCTTTTTTTCAAAAGTAAGGAGCATTAGTTTGAAGAAAATAGGAAAATGGTAAAAGAAAGACTGATTGTAACCATGAAAATGCAATGAGGGTCTCACTTGAAGTTTCTCAACTAATAGCAAAAACTGGAAAACCACACACAATAACTGAATAACTTATCTTACCAGCTGAGGAAAACATGGTTTCTGCATTGATCAGTGAGAAAGCTGCCAAAGACCTTTCATAGAATCATAGCATCACAGAAAAGTGAAGCTGGAAGGAGCCTACAAGGCCATCAAGTCCAACCCCCTGCTCAATGCAGGGATACAATCAAAGCATATATTCCAAGTGATTACAGTGGTGCCTCGCATAGCGACATTAATCCGTGCAGCAAAAATAGCTGCTAAGCGATTTCGTCACTATGCGATTTTAAAAAGCCCATAGAAACGCATTAAAACCTGTTTAATGCGTTCCTATGGGCAAAAAACTGACCTTAAAGTGAAGATCCTCCATACGGCGGCCATTTCTGCTGCCTCTTAAGTGAGGAATCCATCCCTAAACACAGCAGGCGGCCATTTTTTTTACCTGGTGGCAATTTTGGAACTGCTGACCAGCTGTTAAAAAATCATCGCTTTGCGATGATCGGTAAGTGAAACAGGGGACCAATCATCGCAAAGCGAAAAAACCCCATTTAAAACATCGCAATATGATCGCTTTTGTGATCGCAAAATCTTCATCGCTATGCGGTTTTGTCGCTAAACGGAGCGCCCGTTAAGCGAGGCACCACTGTATCTAAGTTTTTCTTGTATGCCTCCAGTGTTGGAGTACTCACTGTGATGTACACCCCGTGTCCCTGTTTGTTTCTCTCGACTCAAGGCTCCACGCTGCCAGCATTTCTTCTTTCTCTCTCTGCCACCAGTGGATTTCTTTTATCTGCACTGTAAAGAACTTTACTCTGAGACTTGCTGCCAACAACAGAACTTGTTTTATTAAAGGGTATAAAAGGGTAACTCAGAATTACAGATGGTCTTTATTCATTTTCATTAAATCACAATCATTGAAATATTATATTTTATGTTCCACACTAGAGCACTTCTTGTTTACTTATTTTCAATTTAACCAGTTTATAAGTAACAATTCTCTCTCTATCTCTTACTATCTCTCTCTCTCTTAGCAAACCTCACTCCTTCCTCTCTCTAACTCTCCAACTGACTAACTGACAAAACTCTGCCTCTGCCTCTCCTGTCCTTTCATTGGCTTATGCACATGAGATTCCGCTGTGATTGACAGGAGCAACTTGGGCATCTGTTACACTAATCAACTCCTGAGGTAGCTGGTTCCACTGTCGTACTGTTCTAACAGTTAGGACGTTTTTCCCTATATTCAACCAAAATCTGGCTTCCTTTAACTTGAGCCCATTGTTGCGTGTCCTGCACTCTGGGATGATCGAGAACAGATCTTGCCCCTTCTCTGTATGACAGCCTTTCAAATATTTGAAAAGTGTTTTCATATCACCCCTCAGTCTTCTTTTCTTAAGGCTAAACATGCCCAATTCTTTCAGCCTTTCCTCATGAGGTTTGGTTCCCAGCCCCCTGATCATCCTTGTTGCCCTCCTCTAAATTTGTTCCAGTTATCATCCTTCTTGAATTGTGGTGACACAATACTAAGGTGAGGCCTAACCAGTAATGAATAGAGAGGGACTAGCACTTCGCGGGATTTGGAAACTATACTTCTATTAATGCAGCCTAAAATAGCATTTGCCTTTTTTGTAGCCACGTCATACTTAGCTTGTGATCTACGACAATTCCAAGATCCTTCTCGCTCATAGTTTTGCTGAGCCAGGTATCCCCCATCTTGTAACTGTGCAATTGTATTTTTTTTCCCTGAGGTGCAGTACTTTGCACTTATCCCTGTTAAATTTAATTCTGTTGCTTTCGGCCCAGTGTTCCATCCTGTCAAGGTCATTTTGAATTTTGTTTCTGTCTTCTAGGTTATTAGCTATTGTGCCCAATTTGGTATCCTCTGCAAATTTGACAAGCCTTCCCTGCACTCCCTCAACCAAGTCATTAATAAAAATATTGAAGAGCACCAGGTCCACGACTGAGCCTCGGGTTACCCCACTTGATACCTCCTCCCAGTTAGAGAAGGACCCATTAATCATCACCCTCTGAGTACAATTCTGTAGCCAATTGTGTATCCACCTGACACTTGATATATCCAACCCACACCTAGTTAACTTGCTAATCAGGACATCATGAGGCACTTTGTCAAAAGCTTTGCTGAAGTCAAGATATACTATGTCTATCAGGGAGGTGACCTGATCAAAAAACAAGATCAAATCCTTAAGGAATACCAAATACAGTGGTGCCTCGCATTACGATGTTAATTCGTTCCAGTGAAATCGCTGTACAACGGAAACATCGTAAAGCGAAATTAAAAAGCCTATAGAAACGCATTAAAACCCGATTAATGCATTCCTATGGGCTTGAAACTCACCGTCCAGCGAAGATCCTCCATAGCGCGGCCATTTTCGCTGCCCGTGCAGTGAGGAATCTATCCCAGAAAACAGCAGGCGACCATTTTTTTAACCCAGCGGCCATTTTGAAACCACCGATCAGCTGTAGGAAAATCGTCATTTTGCGAGAATCGGTTCCCGAAGCAGGGAACCAATCATCGCAAAGCGAAATTCCCCCATAGGAAACATCGTTTTGCGATTGCTTCTGCGATCGCAAAAACTTCATCGTTATGCGATTTCATCGTAAAACGGAGCTCTCGTCTTGCGAGGCACCACTGTACAGTGGTGCTTCGCTTGACAATGTTAATTTGTTCCAGCAAAATCGCTGTAGAGCGAAAACATTGTCAAATGAAACGAAAAAACCCATTGAAACGTATTGAAAACTGTTCAGTGTGTTCCAATGGGCTGAATACCTGCTCGTCCAGCGAAGATCCTCCATACGGTGGCCATTATCGGTGCCTGTAAAGCGAGGAATCCATCCTAGAATACAGCGGGGGGCCATTTTCTCCAGCCGGTGGCCATTTTGAAACCCAATGATCAGCTGTTTGTTGATCGTTGTAAAGCCAAAATCGGTTCCCGAAGCAGGGAACCAATCATCGCTAAGCTAAATTCCCCCATTTAAACCATCGTTTTGCGATCGCAAAAGCGACCGCAAAAACGCCAACGTAATACGGATTAATCGTAGAGCAGGGTAATCGTCCAGCGGGGCATGACTGTACCTTAATACCTTTGTCAAATGACACAGTTAAGAAATAAATCGACAGTTTTTCAGCCAATATCAAGGAACAATTATTAGAAAGAATTCATATATCCCCCTACTTTGCATTGGAGTTGGACAACAGCACAGACATTACAAACCAATTGAGCTTACTATGCTACATTAGATATGAGCACAAGATAAATTTTTTTGAAGACATACTGTTCATCTCCTCATTGGCACACACTACAGCTGAAGAAGTATTTAACAGCTTAACCAAATTTATAACATCTCATGATATGGATTGTTTAAATGCGTTGGAATTAGCACAGATGGGGCACAAGAAGTGTCTGGAAAACTTACTGGATTTGTAGCATAGATTAAGGAAATCATATCGTCGGCGACTTGGTACCATTGCTGCATAAACAGGGAATTATTTTTGGGAATTGAAAGATGAGATAAGGGTATTCCTCATGAAGATGCCATTTCACCTTAGCAATCATCTGACAGTTTTTTCCCGGTTAGTCAAATTATCGTATCTGTCAGATATCTTCACCTATGTAAATATGCTCAACTTAAATCTTCAAGGAGAATAGGTTACAGTTTTTCTAGCTGAAGACAACATCGAAGCAATGATCAAAAAGTTGGAATTGTGGCGTTATCACCTATTAAACCAAAATTATAATACATTTCCAAACCTCACAATTTTTCTTAATCCTACTGACTAAGAGTTGTCTGAAGAGGACACATCACTTTTCACATGACATTTGGAAGATTTGCAGCATAGTTGCCATGAATATTTTCCAGTTCCTGATGCAATCAAACACTGGATTAGTGATCCATTTTCAGTTAATGTGTATGAACTGGAGGGGTTCAAAGCAGAGGAAGACAAGCTCATAGAAATATGCACGGATGGTGCTTTGACATTGTAGTTCAAGGAAAAGTCCCTTCAAAATTTCTGGGCTCACCCACAAGCAGATTTTCTGGAGTTATTGAAGAGGGTTATGAAAGAATTGATGCCTTTTATGATGGCATGCTTGTGTAAAAAATCATTGTTGCCACAATTTATAGACAGAATTGTACATTTGTCAATTCCAAATTTTATTTAAGTATCTTCACTGAATATTTGCACTGTGTTTTGCAGAAATTATATCTCTGTGGAACTTTTTGCATATAGTTTTAGGTCATCCATGTATAAGAGATGATTGTTTTTTTTTTTCCTTTTTGTTCTGAATTATGGTAGCCCAGTGCAATTTTATTTAAAATTATTGACATGGGGATTAGAGAGATTTAACATCAGTGGTGACAAAGAATCCCCTTGAAATATTCCTTTTTTGATGCTAATGTCCCTAATTTATTTGCCATAGGCCAAGGGTCTCCAAACTATGGCCCATGGGCCACATGTGGCCCACCTTGCCTTTTTATCCAGGCCGGCAAACATTGCAGGCTCAGCTCCTCAGGCTCAGGTCCATTTTCTTCAGCCCGTGCATGCAGGTGGACACATGTTTCTTCGGCCCTCAAAAATGTGGAAAATATAGGATGTAGCCCTCACACTGAGAAGTTTGGAAACCCCTACCATAGGCCATTAGGACAGTTTTCAATTTTGGCAGGTGTTAATCCAGCTGTGCGGCAATGAATCAAATGCCTTTTAATAGTCTGTCCAGGCCATGTTAAGATTTGTTTTTCATCTTTTTTCACTCTTGAGTATCATTTTATTAATAAGCAGCTGATCTTTTGTGCCTCTTGACTTTTTAAAGTTCCCTTTCTGTTCAGTTGGGTATAGGGAGACCCCAATTGTGCTTTAAGTTGCTAATGTCTAAATGTAATTTGTTATTTTTCTTTCTAGACAAATTTTCCATTTTGGAGTGCCAGGCCTTTCCCCCCCAGCTTGTAACCAAGTTCCATGGTTATTATGGTAGCTGTGCTATAAATAAGCTGGTTTGTATTCTTTAAAGTATTTGTTGGGATTGTTCTGATGCTTACATCATTCAGTAGATCTTTTACTGAATTACTTTGTAGTTGGTGCAAAGTGGCGAGTCTTTCTGTTTTCTGGTTAATATGGATTACTATTTTTCCCCTCAGTGATGTCTACTGTTCTGTCAATTCATAATTTCTGGGTTGTTCCATAAGTTGTTCCTATATTGATACATTTTCTTCCACTATTGTGCCTACTTCTACACTCTATTTGTCTTCCATACTATGGTCATTATTCTGTGTCAATTTTTCTTTTCTAGTTCTTGCAATTCCAGTTCTGAAAACACTTTACTCTGGATGATAAACCTTCTCTGGCCCATTAATTGTTGTTCGGTTATGTCACTACTCGAGTGTCTCCTTTTCCAAATTTCCATCATTCTTTTTTTGACAACCATGGGCTGTTGGGTTTGCCTCATAATAACATTTCATAATTTTTCAATTTTCAGTGAGAGTCCAGGTTTTGCATTTATGTTGTCTCAGTAGCTTTGCAGCAGCCTGTCCTGGTTCCTCAACAGGGTCTGCGGCTGTTATTGTTGTTGTTGTTGTTGTTTTAAATTTGCATGGAATCATTCCAATAAAATACAGTGGTGCCCCGCATAGCGAGGTTAATCCGTTCCGGATTAACCCTCGCTATGCGAAATCGTCGCTAAACGGGTAGGGGAAATGTATTGAAACGCATTAAACTTAGTTTAATGTGTTCCAATACCTTTCTTACTTACCCGTTCAGCGAGGATTCCAATTGCCGGCAGCCATTTTCGCACCTTCGCTAAGCGAGGGCAGGGCGCGAAAACGGCTGCCGGCAGCCATTTCCAGGCTTCTGGTGGCCATTTTGGAATCGCCGATCAGCTGTTCGGCGGCTCCAAAATGGCCGCCGCAATACCCGATCTTCGCAATGCGGGTTTTCCCCATTGCGACGATCGGGTATGTTTCCGTATAGCGATCCCGAAAAAGGGATCGCTATACGGAAACATCGCTATACGGTGCACTCGTTAAGCGAGGCACCACTGTAGTATAATAGGAGTGTGTGCATTAACAGATTAATTTATTTCTCTTTTCTCTCCAAATCTGAAGACCCTTCACAAGAACTTTTAAATATTTAATGCACTTTAGGGTTTTAAACCTTGAGTTAAGTCTTGGTGGCCTGGGGCAACAAAAGACATTTAAAGGAGGTCGGTGGTAAAGAAAAGGTTAAGAACCATTGCTCTAGATCCATATTGATTTTCATATAGTTACTGTGGTCTGTGATACCTCCTTTGTTTAGGATTTAATGTATAGTGAATATTTCTAATCTGCAGATGATTGTTTTCCTCTCCACATTTGTTGAGATATTTTTTGCCAGGACTTAGATAGACATTAAGATCTGTAGCGTGAAAAAACTCAATTTGTATACTATATACCCCTAGTGATTTATTTCTTTGAAGTCCTTTGAGAGTACCTTTCACTTTACTTTCTAAAACTGCAGATTCTTCATCAAAAGAGGCATCCTTGCATCTCTCTGTATAGTTCTTCAGTGTATTGTTTCCATATTGCTTTGATCAGATAATATATTTTCCTGTTTACCTTTCAGTATCTCTAACCTAGGTTTAAATTTCCCTTTGATTTCTTAGATCTTAAGGGACAGATCATTCCCTGCCCCCTCTCAGTTCTCTTTTACTTTTTCACAAAGATAATTACCGTATAATACCTCTCTTTTTCCCTGTGTGGAAGTTACTGAAAAAGTGTATTTAGGATTTTGAGTGTCTGTATTTCTGTCGACTTTCAATTCTGCTTCTCTGTCATGAACCATTGTAAACATTTTGTCAGCCATCCACTAAGGCTTTTTTTCCCCTTCAGCCTGAGTGACTCTCCCCATGGATTTACCTATTTTGAAGAGTCAGGTCATAGACATCAAAAACAGCCACAAACACTGTGTTCCTTAGAAGGGAAAGAAAGAAAAAAAAAGAGAGAAAGAAAAAATAATATTTTCTTTTCTTGTGGAACAATGTCTTATTTTTGATTCCCACATTCCCTTTTTGAATACATAGATAATTCAAGCAGTCAGCCTCAGGAGAACAAACGGCATTGGGAGGGGGGGGAATTTGCCTCCTGAGTTGCAGCAGGGAGAGGCTTTCCCCTTAGGGTTATAGCAGGAGAACATCCTTGCCTGTGGTTCTGATTGCTATCAGCCCTCCTCCTTCCGTGGATTCTGTTTCCATTTTTACAATGCATATGTTGAAAGCAAAGGTGCAGTGCATTTGCTCTAGGCTGACCCCTTACTCTCTGCCTCTTTCTGTGGATTCTCTTTATGCATTTAATTACTTGGAAGGCTGGATGGAAAGAGAAAATTTGAGAAGAAAAGCACAAGCCAGTAAAGGAACACACTTGCTCCCAAGCTGCAGGCGTGTCTGAATGCCAGCAGGGACACCTCACCCACTCAGCCACCTACACATAACCTGAAATACGGACACAGTGAATATCAATCACAGTACATAACACTCCATACAATATGCTCCTGCACACTCATCCTTCTGCTTACTTTCTCAGCATGCACGCACACACATGCACAAAGACACGCAGAAGGAGAGACAATTCTCATACCTTTAAACATAAGCTTTGCAAAAAAAAATTTTTCCTTATGCAGTCTCAGGAACATTTTCTCATCAACAAATCCATGCCATCTTGCTAACAGTTGTCACTGTTTGCACCAGGTGTGGGTGAGCTTTTAAACATAGCGATCCAATTTTATTACAATTTTCTGAGGTTACTAAGGCAGGATTGCAGCAAAACAGCTCCATGGAGACAAGACGTGAGCTTTAAATTGCCTTAACCCAGCATTTTATTGGGGTATCAGTCCCAGCTAAGGCTTGCCACTTACTATGAGTAAATCTGCCATGCAAAATACTGAGTTGGGCTACAAACTGCAGTCTAATGGAGGCAGATCCTTAGAGTACCCCTCCTGTCATTTCAGTGTGGACAAGCTGTTTGCAGGGATGTTGGCAAGTCTTTGGTCCAAGTCCGAAGTCTGATTGTGAGTCTTTGGCTCCAAGTCCCAAGTCCCTATTAAAAACAAGCCTTTCCCCCATAGAATACGGGGGGGGGGGGGGGAGTGGGTCCCGAGTCACGGGTCAAGTCTGAGTCATTAAAAAACCTAAGTCAAGTCCAAGTCAAGTCACTGGTGTGACTCAAGTCTGACTTGGCAGTGAGTTCCTTGACTTGAGTCCCCATCCCTGGCTATTTGCACATGCCACAGGCAGGGGTCCTCCACTTCTTCTATTGAAATGCATCCCATGGAATTCCCACAATGCCAGTGCAAAAGCTGGTTGCCTAAAACGTAAAAAAACAAACAAAAAAAACCACACACACACACAGATCAAATGCCTGCAATCTCGTCATGCTGGCTAGGTGATTCTAGGAGGTGTAGTTAAACAAAACAAAACAAAACAAAACAAAAAAACTTCCAGGCTCTATTCCAAACCAGTATTACAGAGGGGCATCAGCAAATCTCATGCTAGGTTTGTTGGTGCCTCTGAAAATAATCCCTAAGCATTTACTCTTGGAAACATGTGAGAAAGCCAGTGGTATGCAGTGGAGAGTGCGTTGGACTGGGACTCAGGAGACCCCTGTTCAAATCCCTGCCCAGCCATGGAAACTCATGGGTGTGTGTGTGTGGCACTGGTAAAACCATCCCTTAGATATCTCACCTAGTTTGGAAATCCTAGTAGGATTGCCAGATGTGGGAATCAATGACACACAACACGGGCACACACCCCTTGTGTGTTCAGGATAACAAAGTGCATACACACAAGAAAGTCATTGGATTATGAATCACAATATTAATACAAATGTATACTGTACTACGTTGTATTAACACCATGTAATAACTTTTAAAAAAACTACTTTGAGCCTGAGGAATATGTTACTTAGATTAAGTGCTGAAATGTATATTAAAAAAAAAAACTGAGCAAGGAACATAAGGAACAAGCCACTGATTTTCTCTACCTGTTTACATCTGACGTGAGGTGCTATTGCTGGTAGTTCCATAGTTTTAACACAACAGGTTTATGTTTTCTGGTATTATAAATATGTTTCATCAAATGCTTGGAAAGTACTATTTCTTCTAGTACAGTCATTCTCATCCTTTTTTGGGCCATGGCCATGAACACAATATGAAAGAAATATAAGCCAAATCAGGATTGTATAAATTGACTTATAAATTATGTTATAAGGTAGCATGTGGAGATGTTTTTTTTTCCATTCTGTGCCCCCCTTCAGATGTGCCAAGGCCTCCCTAGTACACATATACAATAAACATATACATATTCCATGCCCCCCCCGACGGAGGCAGGCAGAGAGGCACATGGACTTCATTCCTAACAGATACCTGCAACAATCAGATTTCTGTGAAGTCAGTCATATGCTCTTTGCCTGTCATTGTCCTTCCAGGGTAGATCTGAGGAAGGAGCAGCTTCCAGGATGATCTTTTTGATAAGTTATGTATTTTGTTGTTTATCCAGAAGTATAATATCCGGTTCACCAAAAACAACTTGCTCATCCCAGTATCAGAGCCTACCCTGTCCCACAATCCTTCTCTGTTGCATATTAATCTTGAGCTATGCCAGATGCATTATCGGCTACCACAGCAAATGCAGTCCTTTCCAGAACCTGAGGTTACTTCAGTTTTCAAAATGTTCAAAGTATGTTATAGCATGTTATAAACCGAGGTTTCTTCAGGTTTGTGATAGAGGAATTCCCACAGTCTAATATCCTGCCCTGTTATATCTTAGGTTTTTTTTTTTTTTTGGAACTAGGGTTTAGTTATTGTTTTAAGGCAGGCTTTAAGTCCAACTTTTTGAATGAGAGAGGTAAATATATGTTTAGTACTCAAACTAAACATATGCAAACATGCATTGGACTAGGTGCACATCAAATTTCAGCTTTCCATCTGTGTTGTTTGTTTGTTTTTGGTTAATCTTGTGCCATTAAGTCAGTTCTGACTTATGGCAAGTCAGCAATCCATTTCAGGATTTTCTAGGTAGAAGATATTCAGAAGTGGTTTACTCTTGCCTTCTTCTGGGGGTGTTTCTGGGACTGGGCAACTTCCCCAAGGCCACGCAGGCTGACGGCATTCACAAGAGGTGAAACAAGCCCCTAACCCCTGGCTCTGCTGCCAGATACCTAACTCACTGAGCTATCTAGCTAGTTCTATCTGCTTTAGTAGTGCTTTAAAGATTTCGTATGCCTAAGGTTCTCCTTCTTTCCCTCCATTAACAAGCCAAACATGCAAGAGACACATTAAAGTATTCATTATCCCGAGAAGCCAGATCCTCATTTTTTTCCCAGTGTAGTCCAGTAACCACAAGGAAAAAGCACATCCGTTTCTCCAAGAGTCCTGAAACAAACAAATTTGATTTTTATTCATAGTCCTTCCACAGTGCATAGCAGTGATGAAACTCAACCTTTCCCATCAAGAAGCTTTTTTCAGTATACTGTAATTCCTATCACCATAGCAACCAGTATCCAGCCATATAGGGGACTCATCAGGAGATCGGAGGGCACCCTTCCCCCAGTTTTGAAAGAATATATCGTTGAACGTCTGTCCATGCTGTTGTTTGTTTAGAAGTTTTTGTGCTGAAGGGAAGCGAGTTAGGTCTCTGTGGCAAATGCTGGGGTTGTGGGAGAGCACTGGAATGATGTAAAACAGCCCTAGTGAAACAGGATAGTGTGGGGAAACCTGTAATGAGATAGTCACATTATGCATTTTGAGTGACTAAACATTTTGAAGGGAAGGGACATGTGGCTATATTCAAGGTCACTCACAAATTAATGATAATGTGGAGTTATGATTTGATCACTAGGGTATGTAACACAAATAAGATATTCAGATATAGTCACAAGTATGCTGATAGTTGTATATTCTTTGTGTATCCTGCACTTCCTGCAAGGAGGTCACAGCTTGACAGCACTCTGGATAATAGATTACTCTAAGAATTGTGGTATGTCCTAAGAGATAAAATCATACTGAATGCACACCTTGTAGTGAATGCACATTCACACCGCATGTATACTTGTTCCACAGGCTAAGAAAATCTAGCTTTATTCAGATGTGCTCATGTAAAATCTTCTTCTTCCACTTACCCAGCAGCATTCCAGACATTATGAGTTTAGTATGAGGGACTATATGGGACTCCATAACTGCCTTGCAGCTATATAGAGATTTGAACCTGGGTTTTCCATGACCAAGCTGTTATCTGATATGCTGTCAGAGCACATGTATGAACTCACACATATTCTGAGACAGACCTGTAATTGTGTCTCTTAACACAGATTGGGCTGAGTAAGGGTGAAACTACATTGGAAAGGCTGCAATTTAATTTGCAGCCTGTATTACATCTAAAATTGTGAACAGTGCTGACATCGGGGCTGCAAATTGATTCAGGAGTGCATTGTTCATGCTGGTTGCGATGCAAGTTGCGTTCCAGCCTTCCATCCCTCCCTTCCTCTGGTCTCGCCTCTGCAAAACCTTTAATGGTTTGAACTGAATCTGCTTTCTCATTTAAAACTTCAGACTACATTTCTGAAAAACTTTTCTATAGAAAAATAACATGGAACATGGTCTACTTCACATCAAAAGTCTGAACAGTAATTTTGCGAAATACATCATGATTCACACATCAGAATGATTCCATAACAAAGGACCACCACTTCTCATCACTTATCAGTTACTCCTTTCCCTTACTTTTAAGTAACACATGCAGGAATCACTCTGAGTTCTGAATCATTATGCATTTTGCAAAGTTACTGTTCAAGCTTTTAATGTTCTATAAATCAAAATTTCAGCAAGTGAACTGACTGAACTGACAAGACATAATAAGCATTGAATTAGTACCATATTCCTTTAGTACAGTACTATGCAGTGCACAAGGAGAAATATATGTGTGTGTGTGTGTGTGTGTGTGTGAATTTCCCCCCCATTGGAATGCATTGACAGCTGTCAAACCTACAGTTCAATCATTTCAATGGGGGGGAGGAGAAAAAATTCACCAAAAATTAACGAAGACTTAGAACAAAGCCAAATTAAGTTTGCAAAGGTTTTACAAGGTGCACTAACGATTCCAAGCATTTTAAACAGTTTTTGAACATTTTAAGACACTTTAAAAATAGCGAAAACGGACATTGCTAAGCGAAACAGGGGGACCCAAACTGTCATCGTTATGCGAGGCATGGTCCCGATCATCGCTATGCAAAATTTCCCCATTGGAAACATTGCTAAACGGAGCGCAAGATCGCTCCTAAAACCTCATCACTAAGCGAATACATCGTTAAACGAGGCAATCGCTAAGTGAGGCACCACTGTATTAAAAATACAATTTACAAATTGCATTGCAATTTTAGTCCTTATCAGTGCCAAGGGAAGGCAAGCAAAAGAAGTAGGGTTTCCTCCCACACTATGCACCACTCTGTGCATCATTAGGGAGGTCATCTGGACACACCCAACAATGCCCCTTAATGACCATTATAGGTAATCACACAAGTCAAAAGCAAGACAAAATAATGACACTGGAAATGTCCCCACTCCCCTGTCATCAAAAGTCCTGCGGGCCAAACATACTTATGTCAGAAGATTAGATCTGCTTTTGACTGATGTGAACATTGTGTAGTCAACAAAATAAATATAGAAAACAATGGTGAACAATATGGTGCATGCAGCAGGACAAATGCTCATCTAGTCACTTTGCCTGAGTGAAAAATTCTTGAATCAGTTGTAATGAATTAAAGTGGTTTAAGAAACTAGATAAAAATACACATTGTTCAAATTTGCTGGCCACTAAGCAAGTTTGCACGAGATAGTATAGGTTTAACATCACTACAAAAAAGACAAGAAAGTGGCTGAAAGCTCTACTGTTAGTTTCTTTTTTTTTTTGGCAGTGGATGATGCGCAGTTGATAGGGGAGGGAACTTTTGAACAAAAATGATTTCAGGTGTGTGCAAAACATGGCTTGTGGGCTGCATGATGCCTACTCCTGATGGAAACCCAGCACCAGAGTGAATAATATGGCAACCTCATGCTTTTAAAATAAGATTACTGGGGTATTTTGCTAAGAAAGTGAAAACAAAACCCTCCCCCTTGTGTGCTGTACTGATTTGTTCCATTCCATTTGTACCCCACCCATCTAGATTTGGGAATCTACTCTGGGCAGTTTATAGAATATAAAGATAAAAACAGCATTAAAGTACTCAAAGTTCAGTAAAACATCTTAATTCCACGGTTGATCTGCAAATCTATGTACATACAATGAACACATTACCTAAAAAATGCTAGATTTGAAGATTGTTTGGAGTTCACCTGTTCCTGAGTGGGTTCTGACCCGCTTGTAACCTGGCACAGGTGGCTAATCCTCCGTGATGTCTCTCTTCTGCCAAAGTACAGAAAAGTGTCAGCAAATAATAAAATGGTGCAGGGGGGCTGCCTGGCAGCTGAAGGAGGGTGCTTTGGTCCTAATCACTCTAGGTAGATAAAGACAGGATGGGAGGGGATGCTTTCTCAACAAGCTTTCCTGTCATCACCAGCTTTTCAGCAGGGAGGTGTTCATGCTTAATGTTTCACTGATTGCCTTCTCTGCATCCGGAGAGCAGATTCCATTGGATGAGATTATTTGGAGTTATGTTCCTTGTTCATTGCCATGTCTTGAAGGCTTACTTGATTATCTGACCAGGAAGGTCCTGTTCTGCAACTGCAGCAGCCATCAGCAGCCCCTCTTCCCAACAGGTTTCAACTTTAGCCAGCATTTCTGTGCAGTACCTGGATGTGCGCGCGCACACCCGCGTATAAAGAGGCCTTGCAAACCTTGTTGCTTAGAAACAAAAGTCCAGCCCTGCACCAAAGCAGCGATGAAAGAAATATAGATACAGAGACCCACAATGTTCACGGATTAAATTTGAGCTCCCTTGGATTTAAATGATTGTTGGATCTCCATCCACTCGCCTGCTCGCTTAACCTAATCGGGTACTGGAGCTGGCTGTGAAGACGTTGTCACAAAATGCTTCTCACATATCCCTCTGCTGCTGCTGGGAATGTCGATGTGGTTAAGGCACAAAAACACCAGGGGAGGCAGAGAGAGATATAATCAGGTTAGGAAATGGATTGGTGACCCAAGAAAAAACAAAATATTTGGCCCCATGTGTGAATGGCCCACCTCGTACCTGTTAGAAGTGACTGAGTGCAACTTGTATGGGGAAGAGAAGAAAGAGGACGTCCTTGGGTTTTCTAGGTTGTCCTTTATCTCTTCTGATTGTGCTGATCTTCCTCCAAATGTAGACTGCTATTCTTAGGGTTGATGATGTTATTTCTTTCCTTCTCACGCTTTGTTCTCCCCAAGGAATAGACATCTTGCCTTTGTCCCCAAGAGATGAAAAAGGCAGCCATGGCTCCTGACATTTCCAACTTACTTAACTAGGACTAGGACTTCTGTCACCTTTCCTATCACAAGTGTAGTTCTCTAATAGACACGAGCCTTTTTTGTGAACTTGATTCCTTTACAAAGGAGAAGTGTGCTCAAGTAATCATTCCAGGTCTCCAAGGGCTGAACCCACAAAAAGAACACTGCTGCTATATTGTGGCACACTTCATCTCCAATGATATACAGGCAATGAAGGAGGCTCAGACTCTCAGAGCTAAGAAACAAGTTCCTGGTTCCCAGTTCCTACAGCACCGTTATTACCATTCCCATAATTCTCTGGGAATACTCTTGATTTTTAAAATCCCACTCACTTCCAGGCCTACCTCTCACATGAACCAGAACAATGGCTTCCAGCAGAGGCCTGTTGTATAGGGATTTGCTTCACTATGTAGATTTCAGTGAACACTTTGTTTCTGTTCTTCACGCCCTGCGGCTTTCTTATTTGACTAAAGAGTCATATTCAGTCTCAAAATTGCCCTCATCCTTCCACCCCACCAGGAAAATAAATTATTCACTATTTTGCTCAAAGGCCACAGAGCTCCTTTCCTGTGTATATACCTTTGCTATATAGATATTTGCCGGGAAGAAAAAGATAGTTTAGTTGCTCTATCCTCACTCCACTCCAAATAGATTGGGAAGAAATATCACTAGATACCAACTGGCACGTAAAGTGGGGGCAATGTAGACGAAGGGGTTGCTGCCATCCATGATCAGATCACAATCTTTTGTTACTTAAACCCCAGCAGCAGATCCTTCCTCTAGTGCAGGAGTTCTCTCAACCTTAGATAAACCAGTTCTTGGACGATTGACTCCCAGCAGCCCTGGCCAGGGCAGCTAATGGTGAAGGCTTTTGGGAGCTGCAGTCCAAGAACACCTGAGTTACCCAAGGTTGGGAACCAGTATCCTAGTGCATTGTACACATATACAAATGCAAGGAACAGAGCACATTCCTAAGTGCAGAGTTCTGTCAGGAGGTAGATCCCCTGTGGTGTAATATGTACTCCATGCAAATCCCATTACCCTGCAGTGGAGCAGACTCTTGCAGGAAAAGAAAAGCAGGACTGACAAAGCAATCTTGCCTCTGGAATCTCTGGCAATTTTGTTAGAGGCAGGAAGCAATCATGCACTCATACCATGCCCGGAACCCATCTATTATCACATTTGGCTAAGGAATACTACATATTCCCCTGAAATGCCACATTTCTTCCTCTGCCTCTTCTAAGTGTCAGTGAGAATGGTTACTACACAGTGCATGATGACCATTCCCAGCTGTTGCAACATCAGTAAAATTTGTGTAGGGGCTGAGGAGGCTTGGCTTAGTTCAACAAAAGCTCAAGCTGTTTTGGAGATGAGCAGGGCAGTTCCTTCTGCAGATGATTCTGCTCAGGTCAAAGTTGAAGGAGGGACTGCTTTGGTTTTTCTGACTGAAAAGTAGGTGCCTATGGAGTAGGGGAAAAGACATATAATATCAATTTTTACCACAGCCTCAACATTTACTGTTGGCTTAAAACTAACAAAATCTCTGAGGACTTGAACTGGATACCTTTCTATCCTCAGGGAACAAGGGAACACACTTCTTCTGGAGCGTGAATTAACACAGAGAAGGGATTTAGCCAATGTACACTGCAAGCTGAAGGGCTTCCTCTTGCAAGCTAGGCTGGATTCAGCTGGGGGACAATCTACGGTCAGTCCAGAAGAGTTGATTGAATGTTTTAACTGAAACACTGGGGAGCCATGTGTTCTGACCAGAGCTTGGAAATAACTTGTTATAAATAACTCTTTTTAAAGTTACTTCTGACTAATGAGAAGTTAAAGAGACATTTTTTAAAAAAATCTGCAACTGTTACAGTTACCAACTATTCTGTTTTGAAGAGCTTCAACACTGCAGTTGTAAATAATTAGTTTCCATTTCCCAAAGTCCTTGTTTGCCTGGTGTAGTACCCGTGTAAATTACATCAAAAGCGGCGCCTGGAAGGTGAAATCTGTATTTTTCTCAAAAGAGGCTTTCATTGAGAGGAAATATAACAGATTGCAGTTAATAATGATATAATAATAATCTTAAAACTGCAGAGCTAGAAGGGATCTTATGGACCATCAAAGCCCACCCCCTGTCAAGGAGGCACAGTTGGGAATTCAGCTCCGAACCTCTGGCTCCACAGCCAGATGCCTAAACCACTGACTTATCCACCAATTCCTAGTACAGTATGAAATGTTTCCTGGGTTGGAGTGGAAAGAAAGAGGAGGAAGAGAAAGGGCAGTGCAGATGAGTGGCCTGGTTGCACAGAAGTGGGTTTGCATGTATGTCCAAAACCAAAATAAAAGTGGTGGTGGGCTTTCCATTGCATTTTAAAAGTTCAAAGGACGGTGCCTCTTATTTCTTCGGGCCAATTAACAGATAAAATGGTGAAGCTGATGGGATTACAGGCATAGGAAGGCTGGGCATTTTACAATCTAAGGGATTCTGCTCTAACGAAATAGTAAGAATTTTATTGGGAAGCATATAGTTTGATTTGTTCTGTACAGCTTGGTGTGCTTCTAGTTAACTTCAGGCAAAAAAAGAAATAGTTTGCGCTAATGTGCTCTATGCGTATATACATAAAATGCTGTCTGGCAACAGTGGTGTGGTTTTATTCAAGGGCAGGCACTAAGCACAATGATGATGAAAATATTAAGCTAAGGTGCTTCTTGACCCCAACAAAAGAGTAGATGCAGCAAGAATCAATGGTGGAGCAGAACCACAGTCCATAGGCTGATGGAGAGCACATGATAAATGAACCTAGACCCCCATGATTTTGGATTTGTCCTAATTCTCTCTGGTTAATAGTAACAAGCACTTAAGCGCTGTTCGCTAGCCAGTACAGCTCTTGAGTCTTGAACCCTTTCAAAAGCAAAGATGATTATAAGACAGAGTGTCTGATAAGTACTCTTCTAATTTCAGCCAGTGGGTAGAATTGTCATATTCTAGTTCACCAAACTTGGGCAGCCTAATTATGCAAATATTTCTACGCAGTCTCATTTTCCATATTATGCAAATTAAACACACTCCTTATTGCCCTGATTTTCTACCAATATGTTTCCGCCTTGGCATCATTTATATGGCAGCCACCGATCTGAAAGGACCAATATAGTGCAGTGGTTAATATTGGCCTTTGAACAGAGAAAGTCAAGTTGAAAACCCAGGTCACCAAGCTTACTTAATATCCTTGGGCCAATCTCTCAGCCAAACCAATTTAGAAGGTTATTTTTAGGATAAAATAGTGAGAGGAGAATCTAAAGCAGCTATGTGTATTGTTGAAGCATATAAATAAATAAAGGATGACAATTACATTTAGGTTTCTGGTGGTATTCTGACGGCATGGCTGTTGTTTTTGCCTTGGTCTTTACTGATGCCAAAACCAAAACAAAACAAAACCCTGTAGTCATGCAGGTCTATGAGAATACCCAAGGAATCCCCCATAAGTGACACATTGTCATCTGATTTGAAGGAAGTCACGCAGGGGAAAGTGGGGCAAAATTGCAAAAATTAGAGACTAACACGTCTCGTTTCCTTCAGGGATACATATCAAATATTTTAATTATATTAATTATATCTTAGCTTAACTCTCTTTGCCATATTTTACTTTATGCACACATCAAAGCAAGTGCCAGTTCTAAACCCCTACCCCCATTAGCTGCTGCTTTGTTTCACTGCTATGAGTCACACTGTAGTAGGCAATGATATTCACAGCAGAGCTAAAAATTTACTACACCTAGTGCTGTGGACTGTAGCATCCAAAATCCCTGAGCCAGAAGAGTCACGGATTCTGTTGGAGAAAGCATTCTAGGAGCTGTAGTCCAAGTGTTACACTGATGTTTGCTTCCTGATAAGTACAAACTCAGAAATTTCCTGTGCACACTTACTGACATGTTAGGGTCATTTAATCTGGCAAGGTATATGTCTGACTAAGCAGTTCAAACAGCTGCATCATGTTCCCAAAATAAATACATGAAGAATTACTTCTTTGAAAAGGATACTATTTTCTTTTGTTGTTTGAAACTTTTTCCAGCAATTTAATATAAACAGCAATGCTAAATGCAACCTCAATAAGAAAAAGCAGAAACATTTGATAATTTATGCTGTTCCCCTTGTTTTTGTGAACTCTTTCTTTCTTCAGAATAGCATATGTCTAAATAAGGATGCCATTCCTATTGCACATGTGGAGCTGGACAGGTGAACTGCAGCTATGATGCTGAAGCTTGAAAGAGCCTCCCTCCTTGCTTCGCATTTATCTCCCAGTCAACTTTTACATCTATAGGCTGCCTTTCTAGATACTATTTGCAGGCAGCTCTGCAAGGGCCAAGAATTCCTCTACTTGTAAATTTTACTCAGAAGCTTTGGTTTGAGCTGCTGTTAAACAGTGAATTAGCTTCACTCATTGGCTGGTTCCATGTTTCTCACATAGAAATTGGCCAAAACCTTGACTGCTCATTGTGCCTTGTATCTTCTTGTTCTACAAAGCCTAGAGGTATCCTTTTAAAACAAGATGAATGGGCTAAACAGGCACCAGGTGGTGCATCTAAAATCCAGACAAAACCCAACCAGACGAGATAATCTGGTAACACTACTTACTCATGAGGGTTACTGGTAGGCAACACCTCAAGTTATCTCAGGGTACCGCTTTCCTCCCCACTTTCTTCACCACCTCCAAGTGAACCTATTTTCTTGTGTAGCTCAGAGCAGGATCTCAATTCTGATTCTGATTTACTGTAATCAGCAGGATGAGGTTGTTCAGCTGCACGTTTCCAGCATTTCTGGTGGTGGACATCCTTGAGACTAGCCGTTCCTTAATTCTGATTTCTCAGAGATCATGAGCTAGAGCCATGGTATCAGTTAGTGAACAGCTCTTCTACACCCCTAGCGTACCAGAATGAAGATAGCAGACTATGGCAACAGTAGGTTAGGCAAAAATAAAGGAAGCATGGGGGTAGCTAACGGAAGCTAGAAAACACAGGGACAGGCACATCCATGAGCATCTAACTTGCCTTTCCCCAAATTTGTTTTTATTTTAGTACAGAGTATATAGACTTCTGGTAGCTGCTGATGCTATAACCTTTCCAGGCATATCAGATCATATCAGATGTTAAGCTTCGGCAATATCAGCCTTAATTGGAGCCTTTGCACAAAAATTACATTGGTGCCATTTCTTCTTCATTAAAATACATTAGCGTTGGCACATGTTCCCCATTTGAGCTGGGAGACATTTTATAAGACAGAAGGCGCTTAATGCTTTGCACTGATGGGAAAACTCATCATTTGGTGGAGGTGGGGGTGGGGTGAAGACAATGTGAAAAACTGAAGGGAGAACATGCCAAATGCTTGATCAAAGGAAACAAATTGTCACTTTCTCTAAAAAGAAAGCAACCCTCCCCCCATTCAACACTGCTGTTTTATATGAATGCTTCCCTGAATGCGTGTTCACCATATCTATATGGAAACTCCCTTTATTTCCTTCCATGATCAGTTCCTTTTCATGCAGGCCAACAGCCCCAAATGCAGCCACCATCAACCACTCACACCCAAAATTACTTTTTTTTGGGTGGGGGGTGGGTTCCTTCTTGAAAACCTCAACCTGTCTCATAAATAAATTCAGAGGAGTATGACTACTCCAGAGGGACATGCTGCAACCTTTAGAATCGAAGACAACATGCCTGTGAATACGTACTAGATACTGGAGAATAATAGCAGGAGAGGGCTGCTCCTCCCATCTCTTGCTTTCCTTGAGTCATTTGTGTGGACTCTATAGAGCCATAGAGTTGGAAGAGACCACTGAGGCCATCCAGTCCAACCCCTCCCCGCCGCCATGTGGGAACAGCTATCAAAGGACTCCCAACAGATGGCCATCCAGCCTCTGCTTAAAAAACTTTGTTTTCATCCAGCAGGATCCTTATTATACTGTACTTTGTCTCTCTTTAACTTTCCATTATTGAACAATGCTAGCATGTGGTACATGGTGTTAAAAACTTATTAACTTCTCACACGTGTGTTGGTTTACCTCCACCCCTTCTTTTTTTTCTGCAGAGGTGCTTTCTCAATCGTCAGGAGGTGCGTGAAAGTGTTGTCAGGACAAGAGTATGCTGCCAAGATCATAAACACCAAGAAGCTCTCAGCTCGTGGTAGGTGACATCTGGTCTTACTACATGTTAGAAAAAGGTCCCTCAGCCTCAACCTCTTTACTAATTGTGCCCAGGATTTTTAGTAGCTGACTTAAAGCCCTTCCTGCTTTCTGGATGGTTCCTTGACAATTGTTGGGTACAGATATATGTTTGAGGGAGTTCTGTACGCATGTTTTCATATATATTCAGGGGGTAAGGCGCAAGAATCCCACTTGTCTAGAAATGTGAGGCTGAGAATGACACGTCTCAACAATATTGCTATTCTAGTTCTAACATTTCCCTTCCTGTCCTAGTCTGCAATGCTGGTGCTACAGGGGCCAGCTGTCCAGTTCCTCAGTGCCTCAACGTTCTTCTTCCTTTAAATATAATCCTGTTTTCTGTATAACGGGACCTATTTTCACTTCTTTTTTTCCAGCGCTGTACAGTAATAGAGGCACCCTTAGGTATAAATTACCAGGTCTTATTGCTTCGTGTAGCCGAAAATAAGCTTTTATTGCTTTTCTTTTCTCCCCTGACTTTTAAAGCGGGTAAACTGAAAGATGTTTTCACATCTCACCTTTGAGTCTCTATGATATTGTTGCTAATATGACAGAGAAAGCAGAGAACATTTGCAATCTGAAGGAGCAGCCTTCTGGTGTAAGTTTTACATTTACATTTAAAATATCTATATTTTGAAAGCTGTTTTAAGTGTTAGGAACAAAAAGTGGGGGCAGGGGACGATTCATAGTTTCTCCAGGGAATACAGAGGAGTAAACTGGTTTGATAAAACAGCAAATGAACACTGGCAGAGTCACATTTAAAGTGTGAGTTCCAAATTGGTTGTTGTAGGTTTTTCAGGCTGTTTGGCCATGCTCTGGAGGTTTTTCTTCCTAAAAGTTTCACCAGTCTCTGTGGCCGGCATCTTCAGAGGACAGGAGCTAGGTGCTAATATTTAATGGCTTGCTCCCAGAATGTCGTCTTCTCTCTTTCTTCCTGGTGGAACCTCAAGGAATCTGTCCTGAAGGAATCTCCACATAGGTCCATTATGCTTTGTATGCAGAACATCCATGAGTCAGTTCCTAGTAGAAGGACACACATTAAGACTGTGGAGCATGTTTCTACAGGCTTGTGAGCTACATGGGTATTTGGATTATAACTCATACTGTGCTTAACCATGTAGCCACTGGCTGTGCTGGGTGGAGAGAATGGCAGTAATTGTGCAAGAACAGTTGCTTGGAAGAGTGCCCAATAGTCTGTTCTAGACTAAACAAACTTTCCAGGTCTGCCTACTTTCCTCTGAGGATCGCTCCTGGAAAGGTGAGCATGTCCATCCTCAGAGGTTCTCTGTACTCGTAACGCAGGGAGTTGAGATCTAGTGCAGTTTATTTATTCTGCTAATGAATACATATTTAGCTAAATATGACTGCTCTCAAAGGTCGTTCAAAATACCTTCTTCAGCTTATACCTGTTAAAATGGTAGAGGATTGCCATTCAATCTGTGCTAATTGCATGGAATTGCCATCAACCTGCATTAACTCCGTCTTTTTTCAAAAGGTCATACCACAGATTAATTAATGTGACGGTTATTATAATCTTCAATAGAGTCAAATGTTTGGCAGTAGTGAAATAGATTTCCTTAGGCTCCAGCAAAATAAGCAGGGAGATGCATAACTGAACATCCTTTCATATGATGTCTCTCAGCTGAAGATATTATTCCCAGGGCTGAAGCTGTGTTACTGAATGTTGTCTGAGGACAGCAGCCAGCCGGTTAGATGACAGCAGAGCCAAAGAGAAGGAGCCAGATTGTATGCAATGTACTGTGAAAGGCTGCAGAGGAAGTCAGAGAAATCAAGGTGACAAACAAGTCTCTGGGGCATAAGTGACAGAGGTCACCCAGACAAAAGTGGAGGTCAGAGGTCAGCTACTACTGAAGGGGAAGCAGCCTTTATTCCAGAGAGGAGGCAGAAAGTAGGGAATCTGTCCCTGTGAGAGAAACATTATCTAAGACTCTCTGAGACTACAGGCTATGCACATCCGCTCAGAAATAATAACCTTCACTGAGTCCAATGGGGCTTACTCCTAGGTAAAGGAAAGTGAACAACTGAAGTCTGTGTTAACAGTGATGCAAATGATGCCTTGTACGTTTCATGGATGTTCAGAGAAGTTTAGCTGGTTTTGTTTTTGCTGCTGTTACTGTTTGTTTTGCACACAGGACAACAATGAACACCATTTAAAGATTACCAGAAAATGTTCTTCCAGAGCTTCTTATGGAAATCCCATTTGCACCCATCTGCCCATAACTTAGTGGTTAAAGGAGATGCTTTGCATGCAGAAAGTCACAGGTTGTGTTCACATGTACAGCCTCTCTAGGGGCAAAAAACGGTTTAGCTGATTCATTGCAAAGGCTTGGCTATTATGGTGGAGGGTGTGGTCCAAAAGAGTTGTCTGTCAAAGCTGCTGTTCAGTCCTACTATGATGCGGCATTAGGGAGTGTGTGCCATTACATTTGAGGTTTCGGGATAATGTATGGGCATCTAGAACAAGTTGTACAGCTGAGAATAACAAATTGTGCAACTGAGAAAAACAGTTGTGGGTTCCAGGATTCCAGCTCTGTCACCTGAAGTGATCGCACTGCCTAATGGTAGGGCTGGCCTCCCTTCCTTGGGTATGCTTCAAGTCTCCACTTCATTGGGCTAAATGGTAGTTAATCTGCACTTCAAAGGTGCCAAAATCTTTGTGCACATGTTGAAGGATAAAGGTGGCCAGGAAGGTCCTTAACTCACTCTCCCAAGCCTATTGCTATCAAGACATGTTGATTGCAGTTGCCACCCCAGCCACTGAGGATATTGAAAATTGTGTTCCAACACATATGAAAGGTGCTACACTGGACAAGACTGCCTAGCCCATGGCAGGTCTATCTGTAAGTGAACAAAATGTGATCATGGAACCTATTACAGTGGTGCCCTGCTTAGCGATTACCCTGCTTGACGACGAATCTGCTTCACAACAATGTTTTTGTGATTGCTATTGTGATCACAAAATGATGTTTTAATGGGCAAAATCCGCTTTACAATTCTTCGGGAACCGATTCTTTGCATTACAACGATCAAAACAGCTGATCGTTGGGTTTTCAAAATGGCCGCCGGCTGTTCAAAATGGCTCCCCGCTGTGTTCAGGATGGATTTTTCGTTGCACAGGCATCGGAAAAAGGCGCCCTATGGAGGATCTTCACTGGACGCTGAGGTATTTCACCAATTGGAATGCATTGAACCGGTTTTCGATGCATTTCAATGGGCTTTTTTATTTCACTTGACGAGGATTTCGCTCTACAGCGATTTCGCTGGAACAGATTATCCTCGTCAAGTGAGGCACCACTGTATATGGATTCTCCAATCTAGAGAGGAATGCTGAGGTTTATCAAAACTGCTCATCCCTCCAATACTGTACCTCCCCTTTGCCGTTAAGTAAGACAGCCATGGGTTTGTGTTGGGATAGTTTTAATTTAATAACTGGAGTTATCACTTCTTTGTTTGTGGAATTGCTGTAAAATATGCATGATTCTTTTGTCTCCAGGCAACAACTTAACCATGAGAGGCAAGCTGAGATATAAGGAACGTATCACTGTTTTTTTGTAGTTGTTAGAAGGATTATCTGCTGTCATCTTTACAATAATTGTGGAAATCTGAACTACGCAGCAAGACCAGGCAACAATGATAATAATAATGCTTTTAAAATTTTACAAATGCTTTTCAAAAAGCTTTTTATTTATTTTCCTTTGAAGCTTATTTTATATCTATGAAGCAAACTAAAACAGAAACCCAAATAAACTTTGCCTTTGCTGTGCCTCACCTTTTAATTTGCATTTACTACTCTTTAATTTGCATCTACTGAGCTCTATACTGGAGGAAAAGTGAGAGGTTTTAACAAAGTGATGATTACTGAAGGAAGATTATCAGCCTGTGTTATGAAGTAAGGTTAGGAAGTTTACATTGGTCTTTTCTTATCTTAAAGCCTCATCACCCTATAATAACAAAGCAACGAGAGTCTGTTACACAGGTTCCTCTAATGCAATTTTTGACTAATTCTATAAATTATTAAC
Organism: Pogona vitticeps; assembly: GCF_051106095.1. Lineage (NCBI taxonomy): Eukaryota > Metazoa > Chordata > Lepidosauria > Squamata > Agamidae > Pogona > Pogona vitticeps. Next base: position 94,936,693 of record NC_135784.1, read on the forward strand.
ATCAAACTGTACCATCTTCAATCGGGAATCATGCAAATATTCAGAGCTGTTTCTTACCAAAGTGAGAACAGGTCCATGTGTTCTGCTGAAACTCTCTGAAAGTTTATGCCATGTCATGTTAGGTCTCAGCTGCTGTGCTATACCTGTGTATACTCATGCAGTACCAGCATACCAAAGAGGCATACCTAAGAGACATGTACTTATATTTAGGTAGCCTCTGCTTATATACATAATTCATTTTACTTGTTCTTGATGCTGCGGGCTGCATTTGGGAATGACAAGAACAATCTGAAACCCCAATCTGTCAAGAAGGGCACAGGATCCATTTTTCTTTCCAGTCATGACAACCACTGACAGCCTGAAAAGCTCCTGCCGATGGCTAATGGCTGAATTCAGAATTTATCTTTATGCTGTTCTAGCACACCCCTTGTAGTTTCACAGGAGCAGAATGCAGTGCTGTTTGGAGCAGTTGGTTGCAGTGTGTCAAAACGTTGCACGCACACAGAGAGGTTCTATAATTCCTATGATTTTTAATGCCCAAGAGAACAAGTAGGTTATAATGATTTATATAGGCACATATCGCTTAGGGTTTTACTGACACCCACTAGCATATACTCAAGCTCAGGAAGATGACCTGCATTAATTCTTCCATCAGTCCTATCAGGTGCTAGGACTTATTCCCTTTGCCTCCGTACCCCGGAATAAAGATGCGAGACCAGAATTATGGATTAAAACATGGGCCACACTTTATTGAAAACAATCAGTGTTGCCAATCCTTTGTCAAAGGGGGGTCCTGCCGTAGTGCAGAATGAGGTTTAAACACATGGGCCTGAACAGACCCTTTAACAAACAAGCAACTGGGTGAGTCCCTGGCCCAAGTTTTCACAGCTGTAAAGACTGCGATAAACCTGGCTGGCCAAAATGGGACCACCCCCGGACCTCAAGCCACCCTCTGCCTGTTGCCTGTTGGTCCGGGTGTGGCCCCAGCGCGTCTCCCCCCCCCCCAAAGCACAGTAATTGCATGATCTGCAGTGCTGGGAGCTATAACTACCTGAGAGTGCTATGGGACTCACCAAAATACCTGTTTAGTCTGCACTAACCGCCACTGCATAGGGACTAGCACTGCTAAGTCCCATGCCTGCCACTGAGCTCACCAAACTCCAGCAGCAGACCCCTCTTGATGTCTTCCAGGAATACATCCAAACCTTGTTCGGATGGATGTACACCATCGTTCCGAAAAAAACAGGCCTATCCATGTGGATCCTCTGGTGACCAATCACCGATCAAAGGCCGCTGCAATCAGCTCTACAGACTACCCTGCTAACACGACTTTGTGCAGCCTTAGCGGGCCAAAAATGCCTCGCATCCCTCCATACCAGCTGAGGGATGGTCGTCGGTTATACAGTGTACATAGTATAATACGGTGCCTTCACCGATCAGAAAACTCAGGCCTCTCTGGTGACCAATCACCAATCCAAGGTCGCTGCAGACCACACTGCAGACTTCCCAGCTAACACTCCTTCATCCAGTGTTAACGGACCAAAATTGTCTCACATCCCTCCATGCCGGCCGAGGGATGATCATTGACCATATGATGTTCATAGCAGGTTACGTAACCCTCAACCATGTCATGAATCTCGTCGAGGATCAGGCCTTTCTGCAGATCCTGGCCAGGTCGTTACTGCCCAGGTGTATTACCCATACGTATGGGGGATGTTGACCAAAGGCAGCCGCACGGCAAAGTTGTCCTTGCAGCATCCCACGGCATCCTTTCCATTCGATCAGGGCTCTAGCTTCAAGTCCGAGACTGCCCCCCCCCATGGGGACGTGGCAGCATACTGAGCTGCCCAAAAAACACAGCTGCAGCCCATGTTCATGATTTACTTCCTTTTCATCGTTATGGTATCTGCAAGATAAAACAAACCAGGCCCCTACCTGGACGTCAGGGGGTGCCTCGCTAATCGGCCTTGGATCGGTGGATGTGAATCTACACTGTCCCGACAACTACCCAAACATCCTGCCATTGTAGAGGCAGTCCGGTTCTGTTTCCCTTTCCAGTGGCTAATCCATCACAAATCCTAAGGGTGCCAAAAAGATATTAAGGAGGCGGCCCTGAATAAAACAACTTCATAATGATCTCCACATATAACCTACCACTGCTTACAAATGCTTTCTACTAGTGGCAGTGATATAGGTACACCTGAATCTTTAAGTCTGCCTCTTTCCTTAGACCAACCTCCAATCATTTTCCTAAGGTGGTAGTCTGAAGAATAATCCTGATACCATGAACTGTAGGGTAGAAGGCCTGCGCCAATAACCTACCCTGTATAGGTCCTGGCCATGTAAGCTCCTGAAACTCTATACTCACTGCCGAGTACACTTATCCTGTCCTCAGTGCCAAGGCCAGTTATATCGTCCCTTCACATCACCTCGCCAAATTGCCAAGCCCCTGGGGGAAAAGTCTCAGCGAATTCATTGGCTCCTGGATCTAATTCCCTGAACTGCTTGATCTGTTGGCGTGATAATACCTTGGCTAAGCTATTATCTACACCTGGTTTGTGTCTAGCCTGGGCCAGTGTCGTGACACGGTCTGAATGCACGTCAGGTTATTGATTATACAGACCGCCATCAGACTGTTGCACCAGAAACGTGCCACAGAGTTGGCCCATTCGCTTGCCCGAAGCCACAGTGTGCCAACTATGGGGAAAAACTCAAAAAAATGTCAGGTCTCTGGTGACCCCGGTGTGGTGCCATTCCTCCGGCCACTTGCCAGTATACCATCTGCCTCTAAAATATATTCTGAACCCCAAGGGTTCTGCAGCATCTGACTGGACCTGAAACTCTGCTCTAAGCATCCTCTCTCTTCTCCAAAATGAAATGCCATTGAATTCAGTTAGAAAGTGCCTCCAAAATTTCAAATCCTCTCTCATGCCTTGAGTAACTCTGGTCCTATGAAAAGGACGATTTAATACCTGCACTGCAGTACAAAGCCTACACAGAAAGGCGCGACCAGGCGCTACCACTTTGCAGTCAAAATTTAGGTGTCCAACCATCTCCTGTAGCTCCCTCCCTTTGTAGCAGGTCAGCTAATTTTCCCCCTGGCAACTTAGACGTTTGCTGAACCGTGTCTAATTCAATACCCAAAAACGTCAAGGCCGTTGTCAGCCCTTCTGTTTATTTTATTTTATTTTTACCCATATTGAAATAAGGATTTTTGTTCACCATGGAACAAAAAGTGTCTATAAAAAATGTACACCTTCCAGTGTTCCTTTTCCCACAAAAAGAAAGTCATCAAGGTACAGTGGACCCTCTACTTAAGGAATTAATCCGTATTGGAATGGTGGCTGCAAGTCGAAAAGTCTGTAGGTCGAATCTCCATTGACCTACAATGCATTGAAAACCGATTAATCCCATAACCAGCGGTTTTTATTCTATTTTTGTTCCATATTGGGTTTTTTCTGGTCTGTAAGTCGATTCTCCGGCTGCAAGTCGAATCTAAATTTTGCAGCCAGAGGAGTCTGTAACTCGAAAAGTCTGTAAGTCGAGCCGTCTGTAAGTCGAGGGTCCACTGTAATGGGCCATATCCTTATATCCCGCTCTACTCCTGAGCTTCCACTCAAGGAAGGAACCAAGCCGATCAAGTGCTGCACATAAAACTGAACAGATCATAGGTAATGCTGGCAAGTAACCATATCAACTGCCTCATCAAACGAGGTATAACACACAGTACAAAGTTCCCAAGGGATAGCATCGTTAACTGAGCTCCCTTCAGGGTAATACAGAAGGTGGATCAAGCAATCACCATGCTGGAACTGCAAAAAAACACAACACAGCACAGAAACATAACCCCCCCCCTTAGCCAAAACCCACCCAGAAGCTTCTAAAAAGAAAAAGCAGCACCTTACCAGCCTCCTCCAATGGCACTAACTCCCAGCGGTCATGCCCCGTCCACAGAGGAGCCCCTCCCACCCCCGTGCCTCAGCCCAGCCCAGCGACTTTGCCCGCCGTTACTCATGAGTATACCCATGCACTGGCCACTCTTACTCATGAGTAGGCCCGCACCAGGGATGGGTAGGGAGTGCACCGGCTCATACAAGGCCATGTAGAACTCGGCGCCCCAAAGCTCTGAATATTATATGGTGTACAATGTGGCAAAGTAAACTGCCCGCTGCCTGGCCAAGGCCATGCAGGAGACTGTGATGAGGTGCCAGGTGCAGTGGTTTGTCCATTGCCTGGCCAAAGGCCAGGCCAGGAATGGTGGTGTGGTGTCAACTGTGGAACTGTGGAGGTGTCCAGTGCGACGGGTGACTCACCAGACAAAGGTGTGGCGACAGTCTCCTCCCTGCCGTACATGGTATCTGGGCCAACCTCCTCCAATGCCTCCTGTCTGCCCAAAGCAGAAGCACTGGCTGCTGCCATGACTGGAATTGATCTCCCTTCGTCGATTCCTTGTTTCAATTCCATTACCATCGGCCCATCTGCATCCTTTCTGGACGTCCCCGCTGCCTGCTGCTCTGCCTCAAGAACAGCAAACCGAGACAGTAATGGTCAGCCAGAGCTTTGAGCTTCGCCCTGTGGAGACCCTTAGCTTCCCTAGCTGATCTGTGCAGTTGAGACCCACTGGACTGAGTGGCGCTCTAGCTGTTCTTTCAGCTTCTAGTGCCGCTATCTTATCCTGGAGCTGCTGCCAGACGGGCCACGATTCTTCGTCAGACAAAGATTGAGGCGGTGACAGTTGAAGCACTGGCCGTTTCTTGGCTGCCTGCTTTCCATTTTTTTTTAAACCTTGATCCTTCCCGGAGGCCATTTTGCAGCCTAAAATTGCTGCTGATTAGACGAAGAATAGGCTGCAGTGCCCCCACTTGTGCAACAAAAATGGATTTACCTTTACCACGCTGAGTGGTACAAGTTGGGAACAAAAATTTATAGCGAAGAACTTATTTATTCAAAGTTCTATTGTGATTATTGTTTACTATTATTATTATGATTAAATTATATTTAATTAATTAATTACTCAATTATAAATATATTCAATTACAATTACTAATGCTCTAAACTAGTTGATATGTGATTATATTACTATTAATAATAAATTGATTTATGTAAATGATATTTCCTAATCAATTAATTATTTTTTTAATTTTTTTTTATATATTCTGGTAAATTTTGTTATATATTTAAACAAGTCCCAATGAAGTACACTAATCAAGTCTAAATTTGTTTATTACGTATTTAAGTAAAGCGTAACATCCAGGAAACTAACGCCGATAATAAATTGAAGGGGCCTACTAAACAATTAATAAAAATCCCCCCAACAGAAGTGTACTTAAACAATTGCCTAACATGTGAGTAAAATCAAATTCAGACATACCCTAAATCAGTAGTCAGCACAATTGTTTTCTAGGAGAGTTAGCTTTTTTTCCATCATTAAACCATGACCACGATATTCAAAAACTTTGTGAGCTCCTAGGAGATGATATCACATAAAAAAGCCCCATGCAGATGGCAAAAAGCCACCGTGTGAAATGAGTTGTGGTGGATGACAGTGCTCCAAGATCAATACATGTTTACAATATTCAGTAGTCTGTTGTTGCAGACAATTGAAGTTTATGCCATCAAATAAAAATGGGGCAACAACTGGCAAAAGAACATTCTCACAACCTTTTGCATTCATGTTATCTGTGTCTTCATGGACTGACACTCTCCTTCAGTTCCTTACTTCCAGTACTGTTTAAGTTATACCTGGGGCAGGAAGAGAATAACTAGCTTTAATATTCCCAGAAAGGGTTCCATGGATCCCTCTATGGGTATAACAACAACAACAACAACAACAACAACCTTTGAACTGTATTGTTGGAAGGGACCCTATGGATCATTGAGTCCAGCCCCTCTCAAGGAGGCACAGTGGGGAACTGAACTCCCAACCTCTGGTTCTGCATCCAGAGACATAAGCCACTGAGCTATCCATATTATAGAAGAACAGCCAGTAAGTTGGCTTTCCCCTTGCTGGCCTCAGGGGGCTAGAGTCATTATTTCCACCTCTGCATACTTGAGAGCTGTATGCTTAAGCTGCTTGTCAGTTCTTTTAGGAGTTATCCCAGCGGTAAACCATCAATACCTATTTCTTGTGCAGCTTAGTTTGATGTTTTCTGTCAATACGAGGCAGGCTGCATGTCAAAAAGAAAATGTCCCTCAATGAAACTTCGGGGGAGTTTGGAAGTCAAAGGACAAAAACCTTCCAGCTACAGCAGATTTATTGGTTGGAGGGAGCTCTAAGCTGGGAACAACTACATTGTGTTTCATAACTGAATGCCATTCAGCGTAGAGCATATGAAATTGAATTGAGCTTTATGTAATGCAGTACCTTAGGTGCCAAGGCACTTTATAAAGGAATGAGTAGGAGCAGGAAGTGTGCAAGGGAACAGAGTAGCCCATCTGTGTGCAGCTGTCACTCAAGTACAGCTTTGGAACTTTCCTTATTGCAAATGGAAGGCTCAGCCCAGCGCGCCTTCAATTATTTTCCTCCCAGTAATTTTCACAAGCTTCTCAACTCCTACGTGAACTATTGGAGAAATACTGGGGTATTTCTTGCATTTGTTATTATAGAGTTGCCAGTGAAACACCTTGTGATTTATATAATTTTGCAGGATTTTTATACTGTATCTTTTATGGAGCGGGACATGTGGTTAAGATCTGCGGCATGTATGACCTCTGCATAGTTTTATCAGTTGTAGTTCCCTCTGTGGTCATGGTGAGATCAATAATTCGTCAAACTGATGGCCTGGGGCCATTTTGTTTTGCTTTAGGCTTGTTGCAACAGAAATTTCTGGTGTGGCTCATGGTGTTGGAGCCATCTTCAGCACCAAGACACTGCTATAATTAGACACATGAATGGAATTTGGCAATGCTACCGTGGGAGGCATGGGTCTCCAAAAGTATTACCTTAGTTTAGTACTACAGTCTAGAAAAAATGTTATTGTGGTATGGGGAAATTTAGCAGATGGGTCACAGTTGTTCACCACAGAAGATTTGTATATTTAAATGATTGCATTTGTTTCATGCCTCTCTTCAACCATTGCAGTGCTTCGCATAAAACAATGCAGCAGAATACAGTAAGGCCACTTAGGTGAAATATAATAAAACCAAATGAAATTGTGCACATTTCCTGTATAACAGATGCTCAATAGTAGGGAAAGATGCACTGAAGAAGGAACCAGCTGATGGTCCTCAAAAGTGCTTAGAGAGTGGAAAAGATTTCATGACAGAAGGAGCAGCAGTTCCATACTGGGAAGCCCACTGTCACCATAGCAAGACCTGCCCTCTCATTAAATAAAGAACGATGACAAGGGCTCAAAGCCAGGGCCTGGGTCAGTGCTACGCTACCTGACATCCTTGGGCAGCAGCTGCCGGGGCCTCAGGATCTTAACAGGCACTCTGTTGACTCATTTCCTCCAGTGTCCTCTTTATTATTACTCTCCCACTCCCTGCTTTGGCCTGATGTACTAAGCAGCATTGAGCAGCGGAGTCTACCTGCCATTTGAATGATCTGTAATGCCATAGCTGCTGTCTGGATAGCTCAGTGGTTTAGGTATCTCACTGTGGAACCAGAGATTGGGAATTCACTTTTCCTCCTGTGAGTAGAGCCAGCCTGTGTGGTCTTGGGCAAGCTGCACAGTCCCAGGGCATCCCAGAAGAAAGGAATGGTAAAACATTTCTGTGTGTTCCCTACCTAGAAAACCCTGGAAAGGGTCACTATATGTAAGTCAGAATTGACTTGATGGCAGACAATAATTATTAATGTTATAGCTTTATGGTTCTCTAGAGAATTGTGGGGAATTTAAATCGCCCCTCATAGCTACCACTGCTCAGAATACTGCTGTTGGTTACCGGTTCTACTAGGTAAGATAATCGAGTCCCACAAACTTGAGGAGTAGCTTCTCCTCAAACACAGCCAGTTTGTCTGTTTTCCTCATGGATGAATTACTACAATTATGATTTTTGGGTGTGTGGGGGGGACTACTGTATTTTTCACTTCCACTCTGCATAAGGTTTAAGGATATAATGGATATTTGCAAACGGTGGTTTGGCACATTGAGACACCCTGTTGAAAAATGTGTCAATCTCTGAGTTTTATTTGCTCCAGCCTGACAGTAAAAAGTGTTTGGGGTTCGGGTTCTTTTTAAACAATGACTGAATTAATTAAAAAGTTGGGGTGGGGAGGCTTTACATAAAAATTATTTCGGCAATGTTTTTTGCTTTAAAAAAAAACTCTTTAAAGTGTTGAAGATTTATAAAAACTCTTGTGATCTCACCCAGAAAACCTTTTTTAAAAAATCTCTTCTCATCAATGAGAAGAAAATAAACAAACATTTCCATTCGTAATAAGGATAAAATGTTGTTTATGATAGCGTTGATATTGTTTGCCATACTGCTCTCTGTCAGTTTAACCAATAATCCGAAAGTTAGTTTATACAGTAGCTCACAGATGTCTCATAGAAACCATCTGAAATCTCTTCATGAAATGTGCATCACTTCGGAGTGAAACATCCATGTCTGATGCTTCAACGGGTGGATGTCAGACCCGCTGGGGCAGGTGGCTGTTGGTAGTGCCAAACTGTTTTTGTAGAAAATTCCCTGGCACATGTGCTCACAGCGTAAAGCTCAATGGGTGCTAATAGCTGCCTTGTGGAGCAAAGTAAGAAGGGTTCTTCTTACAGACAGCTGTGTAGGGCCACATGCAGGCCTCCTGAGTTTCCAAACAGTTAAATTGGGACACTGAGGCTGTTCTTCCCGAAAGCACTTTGCTGAGCATAGCATGTGGGATGGAAAGAGGCAGAGTAAATGGGAAAGGAATGCCTGGTTTCTCCACTGCTGCTGCTCTAGGGATTCATTTTGACTTGTGTTTTCTGAAAATTCAAAGTGGGGTGGGGGGGGGCGTTATTTTCAGCAAAACTGCTAGTACTTAATTAGTGTGAATGTGAAGCCTGGAAATGGGCAAAGCTCTCCCTTTGTTTCTCCATGACACCATTATTCATCTCTCCAAAAGGTAAAAAAGAATAATATAAAGGAGCTACTTTCAGGCCCCCAAAATAGAACAGCCTTCTGAAAGCTTCCCACACACAGCTCTGCCGATGTAAAACAATCCCCAAAAACTGCAGCATTGCAGATCTTCTCCTCCTGATCCAGTCGGAGGCTCTGCTCCTGTTTGGTCAAGGGAGATTTCTTTGTGTTCAAAGAAAAAGTAATTGGGAGGCTCCTCCATAGACTGGTCTAAAGGGTCATGTAGCACAGTGGGCAAGCGGGTTACACAACAGCCGGGGATGTCTGGGTCCCCCCACCCCGTAGCCATACAGGAAATACATTGGGTAATTCAGCCAATCTTACATTAGACTAGTCTTTTTCATAGGACAGTGTTATAAGGTAGGACACTGCATGGGGGGAGAACCTGTCCACGTTTAGGGCATTCATGAGATCTAAATGTGATTAAGAATAACAATTTACCATAAGGTTCTGGCTACTTCCCACCAGGATTTAAAGTGTTAGTTGTTGTCGTTGTCAGGACTAAAAAAAACCTTGGCTGTGACTACACAGTGGGAAAAATGCAAAAGGACCCGCTGTCAAGTTGCATATGGGAAGTCCTGTTTTCCTGGGTTAATTCATGGGTTCAACAGACTCTCTAAGTGGATGGATAAGGTGAAAGGCAGACAACCCACTAGGGGCACCAGTGGTGACCGCTGCACAGCCTTAATAATTAAAATGAATTAGTTTATTCCAAGGTTTGCCTGTCACGTGTTGTCTTTACTTAAAATGTCAGTAGGTGAAAATGAGTATCACTCACTGAAGGCTCAGAAGAGAGCTAACAACGAAAGGCCAAAGGCAACACAAGAGTTGCAAGACAATTATCTCTCTGCCCCTGTGCGTGTGTTTTTGGCAGGACTTGGGGTCAGATTATTTGAAAGATGTAACAGCCAATCTGTACACCCATTTGTAAAGCGGGTGCCCTGGCGTAGATGCTGGGAATGCCCCAAATAGGGGAAAAAGCAGAATTCATGAGATGCTAGGAAAGACCTTGCTTAAAGAAGTCCTGCTGGCAATACTGTGTATGTCATGCATGTGGTTGTGGAATGACTGTAGGATGGAGCAGGGATGCACTTATCACATAAAGGAGCATAGATGTGATTGCAACAAAACCCACCCACATTTACTCCTGACCTTGCCATACTCTGGTGCTTTAAACAGGTCTCCTGCCCCTATTCATTTAATGTCCGGCACTGCCAAGCTGAGATGGTAATTCCTTAAAAGTCACTGGATGCTGAGAGCTAAGGCAGAGGGAGGAAAGAGGCTCCCTTTCCTACATTACCGTATTTTTCACTCCATAGGACGCACCTTTCCATAAGACGCACCAATTTTTAAGGAGAATAAAACAGGAAAATATAATCTGTTTTCTTCGCTCCATAAGACGCACAGACTTTCCACCCCCCTGTTTTGTGGGAAAAAGTGTGTCTTATGGTGCGAAAAATACAGTATATGCTATGCTATGTTATGCTATGCTGTGCATGCTATGTTATGTCAAGTCACATCCAATGTCTGACAACCCTAATATGGTTTCAAGTGATATGAGGTGCTTGGGGAGTGATTTTACTAGTGCTTAACCACCCAGCGCAAGGCCATATCATTCATAAGGGCTGACTAAGCTGAACCCTCCCCCCCCCGACAAGGACTAGGGACCAGTCAGGATTTGGTTTTTTACTGAGGCACCCTAGAACTCCAATGGTTAAAGGCACTTTGCACTCTACACCATGACAATATGTGTACATACTGTACATATTTATCCATATAAATGTACTCTCATAAGCATATTATATATATTTATATACATTGCTTTAATGCCATATTGCTTACCAGTTTCTTTTTTGTCCATATCTCTATTCCAATATTCAGGCAAGAGTAATAAAAGGTGTGAGATGCTTTGTTTCAGTTTGTATACTCTTCCATGTATTTTAGTCCATTTCTATGAAATGTTTATTGTTATAAACTTCTCCACTTACCTGTAAATGTTATAGGATCCCTTCAACCCCTTTTCATATAGCCATGTACTAAACAAGCAGTCATTATGTTAAAAAAAACTGAGAAGCTGCAAGTCATGTTCATAGTCAGCTGAGGTTTGTTTTAGGACAAGGTGGGGGAGACAGCAGACTGACAGTGCACTACCATCAAAGTTGTGACATTATGCCACCCATCTTCTCTTATTACACCTCCATGAGCAATATAGTCTAGTTGTGACTTTGACTGCATGTGCGCAAACATTTCTACGGGCCAATTGAGACCAGCCGAAACAGTTATTATTTATAAATAATTGTATTTTTAAATAAATAAGAATAAAAAGTATTCACTCCGAAAAATTACAGTATTGAACAATTATACCCCCAATGGGTGTTTTCCTGAAGATCTCTACTCACACAATAAAAATGTATAAAATAATGTGAATAGAATTCTTCAGGAGACCCTCAAAAGGGATATAGGGCTATGTACTGCTGTCTAGTACCTACCATACCAGGGTTAGACTGTCAGCTATAGTGGGGTGAACGACTGAAGTGCTGGAGGAGACCCCAAAATACCTGAAAGCCTAGGGGCCCAGCCATGGGTTAGTACAGCCCTGACCCATGAGTTTCCACAGCCAAGCAGGGATTTGCACCAAGATCTCTTGAGTCCGAGTCTCACCACACTAGCTTTCCTGCTTTGTATGTCAATGGGATAAATGTTTGTGTAACATACACATGATTACTTCATACATCTGATTTAGCTCCATCCTGGTTTGTGAAACAGTAGTCCAAAAATGGTTCATTGTGCTTCCTCATCTATCCTGTAGTCTAGAGCACTGGTTCCTAACCTTGGCTCCCCAGATGTTCCTGGACTAAAACTCCCAGAAAAGATGGTACAACCACTAGTTGTGCTGGCCAGGACTTCTGGGAGTTGTAGTCCAACATCTGGGGACCCAAGGTTGGGAGCCACTGGTACTGGTTCTCAACCAATGGTGTGTGTGCAATTAGTAGAACATGATCAAGATCAAACACACAGTTTAAAAAAAATAAAATTGAGAATTCACTCTTCCTCACTCCCCATGTCATGTCATATATGTCATATAGGTCTTACTTTCCATGAATTGGTATTCACCTGTGGTCTTTTGGCATGCTAGAAGGTGTGTGTGTTTATTTACTATGTTTGCATGCTGCTCTTCCTTTGGTGAGCTCAGGCAGTTAGGAAACCTCTCCTCTTCCATAATTTATTCTCACAACACCTGAACAAGTAGGGCTAGTCAATCTGCTGGTGGGCCTCAGATTCTTTGACAGAATGAAAAGTTGGAAACCACTGTTCTGTGAGACATGTGATAACAAGTGATACATGCACTGCATCATATTAACAAGGTAAAGTTGGTTTCTAAGTGAATACTCTAATTGAATTTGAATGCTAAGGACCAGATTGAACTTGAATGTCACATTCTGCAGACATATTACTTTATTTTATTTATTTATTTATTTTATTTATTTATTTAATTTATACCCCGCCTATCTGGCCCACCGGACCACTCTAGGCGGCTTCCAAATAAAAAATCAAATAACAAAACGTGGACAAATACATAATAATCAAACAAGAACAGCAGTAAAGATAAAAAGGAAAAGTAAGAAAAAATCAAGAGTTGGCTGGAGGGAAGGCCTGAATAAACAGCCATGTTTTTAATTGGGTTTTAAAGGTTTTAAGTTTTATGGCATTTCTTGCACCATATTTTCCCAGGATGATAAGTAATTATGCAATCTTGGAGAAAAAATATTCCACACAGAGTAAAACATATTTAATATAGTCCTATGGTAGTCTTTCTCTCACCCCAACCTAGCTAGCTCCTCCGAGTGGTATGGAGACCATCCTTTGCCAAAAGGAGTTCCTTTCTTTTCAGACTTGACTTGTTTTAAAATGTAGCAACAAGGATGCTGGGCAAATGGCTGTCCCCTGAGAGCAGATGGTGCAATTTCTCTGGAGGGCAGACACTCCAGGGCTGCGTGCTTGCCTCCTCCATGTGAATACGAACTGGCAGCAGGCAAGGAAGGAAAACACATCACAGCTTCCAGAGCTTCCGGAAAAAAAAACCAGATTGTGTTACACTAGTTCCCCCCTCCTTTCTCTGTCTTTTTTTTTTTTTAAAAAAATCTGTTCCTTCTTCCTCCTCAGACTCATGAATACATCCTTATATCTAACAAATTGATCCTTGAGAAACATTTTGTGCATGTTAACTCCAATGTAAATCCCACTGTGGTCACTGGGACTTTCATGCAAGGGTTCACAACATGCAGTGATGTTCCCTGTGTGGCCACAGCCCATGGGAGAAGTCCACCCAATTTCTTCCCAAGCCTAACTGGTCTGCAGGGAGAAGCTCTAGGGGGAATACTTCTCTCTGGCTTCTGAGATGGCTGGAGGACCTCAGATGGGAACATGGTGATTTTTGTGTGTGTGTGTGTGTGTGTGTGTGTGTGTGTGTGTGTGTGTGTGCGTGCGTGCGTGCGTGCGTGCGTGCGTGCGCGCGCGCTCTGAGATGCAGGGCAGAGAAGAATGGCTGTAAGTGCCTTTGTGTGTAGACATGTGTGGCCCTTGGCCCTTAGCCACCCTTAGTACCAACAATTTCATACACCAATGTATTCGCGAAGGCTTTCACAGCTGGGATCTAATGGTTGTTGTGGGTTTTTCGGGCTCTTTGGCCATGTTCTGAAGGTTGTTCTTCCTAACGTTTTGCCAGTCTCTGTGGCTGGCATCTTCAGAGGACAGCACTCTGTGTTCTGGTCCCGAGTGCTGTCCTCTGAAGATGCCAGCCACAGAGACTGGCGAAACGTTAGGAAGAACAACCTTCAGAACATGGCCAATCAGCCTGAAAAACCCACAATAACCAATTTCATACACCCTTTCACTTGTAAATAGGCGTAGGACTACAACCTTAGGCCCAGCTCTGAAACAAAAGGAGGCAACTATCTAGTCAGCCGTAGTAAGCCTCAGACCTTGGCTCTTCTCTTATTTCATGTACCAGAGGAGGAGATTGGAAGATTTCAAGTGATCATAGTTCTCTGTGAGGGCTAAATTCAAAAGACTGCTTTATTATTAGGAACAAAACCGAAATATAAAAACATATTTTGATCCCAACTTGTTCTCAGTAATTGTCATCAAATTAACTGCTGTTCTCTGATTTATTTGTTTTATTTATAGGCCACCTTTCTCCCAAGAAGGGCTCTGATGTGATAGGGATCGTATGAGTTTAAAATCCATAAATGGATGCTTCTCATTTTTCTCCCCTTTGGTGCAAGAAAGATGAAAAGAGGAGGGTTTACTCAAGCCTAAGGCTTATTTTGGTTTATTCACAAAGCAGAACATCAGGACAGGTCTAAGATATGTTGCTGCCTGATTCCTCCCCTGACTCCATTCCATTCAGGTATACTGGACTTCAATATTCAAGGATAGGGTGCTTTTTAGGAGCAGTAGGACAGGTCACTTACAGTTTTCTCCTCTTGGGTGAGAAGATATAAATGGCTTGATGCCTCAGGAGGAGTAACTGGAGAGCTGCCAGTGTTGTTCCCTCCACCCCAGTGCAAACACTCTGTGGAGATCATCTTACTCTACTTAATGGTAGGGTTAAGTCAGCAGAAAACCATTATTTCCTTCTGTGCCTAAACTAGACTTGATCTTGGACAAGGGAAATAATACAACCCTGTTCTGTTTCACCTTAACTTGAACACTCTGTCCAGTTTTGGACATCAGCAAGCTGAAACATGTCCAGGGGAGAATTATTCATAAGATACTGTACTGAATCATTTCTGACCAGTATCTAATATTCCATTCTTGGAGAAGGTATTAGAGCAGATTGTGGCCTCTCAACTACAGAGTTCCTGGATGAGACAAATTATCTAGATCCATTTCAATCTGGCTTCAGGCCTGGTTATGGGACAGAGACTGCTTTGGTCCCCTTGTTTGATTGATTACAGTCGATCCTCTACTTACAGAATTAATCCGTATTGGAACGGTGGCTGCAGGTCGAAAAGTCTGTAAGTCGAGTCTCCATTGACCTACAATGCACTGAAAACCAATTAATTCCGTAACCGGTTGTTTTTGTTCCATTTTTGTTCCATTTTTTTTTCTGGTCTGTAAGTCGATTCTCAGGCTGCAAGTCGAACCTAAATTTTGCAGCCAGAGAAGTCTGTAACTCGAAAAGTCTGTAAGTCGAGCCGTCTGTAAGTCGAGGGTCCACTGTACCTATGCCGGGTAATGGATAGGGGGTCTGTGTCCCTGTTGGTTCTGCTGGACCTCTCAGCGGCTTTTGATACCATCAGCCATGGTATCCTTCTGGGCCATCTCTCTGGGATGGGACTAGGAGGCTTCATTTCAAAGTGGTGCCAATCTTTCCTGGAGGAGAGAAGGTGGTGCTGAGAGAATTCCTGTTTGAAATCCTGGCTGCTGACCTGTGGGGTCCCTCAGGGTTTTGTTATGTGTCTTATGTTATTTAACATCTACATGAAACTGCTGGGAGACTTTGTCCAGAATTTTGGGTGTGGTGTCACCTCTTTTCAGCTCTAAATCAGCGTTTGGTATCAGTAATGGACCGGATGAGGGTGAATAAATTGAGACTTAATCCAGACAAGACAGAGGTTTCCTGGTCAGTTGAAAGACAGATCAAGGAATAGGGACACAGCCTATACTGGATGGAGTTACACTCACTCTGAAAACACAGCAGCACAACTGGGGGGGTGTTCCTGGATTTATCTCTGGATGCCTGGGTTTCAGTGATGGCCAGGAGTGTGTTTGCATAATTAAAACTATTACATGAGCTACGGTATGTTCATTTCGGGAGAGATCTGATCTGGCCACTGTGACAGACACCCTAGTTACTTCATGACTGGATTATTGTAGCATGTTCTGTATGGGGCTGCCAATGGAAAGTGTCAGGAAACTTCAGCGGGTCCAAAATGCAGCAGTCAGATTGCTGACTGGGGCTGGGATCACATTACCTCCCCTGTTATAGCAACTCCAATGGTTGCCAAACAGTTTCCTGGCACAATTCAAAGTGCTGGTTTTAACCTCTGAAGCCCTAAATGGTGTGGATCCATGCCATCTCAAAGACCATATCTCCTATTATAAGCTGACCCAGTTGTTAAAATCATCAGGAGAGGCCTTTCTCTTGGTCCCACCACCTTCACAGGTACATCTGATGGGTACACAGAAGAAGGCCTTCTCTGTCGCTGCTCCCAGACTCTGGAACTCCCTCCCACAGGAGGCCAAGCTGGCCCCATCTTTGCTGTCCTTTGCAAAGACTTTTATCTTCAGGCAGGCTTTTCCTCAGTGACAGGCCACGTGAGTGTGACTTTTTGATGGACTGTTATGCATTACTGCTCTGACTTGGTCTTTTGTACTACTTGTGTTTATCTCTCAGAGTGATATTTGCTTGTTCATTTTTAATATTTGTATACTTGTTACTTTAGCTTTAATATTGCCTTTTCATGATGTAAGCTGCCTCTTCATACTCAGTGTTCCTAGCTTTCAATATTGTCTTGTAATGATGTAAACCACTCATTGTTTGCAGCTTTAAATATTGTCTTTCAATGACGTAAGCCGCCTTGGGTCCTTTTAAAGAAGAAAGGGGGATTAAACATATAATAAACCAACCAACCAACCAATCAATCAATCAGTAAGATTCCAAAAGGTCTGAAAACAAAACCTCTCTAAGGATTGGTGGGAGGAGTTGTGTATGTTTAACTTCAAAAGTGAAGAATGAGAAGTGATACAATAACTATCTTAAATACAGACTGTATATGAAGGGTTATTGTGTGCAAGATGCAGTAAGCTTCTTTCCTGTGGATAATAGGACTCGAAGTAATCAAATTACAAGAAGGGAGATTCTGACTAACCATTATAACTTCCTGAAGAGACAAGCCGTTCAACAATGGAATGGACTATTTTGGAAACAGTGACAGTTCATGACCGGAGTGGGAGTGCCCTCTGAAATGTTGACATGTCCCCATTGCAGTCCATGAGATGTCCACACTTGTCACGTTGTGGACTCTTCTTCAATTAAGATTTTTGAACAGAGATTGTATGGCTATCTGTCTGGGCCATCATTAATATGTTGGTCTCTTATCTGAGTATTGCTCCACGGCAGTGGTTCCCCACCTTGGGTAACCCAATTTGTTATTGGACTGCAATTCCCAGAAACCTTTGCCACAAGCTGTGCTGGCCAAGGTTTCTGGGAGATGTGGTCCAATAATACCTGGGTTATCCTAGGTTGGGAACTGCTGCTCTAGGGGACAGAGCTAGTCAATTCAATGCAAACAAACCCCAGGGATGCCAGGTCCACAATCAGTAGCAGTTGGTGGCTTGGTAGAAAGTTTGCCAGGCTCTTCAGCTTGAAACTTCAGCTTGATATTCCTAGTCAATGTGGACCAGCAGTCAGCCAACCATAAGCCTCCAGTGTAATGATATTTTAAAATTGCTTAATTCTGTATAAGAGCAGAACTTGAGCACAAAGCACTACCTATCATACCTCAGCATGGAAAAAAGCAGGATTGACTCTATGTTGTAACATAGTCGGACTGAGTAGAGGCTTCAGTTGTTCTGAGAACCTTGCAGACAGATGGTAGCACTTGGCACAGTTCAGTCCATCCTGAACTGTGCAATAAATGTTTGTTTTTCCTGACCCTATTGTTGTGTGTAGTAGGCATGCTCAGGGATACATAGAGGTTAACAGTACATTCTAACCTTGTACATAAAGGACAGCCCCAGATTATTTAGATTACATCTTGCTTTTCTGGTCACATTTCTGCAGGACATGACAATTCTTAGAACCAGAGTTTAATAATACCTTTCAATTCCAAAAGTGCTCCATTAATAACTAGTCCAGAATCTCTCTGTGTTTTGGCAGAGAGCAAGGGTCCCTGGTCTGTGAAAAGGGTATATCTCACCTTAAATTTCAGGGCAAGCTCCCCACCTCCACTCAGACCGTGGGCTGTCTTTGTGGGTAGACAGGTGGTGTGGGTGTAAGCAAGTCTGAGAGAGAAAACAAGAAAATGATGATGGGGAGGGAAGATTTTTTTTTCTTCCATGTCAAAGAGGGGGCATTAAAGAAAAGAACAAGATTTTTAAATTAGCTGAGTAGTTTAAAATCTAAACTCCCCCACATTGTTCCATTATTCATTTGCCATCAAACTCTGAAGCTGTTGTTTCTAACCACATGTGCAGTATGTAGAAATTGCTTGTTATATGTATTCATAAGCACAAGGTTCCCTGCTGCCCTGTCAGGCATAAGCTTTTGTTCAAATAAAAAGGGATTTCCTCTACCCTTCCCACTTCCCACCCCCAGATAATTGGAGGGCAGATCCTGGGGGAAAGGCATGGTGTGACACACTGTACTTATCACCTTAAACTCTTGTTACTGTTGCCTTTCACATCTTGTGAAAGATTTTGTGCCAGGTTTTAATAAAGCCACAATATTTTAAATAAAGGCCAGTTTTAAGTGAGGCCCAGAATGACCTCAACAGCGATCGATCGAGATCTGCTTTGGCAAAAGGAGTCAAAACCTTGCAGTTGGGGTGGGTGAGTTTGTTTTTGTTTTTTTGTTTGTTTTTTTGCTATATTTACTTTAGGATGAATTTAGGCATGTATAAATTTTGCAACCCATTACCTTTTATAAGGTATGCAGAGTTGCTTCTGTGGTTGCAAACATAGGAGGAATGTCAGAATTAGGAGCCTGCACACACACACACACCAATTGCATTAAGTGTCTTGACATCAGTCAAGTGCAGTGGTTCCCAAGCTTGGGTCCCCAGATGTTCTTGGACTACTGCTCCCAGAAATCTTGGTCAGCACAGCTAGTGGTGAAGGCTTCTGGGAATTTTAGTCCAAGAACATCTAGAGACCCAAAGTTGGGAATTACTGGTCTAGTGTGTTAGGGAGTCTGACACCATATTGAATCGGGGGATATAAACACAAAAGAAATTAAGTTGTGTAATAACGGAGAAGCTCTTCAATCAGATGTGGAAAGAATACTGTATGCTTGTTATCTCACCAGGTTCATCATGGGTCCTTCCAGTTTCACACATTAATCCAACTGTCTCAGTTTTCGTCACTTTTCTTCCATTGTCCTTTTCAGTTGTGCTCAAAGAAGTCTGTGCATATATAGAGGGTTCTTGAGACCTTCACGTATCTCTATTTTACTGGACATGTCTGTATGCGATCGCCAATTTCAAAAGTGTAACAGGATATTATTGAGACACCAACATATTAGATGTTGTACTAAGATAATCCTGAAGTGGAATGTTCACCATCCTTTTGCATTCCGATCCCATTCTAAAGGAAAATGTATTCCAACACTTCCTGAAGATTATTATGCTAAATTTTGGTGAGTCTCCAGGGGAAAGAATTTCACAGGATTTAAATATTGTATAACCTGCCCTATCTGAAGCCTTTAGGGTGAATGGTAATATATCCGAGTTATAAGGTTCTTCCCAATGGGCCTCTTTGGTATGAACCTGGTTCAAAGTGAAGGAAGTTGTTTCAGGTAATGGTGGAGACCGAGGCGAGATGTAGGAAAGTAGAAAATAGAAAATATATCTTAGGCTCAATAATGCCCTGCTACAAAAATCTCCATAGCTTGATTTCATGTTGTACCTATCAATACTGCATGGATCATATGGGTACTACTCTCCTTAGAGTTCCCTCTCACGGTCCTATGGCACTGGCACCCAAAACACCTCTGGTCAAAACTTGAACATTATGGATGCAGCGTGTGAATGAGGTATCAGAGAACAACGTTGGAGTAGCAATAATGCTAAAAACTCAGAGTATGAATAAGATCTTTCAAGCTGTTAATATGCTTTTATTTTTTAAACCACATAGATATTTGTGAATCCAACTGGGTGGAAGCATATGACTGCAGATATGCTGGAAGGATTTAAGGGGAAGCATATCTATTTCCAATAGCATTTTAGTTGAGCAGGTGGATGTGGGCAGGTACCTATACGGGTGTTTTAGTTTGCCATATGCTGTGTATGTAGATGGTGAAGCAAAATAATCTACTTTATTTAAAGTGTGCAAAGCATGGCAATTTCAACAGGGATTGAGGAAAGTATTAACACCGCAGTGCAAAACCACCGGCCTAATTTAGAACTTTGTTGTAGTCAAGATGGACAAACCAAAATGGATTCATTTGTAAAGAAGAGAAATTGAATGATTGCCAGGTACATTCCTCAAAGCAAAGCCTCTTAAACCCTTTTTTTCTTCCAAAAATACTTAGGGAAATAAGAGTACACTCTACAGCAGTGGTTCTTAACCTTTGTTACTCGGATGTTTTTGAACTGCAACTCCCAGAAACCCCAGCCAGCACAGTTGGTGGTGAAGGCTTCTGGGAGTTGCAGTCCAAAACTCCTGAGTAACCCAAGGTTAAGAACCAGTGCTCTACAGCATGGATAGGTTACCAAATGTCCTCCAGGTGTTCTGGTTTCCTTTGAGCCTCAGCCAGCATAAAGAATTGAAAAATATCCAAAATATCTTGGAATGTACTATTTGGCAAAAGTATATGAGATATCTCCCTCACAGAAGGCATAAACAATTGCGAGGAGATATATGCGGAATTCCCTGGCTGTTCCTATCTGCCGTCTTCTTTCACAAAGGAGTGTCCCTGGTTTTCATGCCCTGATATTTCATGTAGATGGTTCCTCTGTCTCTTTCATTTAAGACTGAAGACCATTTTCATTCCTGGGGACAGAAAAGAAATGCAAGTAGGTGAGAGGAATCCGGGTGGTACCAAAGCCCTGTCAAGTCCAGCATTCTTTTCTTGCAGTGTCCAACCTGAAGCCGATGGAAGCCCACAAGCAGGATGTAAGTCCTCTAGGAGCCACCTTCTCAAATTCCCTGCATTTTGATTTGAGAAGCACTCTAGGCCTGTTCAGGCATTATGCCTCAAAATGTGTAAAGCACAGCAAAGTGTACTGCCTATATACTGCCCCATAGTGCTTAAAATACTCCCTGGGAGGTTTATATATTGATTACATAGTGCCTCCGCCCCATTGAGCTGAGTACTCAGCTTACCAGTCTTGGAAGGATGGAAATCTGAGTCCGTCTTGAGCTGGGTACCTGAGCCCATCAAGATGGAACTCAACTCATGAGCAGAGTCTTGACTGCAACTCTGCAGTTTAACCACTGCACCACGAGGCTCCCCATGGGGTGGCCAGAGAGGGAATGAGAGCAGGCCTTGCAGCGGGCTAAATTGGTGCCAGATGTAAGCCACACCCCTGAAGTCATTGAAACACTGGCAGAATTAGAGTGAAGATCTCAAAAGGAGAGTACAAGCTCCTCTTCAGATCTTCACACCAGAGTCTAACTGACTTCTAGGTGGGCGTGGTATTATTAAACCAAATAGGGTAAATGGGAACAACTACAAATGAATATGAATGACTGACACCACTACAAATGTGTATGAAGAAACTGTCCCATTCAGCTCCCTGCCCCTGTCCTCTTAATTGAGTCTGTTGTCAGATGGAGTCCCTGGAATGCTGAGAAAGATTTCTCTCAGAATTTCTTTTTTAAAAAACGACTTCCCGGTATCGCAGGTCTTAAACATATGCAGGATTCTGAGGTACGCAGTAAAATCGCACTCACTAAGCTGATAGATGCTACAAACGTAAGTGTTTCACATGGGTTTCTGCAACCTGCTGTGACTTTACAAATGGTGACCACAGAAAACAGTAGTTAGTATCTCTTCCCAGTGCTATATATGGATACTATTTCTCCCTTACATGCTATATAGGGTTCACTTTTAAGTTGCCATCTTTGTTATGCAGTGCACACTCCCATTTTAATTAGGCAGGTTTTCTTAGCATATTGATTTTACCGGGGCTTTGAATCTTACCACTATTTGAAGGTAGTTTTATATACCTTGGCAACCTAAAATGTGCTGTGTTGTTTAAATAATGTTGCAAGCTCCTAGTGTAAGTCAATTGAAAGAAGAGATGGAAATTAACAACCACGGCAGACCAGCAGCCAAACTCAGCTCTCTGATTAGTGTACTTGTAGGACACACCACATTGCGGCATTCACACTATATATATTTTTAGATATATGCTTAAAATACCTGAAAACAGAATATGTGAAAATTGTCCCAAAAAGTTAAGCAAAGAAAGCCAGATATGTAAGCACACACAACTCCCACCAGATCTCTAGTGTTTCCTTTCTGTGTCAGCTTAACATGGTTGTGTAGGGCCCAGTGTCTATTCTTACCATAGTTAACTTTTCCATACAGAAACACCAAGGCTACAATACTAAACTTAAAAATCCTAAATCTGACGTGGGATTTATTTCATGATTGGTGGGGAAATGACTGCAGTTTTAGCCTTGAAAATTACAGATTGTATCCCCTTCTCTTTTGCCTCGCGTAAGTTCATATTCCATGTCACGTCTCTCCTAATTTTTCTGTCTCTTTTAAGAAGAACCCTGAGAACAGCTAAAAAGCTCTGCTAGACTCCGCATCCACTGCCTTGTTCTCCCTGTGTAGTGACAGATTGCAATGGCACAGACAGAAGGAGAGGTGGCATAGAAGGAGAAGCAGAAATTGCTGTAGATCTTCAGTCCATATGACAGAGTGGGGAAGAGCAAAGGATGATTTTATCACCCTCATCCTCATTCCCCAGCCCCTGCTCTAACAGTTATGTAGATCTGAGGATCTCAAAGTACTTTATAGATAAACATGAACTGAGATATCCCACCACCACCCCATATATGTGCCATGAATGCATGTAGGTTAACTGCTTGACAGGTTGTTAATCAGACTTTTCTAAGAGCCTTAAGTGTTTTACTCGGGTTCGCTTGCCTTTCCTAAGATGGAAACAAGAAATCACAACTTTGAGAAGAATGCTATGTTCAAATATGATAACATGACTTTAGTGTTTTATCTACTCTGCTGATTTTTTGAAAGTTTTCTCCACTTGAAAGATCTCCAAGTAAGAGCTAGAATCAAAGCATTTTGCACATATGCTGCCGATTATATACTTCTATGTCAACATTTGTTCCTTCAGAACCCCAGCTGGATACACCAACAAGTAACCTTTAGTAGTGCCTGATCAAAGGGATTTGGTGGATTCGTCTTTCAGTGCTCTAAACTGCAACACGGGATGGCTTTCCCCCAGCTGTGAACTAAGTAGTTCATCCGCTGTCCACTAGACTTCCGTCAACTCTCTTTTCTTTTGTCACAGCACAATGTGTGTTTCCAACAACACCACAAATGGCCTGGAATGGTGACAGACTATGATTCGAACAAAACTTCCATACCGTAGATGCTGAAAATGCTGTTCTTTGAACTGCAGTGTTTGAATGAACATATTTGTGAAATCAAAAACCCCATGTCTGTGTGAATGGAAGTGACTATGAATTGTGGAAGTGCTGGAGTGCAAGAAGAACAAAGATCAAGGTGGAAAAAAAAGGTTGGGTCATGAGAAGAAGAGATATAGAGCACTGGGGCAGGGCATTACAATTAATAGGTTTCCAACCCATGTGAAGCTTAAGAACATGTGCTAGTTTAAGGATATTAAATATGGTTTATTGCATTGTCAGCAGCAGCAGTGGTAGCACTTTATGACAAAATGCTTCATGCCCTCTGTCTGGAACATAACCACTTTCCTGCCATTTCAAAGCACTTTGGATGCTCCCAAGTGGAACACCCCTCCTCCTCCTACGGGTCAAAAGACAGCATGCAGACATTCTGCCCTTTCTTCATTAACAGAGTTTTGCTGAAGGAAGGACTCGCAACAGAAGAGCAGCAGAGAACCAGAGGAGGGTTGCAAGTGGGCAGGAACAAGTGGGATCATCCATCAGCACTTGATTGCCTCATCAGCCCAAACACCCAAGGGGAGTTAGGTGCAAATGACAGGTGGAGATAATATTTTGTGTTGTACCTGAAAGTGTGCAAATGAGCCCGATTGTGGAGGGGTCCACTTACTACAGTACCCTGTTCTTTGCAAGGATTACAATCATGATTATTAATAGCTTGCCACTAGAGATGACCACGAACCAGTGGTTTGGTGGTTCATGCCATTTCATTTAGTGGCTGAACAGGTGTTCACCACTTCAGAGCTCCACCTCCTCCAGTGACCGCCCACTCAGAGGCAGGGACCTGGCTTCCCTGCCCTGCGTCCTCTGGGTGCTGCCTCTGAGTGGTCGCCTGACAGAGGAGGTAGAGCTGTGAAGGGCTGAACAACTGTTTGGCCACTAAACGAACCGGTGGTTCATGCCCATCTCTACTTGCCACCACAAGCAGATACAGTACTCACATGATTATAGCTATACATCTTATGGCCCAAGGATAGCCTGTAGCCTTTTAAGGCTTTAAATCTGCTATCTGCACTTATGGACACCATACCTCTTGCCAAATCCCTGCCCCCATTCCCATTAACAGCATACTGAGCATTCTTTCCCCAGGGCTGCCAGCATCAGGGAAAGAGGAATGGCTGAAGAAGAGGTGTAGGGCCTTCACGACTCCTTCTCCGAGAATCTCCTACACTTTATTCTCTCCTTACTGGGGAGAGGTGAGGAGAGAAGACCGTTTGCTCCCTCCCTGCTGCCACCACTGCTCTTCAAGCCAATGTTATGTGTGGCCTAAAGGGCTGAGAACATTATGCACTCCACAACTTTAGACTGTCCAACTTTAGAATGGGCAGCTTTAAAAATGCAGCAAAAAAGAAAAGCAGATTTTTCTGTTACTTTTCCATACTCCAGAGAACA
The DNA here is from genome assembly GCF_051106095.1 of Pogona vitticeps. Classification (NCBI taxonomy): domain Eukaryota; kingdom Metazoa; phylum Chordata; class Lepidosauria; order Squamata; family Agamidae; genus Pogona; species Pogona vitticeps. Next base: position 94,961,488 of record NC_135784.1, read on the forward strand.
CAAAATCTCACAGAACCTGTGAACACAAGGGAGTGCGCAGTCCAGCACGTTTCAGTAGGAATTTTCAGTTTTAAAACAGCGTTGCTCACTGCTGAGAAATAAAAAATAGTTCCTTTGAGAAAACCAGAAGGGAAGTTCAGTGGCCAGGTTAGTAGTATTCCCACATTCCCTTGGTGTTAAGGAGTTCAGTAGTTTAGAATGTGGCCCTGGATGCCTTGTGGGCTGTTATAGCTCTTATGATTGTGCTTGGGCAGGAAGATTTTGGAGGGTTTATAGAAAGTATGTTGACTTTGGCCTACTCCTCACGTTTAGCTCAGTGATTTAGGCCTCTGGTTAAAAAGCAGGGGTTGGGAGTTCGATGCCCCACTGTGCCTCCTTGACAGGGGCTGGACTCGCTGATCCATAGTGTCCCTTCTAGCCCTGCAGTTCTAGCATTATCGTTATAATCCTAAAATATTACAAATGGCAAATGAGGAGTGTAGTGAATTAACAGGCAGCAGGTCACTGGCTGTGCAGCTATAAGAGGACAAATAGCTGTGGGAAGCATTCATGTCAAAGACCGTAAGGTCTGTCTAAGAGTCTTGTTAACATGACTGGATTTTTGCAATCATGATTATGTTGCACCCTCCACCAAATGTCAGTTGTCAGGGGACATTTCAGGCAATTGAATTTTTTTGGGGGGGGGGGGGCAAAGGTTGTGAACAGCACCTGGCAACAGAAAGAAGAAAAAAAATTACTAAAACAACATCCTCACTTCTTCTTCCTATGATTATGGAGGAAGCACTGGATATTAGTAATAACTTTGGGCTTGCTGAAGAATAGAGACTAAAAATGATCTTTGATAAGTTAGAAAAATACGGTAGGACTGTGGTATCCGTGAGAGACTGGTACTAAGCTGCCCCCCCCCAGATGCTGGAAATAGTGGATAAGTGAAACACTTGTTTCCAGTTTCTTTGGTGTCTATGCATGGAGAGGGAGCCCTGGCCCAGTCTTGCCAAAGGAATGGGTTTCCTGCCCTCCTCTTCACAAGGGAGGCTTCCCTGAAACTAGCAGCCGCTGCCTCCACTGTATCCCTTGCCCGAAATGCAGCGTCTCCATTTCACCTGAAGCTGTTTCCCTTGGAGATGTCAGACCATGAGTGCATTTCCATTAAGCCATCTGTATATATGTAGCATCATCTCTGGTTCCATCTAGTGGCCAGTTCTAGTAATACATTTTGGGAATGTGTTTTTTTCGGTTTTATTTTACAGTATTTTATTGATTTTTTTCAGGCAGCAGATAAATGGAACTGCGGGTACTGATCCCGTGGATATGGCAATCCTACTGTATTGCAAATCAAACAATAATGGTGCTTTTGAAAGAAATATGTTTCTTACATACAAGCAAAAAGCAATTCAAACTATGTTTCAATATGTAATTGAATTAAGAAGGCCAGCCAAAGCAGCTTATAAGTGCACAACTGCAGTCCAAAGATCAGAATTCAGCAGAAGTCATTTTACATGCTTTCCATAGGGAGGAGCCGAAAGCAAACAAGCCAGGTTCAACAGAGGAAATGTCTCAGAAGCAATGAAAAAGAGATGCAAATGAGTCAAGCATGCAGGAATTGGGGATTGAAGCACGGTGCTAAACAGTGTTGCACATTTGGGAAACTCTGCTTTAAATGTAGAAAGCATAATCACACTGTACTATAATTATGATGGAACAAATGCCACAGTACTTCGGGATCTACATTGCTAGAATCAGGTATATGTAAATATACCAAATACAAACCTCTGTTCCTTATTGTACCCAGCAGGTGACATCTATCCTGGGTCTAGCAACCTGTGAAAACTAGAATCTAGTAAAATCTTTGCATGCCGTTTGGGACCATGCTGACTAAGAGGATGGGTTGCGGGGAGAGGAATATCAGGGTTTGTTTGAAGAACTGGGTTGTTAGCCAGGGGGATAGTCTGGCCAGATTAATAAAGTGGTGTCTCCAGTTACTCACCCATGCAGGAAAGTGCCATGTGTTTTTCTGGTAAAATAAAAATTGAACTAGACAGGGATGGTGGCCTTAAAAGCAGTTTAAAGAATAGATAAATCAATTAGCCAGCGCACTTCACTGGTCCTTGTGGAAAAACGCAGTGGAGAGTTCTGCAGTTTAGATCAGAGGCCTTTGAGAATGGAATTCAAAGAGACCACTTCAGATTGTCAAGCAGAAAGTACATAGTACCCCAACTTGCAAATATATGATTTTTAAAATATAAAATAAGATACTTCATCAGGATTTTGCCAAATGAAAGTAAAGTGAGAGAGAGAGAGCGCAAAGTGTGCTGCTTGTATACAGCCCCATAGTGTTTACAGCACTCTCTGAGCCATTTATAATTACATTATACAAGCTACACATTGTCCCCCACTCTTGAGTACTCCTTTTCCCAACCTTGGAAAGATAGAACACTGAGTCAACCTCAAGCTGCCTGCCTGAATCTGCTGGAATTGAATGCAGGTTGTGAGGAGACTTTTAACTGCAAGACAGCAGTTTAACCATTGCAACACTATGGCAAAATCGCAAAATACAAGCCGTGCCATTGCACACCAACTATAAAGTGATTCATAATTCATCAGTTCATGGGCAGAAGATTCGTGGTTTGTGGTTTGTCAACTTTGATGGACCATGAACCAGGACGAACCGTCATTTTGGCAGTGTGTCCCCGTCTCTAATTGTAATGATTCTACAACTTTCACTGAATGCAATGCTCATCTGTTTTGCAAGTGCAGACCTCTTCTGCAGGCCTAGAGAAGAACATTTGTCTTAGTTTACATCTAGCCCATTACATCTTAGGTTACATGGAGCCCATTTTAAAAATAAACTTTTTGCTTTAACCACAGTTTTCTATGATTTTGCCGTGATGGAGCATTCTGGAGAGCTTGAAAGTTCATCTTATGTGTAACTTTTTCGTGAGTCAATAAAGTTATTGCCCAGCCCCAAATGGTTTGATGATTGGAACACTATGGAAAAGAAGAGTTAGGCTCTCACTGGCTACCAGTTATGATAGCTTTGCACCACTTCAGGATCAGAGCCACTGTACCACTGCATACTGGTTACTGGGAATCAACATCTAGAAATGCCTTAATCTAATACAGCAGAGTTCTTCTGATGTTCTTATGACATTATGTTCCCACTTTATTATTCCATGAATTGCTGGATAGCTCAGTAGTTCAGACATCTGGCTGGGGAGATGAAGGTTGTGAGTTTGATTCCCCATTGTGTCTCCTTGGCAGGGGCTTCACTCAATGAGCCACAGGGTCCTTTCTGGTCTGCAGTTCTAAGATGATGACATACTAACTCCTGGTCTACTCTCCAAAGTTCTGTATATTAATTTCCCTATATAGACCAGTGGTTCTTAACCTTTGTTACTTGGATGTTTTTGAACTGCAACTCCCAGAAACCCCAGCCAGCACAGTTGGTGGTGAAGGCTTCTGGGAGTTGCAGTCCAAAACTCCTGAGTAACCCAAGGTTAAGAACTAGTGATATAGACTACATTTCAAATGATCATTTTGATGTAGATAGAGGATCTATACTCCATCCTTCCTCCAATCTCTAAATAGTCTGTGGTTAGTAAATGGGTGATAGATTCCAAATCTCTCGGTAGAACTCTTGGGTGTCAAATAACAGAACAGTACTACTGTACAGTACAATATACATTCTTGTCAACTTGTCTGTTAACTATCATTATCAAATAATTAAAATACCATTACCAAGTTGCTTATAATGTATTTAAAAAGAATGGAATGGGAGCAATATTACTGGGCATGGTCAAATGCAAACTCTGTGAGAAAGCCTTCTTTTATGTATTATCTTGCTTTCATTAATTCTCATTCTATCTGCTGCCCCACTCATTTGCTTCATAGTGGAAGCTGTAATCCAAAGAGCCTCCTCCTCTTAGAACTGCAGAACTGGAGGGGACACTATGGTTCATCAAGTCCAGCCCCTGTCAAGGAGGCACAGTGGGGAATTGAACTCACAATCTTTGGTTCAGCAACCAGATACCTTAGCTAAACAAGTGGCATTTGTAAGCTCTGCACCTCATAATGTGTAGACCTGAGTCATATTTTGGTCTACACTGTAGACTCTATAGCATCCAGCTTACAAAAAGAGTGTGACAACTATTCTGGTGCAATTATGTCCCCACCCCACCCACTCCCCACACAGCTGCCATGAATGTCACAAGACAAAAGCTTTCTTTTGTACTGGGTACCCATTTTCCACAACACTTGCCAAATGAAAGGCAAACATTTGTTCTTACGCTAGGTGAGAGAATGGCTTCTCATGCTGGGGTACACAGTGAGCGGTACCAACTTCATACTTCCCCTAATGACAATTGCCACACTTGTCTTGGAGATATTAAAATGAGTACTTTTTATTAATTTACCGAAATAATAATAATTTTTTAAAGAACACAAATACACATTTCATCAAATGCTGCAAGAAACATAACAAGCAGATTCAAATATATTTTTACACAGCGTATCAGCAAGTTTTGTTAGATGTCGCAAAAATGAAGGGCAGATTATATTTGACCATGCTCATTGATGTACTGGAGAATGTGTATTCAGTTCTGAATCAGGACCATTAGTTGATGCATATTGTGATAGACAGGAGGTAGATTCACAGTAAGCTTGTCTGGGTACAAAATTCTTCTAGCTGACAACTCCAATTGTAAACATGCAACACAGTCATCTCCCTCAAGTAAGTATATATACCAGTACTCTAAAGCACATGTGTCAAACTCAAGGCCCACGGGCCAAATTAGGCCCACTGGGCCATTTCATGTGGCCCTCACAGTGTTGCCTGCCATTGTGCAGTATACAATACGCAGGCACTTACTTGGTCACCCATAATGCTCTGCAAGGATGCTTGGAATCAGCCCAGAGGGACTTCTAATCCCAGCATTCCAAGCAGCGAAGAGTCAGAAAGTGCATCTCCTTGGGTGGCATACAGCACCTTGGGAAATGTAGTCCTCGCTACATTGGAGGATTTTAAAAAATTACTCCTGGCAGCATCCATCTCCACCTCCTCTCCCACATTGGCTAAGGAAGCAAGTGAGGAGCCAGGAGATAACGAGGGCCAAGGGCCATGGGAAGCCCGAGGGAAAGACGGGAGATTTCTGTGAATAATTAACAAACAAATATGGGTGGGGCTGTGGAGCAGGCATCAATAGGTGGGCAAGGCTGGCTGGGTCAGCAAGCTGCCTGAAGGGAAAATCCTGCTCTGCTTATGCCCCTGAGGAACAGCTGATCCATGAGGGCATAAGTAGATAGGAAACGAAGGGATGAATATAAAAGGGTTATATTTGTTGTTTCGTATTTGTCAGGGTCTCTGGACCCCAAGAATACAAAGCAATGAATATCTGATGAATCAGGGATAGTCTTTTAATATCCCGATTCATTTTTATATTCATCCCCATGTCTAATCTAGATAATCCACTTCCTCCAGGAATCCTTGCAGCTGAGAAATCATCCGTATCTTGTCCAGAAATTGAATATTTGAGACTGACCAATTTTTGTCCAGTAAAGTGGGATTCAAGGAGGGCTTTTTCAACAGTGATTTTATTACAGCCTCCTTTAAACATGCTGGGGTCCTACACTGCTGCAAGGAGGCATTCACCATTCCCTTTACCCTCTTGGCCGTTCCCTCTCTGGTTGCTTTTATAAGCCAGGAAGAGAAAGGGTCTAGCACATATGGGGATGCTTTTACTCAAACTTTCAAAAGACAGCGTCCTTCACCAAAATCTCCTGAGCGAACCTAGCAGACATGGAACAAGATGACTGATGCTCTTCTGGATTGGTAAGAGCTTAAGGAAAAAATATGCAAAGAACAGGAATAAATGGGTGGTTCTCACAATGTAGAGATGTAAACAGTGGAATCCTCCACCAATCTATATTGGGACCAGGATTATTATTTTATTTATTCATAAATTGTCTGAATGTAGGAATGAACACTGTGGCAGACCTAATTGTGCAGTATAGTTAGGAGGAGGAGGAGGAGGAGGAGGAGGAGGAGGAGAAGCATTTGTAGGGAGTCCAGAAAATGCTTTTTCAGGCTAAAACAACATAGTGGAAGGGTCAGAGTGGGTCAGTGGAAGAGAACTCCTATGGCACTTGCTAACAGAACAGATACTGATAGACACCAACCTGGACAGCTTTAGAGGAGAGTTAGGCAATTGTATAGCAAGCCATGTTGGCGATCTACCACTCCAGTGTTGGAGGCAGTTCACAGCTATATCAGGTGCTGGGAAACACAAAAAAGTGCAATTGCACTCACGTTTTGCTGACAGGCTCCCCATAGGCAACATAGCAGTCAACGTATGAACTTCATCACAATGAACTTGATGAACCTTTGCTCTCTTGCAGCAGAACGTCTTAAGATACAGTGTGTGTTTGTGTGTGTGTGCATGCACACATGCATGCATAGGCACACATTGATTCAGAAACTGTTACTGTAATTTGGCCAGAAATGACATAACATAGTGAGAGTGGTTACAGTGAGGGAATGAGCTGGAGTGCCAGTTCAGTGTGCTGCAGGTAGACAATGTACATACTTTATCTCTGGTAGCCTTACAGATACAACCAGTTCTTTGAGGGCAAACATAGTTCTGATGAGGCCCAAGATGAAATTGAGTTTGACACTTCTGCTCTAAAGGATGGCAACCACAATTTGGCTTCTTAAATCCCATGGAAGTTAATGGGATTTGAGAGGAGTATTCTTCTTGACAAAATAGATCCATTTGAAATGTGGCGCTTGAGGAGAGCTTTGTGGATACACTGGATTGCCAGAAAGATGAACAAGTGGGTCTTGAGTCCAATCAAGCCTGAATATTCTCTGGAGGCAAAAAGGTTAAAGCAGAGGCTGCCTTCGTTTGGGCACATCATGAGAAAGCAGGATTCTCTGGAAAAGACAATAATGCCGAGAAAGGTGGAAGGCAGCAGGAGAAGAGAAAGGCCAAATATGAGATGTGCTCACTCTCTCAAGGAATCCACGGGCTTGAGTTTACAAGAGCTGAGCAGTGCAGTTGAGGACAGGACATTTTGCCAATCACCCATTCACAGGGCCATCGTGAGTCAGAGGCAACCTAATAAACATAGCAGCAGCAGTAGCAGCAACAACAACAACTCTTCCTGGCAGAGAGCCTGTAGCATTTCCCCTCCTCAAATCTTGAAGTCCCTTTAAACGTTCTCCTTATCTTGAAACCTTTATGATGTCTCCTACTCCTCATTATTGACCTCTATCAAGCAGATTGCCACAGATCTATAGCAGGGAGAATCAGTGCTGGAACAGAGCAGCAATACACACAGCATATTCTGAAACAGTGGGTGGCGGGCAATAGACATATAATCAGTTCAGCCCGGGTGCATTTTAACTCCTCTTGTCTTTTCATTAATCGGCGTTGAGGTTGTTACTCTCAGGCTCTCTTCCTTCCACCTCCCTCAGAGGTTACCAGTGAAGGTGCATGCAAAGAAGCAACTAAACAAATGTATTGATCTGTTTTTGTCTTGCACTGTCCCCAAATGGATTTCCTTAAAGAATAAATAGTAAATTACTTCCCGCCCCCTTGCCTTACTACTTGTCTCCAGAGTGATTATTTCTTCTCAATAGTCACAAGCTCTATACTCGGCTGATGCACTGTATAAGATTAAATACCAAATAATCCTAACAATAAGAGTATACTGCAAGGCTTAGACACGCTACTGTGTGTCTTCCTTTGCTGTCTATGATGGCACAAACAGGATGTGCCTAATGAACCTAAAGCTAGTACAATTTTTCTACAGGAAAAGCTAGATGACAGGAAGAGGGGAAGACCTGTGTATGCCAAAGAGAAGAGTGATTCTATCATTCAGCATTGGCTCAGTCTGAACACTGTGTTCTCTTTTACCTTCATGCACAGATTGTCAACTGCAGAAATAAAACATCAACCAGCTAGGGCGAAATTTTGAGAGGAGGAAAATAAAATAAATACAATGAGAGGGATTAGTTGGGAACAATTAAAAGCTGCCTATATGTCTAGTTTAGCAAGTAAATGCCACCGTGATGAATTTCTGGAAGTCATGTAAATGCCAAGGATTTAAAGGGATTATTTAGGGCTTTACATGGCAGGTGCATAAGTAGAAATGCAGTAGAACTGAAATAAGAAAAGTGTTAGCTTTGTACTAGGGAAAGCTCCCTGTCAGATTCAGTGACATAAGACTGTGGAATAGTTCTTGCTTTTAAAGTATTAGACGCTGCATCAAGCCAGATTCCTGCTCGGCCATGAAGGCCAAGGGAAAAGGCCTGCTATAAATGAGGCAACACAGCCATGCTGTATTCCAACAGGGATGATGAAAATGCTCCCTTTAATTGTAGTGCCCTGTGGAATAAAACACTTTGATAAATGCTTGCACAGGGGGCAGGGAGCATTCTGATCCTAGGAAATTCATTTGTGTAGTAGGAATCCAATGAAGTAGAGAAAGGGAGAGAGACAAACACAGAGCCATGCGCTAACAACAACAATTCTCCCTGACACAGAATCTGTAGCAGCAAATGGCAGTTGCGATTCAGTTAGCGAGGGACTGTTTTCAAGAAAGAGATCTCTGCCAGACACAGGAGGAAAGGGTGCTTGAGAGATCCTCCACAGCCTTTGCTCTCAGTTCTAACTCCCCTGTCAAGGTTACACATGTCCCAGAAGAATGAGAGGCCTTGGAGTCCTAAGGCTAACCTTACTGACATTAGAGATGGTAGTGAAAGTCATCTGACAATTTCTGTAGAGATCATCCACATATTAATTAAGTGCCTTTGGTTTTAATTTCCCTCACTGCTTCCTCCTCTTCCTCCTCCTGCTAAGCCTCATATGCAGGGACCACAGCCCTGTAGAGTTACACAGGATGTGATTGGCATGCCTAAGGGTCAACTTTCCAGCCTCCCTAGCTTCAGTCAAAGCTGGCATCTCCCGAGATGGCAACTCCCTTAGTGGGAGTTCTCCTTCAACAGCATCTGGAGACCAGCGTCTTCCCTGCCCCAGAATTAAAAGTGTCCTGGCATCTGCAAGATTCTGCTCTCTCCTGTACACACAGAATGTTACCCAGAAGGTTCTCGAGCTATCAGGGTACCCATGACCCCCTGTATACATACCAAAACTTTAACCATGAAACTTTGGGCTTTGTGTCTTCGTCTTCTCTTCCTGTTTGAACTAAGGGAATACTAGTGAGTTCAGCAGCATGAATGTTAATGCTTTGTTATGTAAACAGCAGATCAGGGGGAAGACAGCCCGGCCTCTGGACCATGGGCTGGGTAGGGAGTGGGACATTAAACCTCCACTCTGACGCTAGGATTTGAATTTCAGAGGAAGGAACTCCCTTTTGGAGAACTGATGGGTTCCCTTGCCATGCAGACAGCTGCTTCAGAGATACCTTTTAAAAAAAAGATTCAGGAAGTAGGGAACAAGTTAAACTTTGCCTCCTTACCCCACAATCCCCAGATCCTAAGGACTCCCCACACCTGCAATTTACCTGCATATTAATAGCATTCAATGGGGGCTGGTGACTCTCATTTTGGAAATGCTAAGAATCAACTCCATATTTTCCTTCTGAACCTATTTGAGGGAATAGGGGCCAACACCTTGGAAAGCTCCTCTAAGAGAATAGAGTCACAACCCCTCAACAACTGCACTCATCAGTCTCGATGGATTGCATTCATGCAATTCAGATCTCAGTTTGTTCTTAGACCTGAGTATGTGCAAATGAACTGAGCAGAAAGAATCGCCATCTTGGTTACACTAATCTCTGCCTTCCTTTCCAAGGCTGTTTTTCTCTGGAGCAAATTATAGTGGATAAGCCCCCCAGGCTAGACCAGCTGTTTGTGGAGAGCCCTTCAAATGGAAGCTCAAGGCTCCTCTGGAGCATCAAACACCATCAGGAAAGGAGTTCAGACCTTTCACTAGGGATGCAGGACTCGTATATTTTGTCCCTGAAATATATGGGGTGATGGTAGGCAGGATGGGAGGATGATTTTCATGCTGTTTAAAGTGTGATTGTGCTGTGATTCCTGGTCCCCAAGAGTGCAACAGTGTTTCGTGGCAAAAGAACACCAGAGAAGAATCCAGCTCACTTTTTTTTCACATCCTCGTATCCCACCAGGACAGAGAGGCAGAAGAAATGAGCTGAGCAACAAGGAAAGATGAGCAGAGTGCTCACACGTATCTGGCTGCTAATGGTCTCCTGGAGCTCACGACGCATTTGATGGTTGGCACCTTTGGTGTAGTGTTGTCCCAGTTGCCAAGGCGGATGGTTGTTCAACACAAGGGGGAACGGATGGGCGAAAATTCACACTGCTAGAGTCCCAATCTCTTACCCTCTCCCTGTGTGTTTATCTGCAAATAAATACTGGAAGAAATGAGGTGAACAATAATTCAGCTGGGAAGTAAACACAGAAAATGAGAAGTGTACAGATAAAGGGTAGATCTAATGAAAGATCTGACAGATTCGGCTGTATCTTGGGTCCCGGGGAGCTTCAAGCTTTGGGGCCAAATGCAGCCGTCTTCTGATCCCAATCTGGACTTCTGGAGTCCTCCAGTTGCCCGTACCCTCTGCCCCATTATAACTTTGATCCGTGGTTCCCTGTCTTTTGTGTGTGTGTTTTGGGAGGTGTCCGTGAATTAGACTTACAGTGTTTATACAAAGGAAGTTTCCTACCAAAGAAAGCCTGCTGGTAAAAATTTCTCTTTGCAAACAGATATCCTTGTTTGGAGACTTTAATTTAAAAAATTGCCAGCTTATGGTAGCTGTGCAGGTACAAATACTTTACTCCTCCATCCACACATCTCAGTCTGAACCATTGCTTCTGTTCCCTGATCTATTCTATAAAGCCATGCCTGCTTCAATGCCAAGGATCTCTTGATTTTTTAAAAAACCTTGGTCCTTGGGGGCAATCAGTGCCCATTAGCTTTACAAAAGATCTGCTCCTGAGAGAAGCAGAATACATGAAAAAAATGGTTTGTTGACTGACTGAGTCTTGGAGATATGGAAGGAGGAAGTAGTGGATCATTTCATACCGTCAAGCCAATTCTGACCTACAGCAAGCCTTTCCGGGGTTTTCTAGGTACAGAGTACTCAGAAGTGGTTTACCATTCTTCTGTGTGCACCCTGGGACTGTGTGGCTTGCCCAAAGCTACACATGCTTGCTCTTCCTGGACACACAGTGGGGAAAATAAATACTGGAAGCAATGGAGTGAACAATAATTGTGTTGGAAAGTAAACACACACACACACACACACACACACACACACACACACACACACACACACACACAAACACACACACACACTGAGAGGTGTGCAGATGAAGGGCAGGTCTAATGAAAGAACAGACAGACTTGGCTGTATCTCAGATCCTCCAGTTTTGCAGCCACATAACTAACTCACT